>NC_140213.1:17415210-17877710 GCF_951802725.1 Rutilus rutilus | reverse complement strand
TTACCAAGTTTGGTGAAGTTTACTGAATTACTTCTTGAGTTATAGCCCTTTTAGTAAAATAGGCTCCTCCCACAACGTTAATTTTGCACCCCCTAGCGACCGTGAATCGAAATTTCAACTTTTTTTCGATAATTATTGATCTTCAGACTCCACAGAACAATTCTGCACTGGTTTGGTTCCGATCGGGCAAAAAACCAGGGACTAGTTTGCAAAAGTAGGTTTTCGACAAAATTCAAAATGGCGGAAAATCTATCATGACGGAAATAAAATCGGAGATATACGTTTTGTTCGTCAGGCGTCCAGCTTTCCACTGATATAAGACACTTGCGGCACACCAGGAAACCACTGGTAGAGCACCTGCTGAATTAATGTTGGGCAGACAGCTTCACGGTCCCCTGGAGAGGTTAATCCTCAAACCACTCACTCCTGACTAAGCCTCATATAGTCTAGTGGAACGACAGAACATCATGGCAGAGGAAGTAAAACACAGAGTAGGTGTGAAGCAAGCTAGACAAGCTAGATATTACAATGCCCGACGGAAGGATGTGCAATTTCAGCCGGGAGATCTAGTCTGGATTAAAACTCACCCTCTCTCATCTGCCTCGAGTAAATACTCTGCCAAGCTAGCGCCTAAGTGGGAGGGACCAGCTGAAATACTAAAAAAAATATCTCTAGATAGTCCAAGGCCGAAGAAAACGTCCATTCCACCATTGGAGAGGGGGTTCGCGGACGGTGGTCCGCGGACGAGCGCGCCGGCCCCCCGAAATTTTTGGGGGGCCGGCCGACGCCGCACCCCGACCGCGCCCGGGCGCCCGACCCACGCGGGCAGGCGCGAGGGGCCCCAGCGTTGTCCCAGACCCCCGGAAGCAGTTCGGCCTTCGTCCTGGGTGGGGCGCCACGCGTGACCGGTCCCACTAACCCACTATTTGTCCGTTTGACCACTGTTTTGGGCGGACCCCCCCCCCCCCCCCGCCCACCCCCCCGTCCCACGAAACCACTATTTGTCCAATAACCCACTATATGGCGCAAACGTCCCGTTGACCCCCCCCCCCCACTCCCAGGCCACGCCCCCGTCCCACGAACCCACTATTTGTCCAATAACCCACTATTTGCCGGAAACGTCCCGTTGCCCCCCCCAACACCCCCCGTCCCACGAACCCACTATTTGTCCAATAACCCACTATTTGCCGGAAACGTCCCATTGCCCCCCCCCAACACCCCCCCCCCTCGTCCCACGAACCCACTATTTGTCCAATAACCCACTATTTTGGGAAAAAGTCCCGTTGCCCCCCAACACCCCCCCCGTCCCACGAACCCACTATTTGTCCAATAACCCACTATTTTGAGAAAAATGTCCCGTTGCCCCCCCCGACAATGGGTCTCATCACCCTCTAACAGAATCCAGAGTTTCAAGAAGATCAGAGAAACTTTTTTTTTCGTCCCAAAAAAACTATAGATAACTATAGATAAATAACTATAGCTCTGGAGTGATCTAGAACCTCCATTTTTGCCCTCCTGTCTAAGTCTCATCACCCTCTAACAGAATCCAGAGTTTCAAGAAGATCAGAGAAACTTTTTTTCCAGACCCAAAAGTATGCCTGTCGGTTTTTTTGGGTCTGGAAAAAAAGTTTCTCTGATCTTCTTGAAACTCTGGATTCTGTTAGAGGGTGTTGAGACTTAGGCATGAGTGCAAAAATGGAGGTTCTAGATCATTCCAGAGCTGAGATATGGAGATCCCACGTAGCATTTATTCAATGGAAAAAAATAATGGGTTCGTGGACAGTGGAATTTTGCAACAAAGTTGGGTTCCACGGACTCAGGGGAGGCCCCTGAGTGCAGTAAAATAGTTTTTATCAAAAAAAATAGAATGGTGAGCTTAAAAACCACGTGTCCACGAAGCCACTATTTGTCCAATAACCCACTATATTTGTAAAATGATTTTCCCGCCGTACATGTAAATATGCTGCAAATGGACACAATCCCATGTGCCATCGATTGAATGGGGATTCAGACAGCTCCTTTGATAGACATTTTAATTAAAGATCCTGTCTTGATGAAAACCATTTTACTGCACTCAGGGGCCTCCCCTGAGTCCATAGCACCAAGTCCCATCCCATAATTCCACCGTCCACGAACCCACAATTTTTACAATGGGATAAATTCTACGTGGGATCATCCCACGAACCCACTATTTGTCCAATAACCCACTATTTTTCTTGAAACTCTGGATTCTGTTAGAGGGTGTTGAGACTTAGGGATGAGTGCAAAAATGGAGGTTCTAGATCATTCCAGAGCTGAGATATGGAGATCCCACGTAGCATTAATTCAATGGAAAAAAATTGTGGGATGGGACTTGGGGAATTATGGGATGGGACTTGGTTCTACGGACTCAGGGGAGGCCCCTGAGTGCAGTAAAATAGTTTTTATCATGACAAGAACTTTAAAAAAAAAACCTATGTCCAATATTGACTTATTGAATGAATGGCGGGAAATCATTATACAAATATACTGGGTTATTGGACAAAAAGTGGCTTCGTGGACACGTGGTTTTTAAGCTCACCATTCTATTTTTTTTGGATAAAAACTATTTTACTGCACTCAGGGGCCTCCCCTGAGTCCATAGAACCAAGTCCCATCCCATAATTCCACCGTCCACGAACCCACAGTTTTTTTCCATTGAATTAATGCTACGTGGGATCTCCATATCTCAGCTCTGGAGTGATCTAGAACCTCCATTTTTGCACTCCTGTCTAAGTCTCATCACCCTTTAACAGAATCCAGAGTTTCAAGAAGATCAGAGAAACTTTTTTTTTTCGTCCCAAAAAAACTATAAGGTTTGAAAATAAAACCTGTCGGTTTTTTTGGGTCTGGAAAAAAAGTTTCTCTGATCTTCTTGAAACTCTGGATTCTGTTAGAGGGTGTTGAGACTTAGGCATGAGTGCAAAAATGGAGGTTCTAGATCATATAAGTGGCACACTTTTTTCAGGAAGGTCCTAGGGCCCCACGCTTCGGGGCCGTGAGTCGGGGGCCCCTGGAGAGTCAAAATATCAAATCTCGACGTGATACGACCCTGCGTTTCCGCACGGGGGCCGTCCCACGGGCCATTTGACGGCGTAGCGGGTTCGCGGACGAGGGGCCCTTTTTCGACCTCGTGACCCCTGAACGAGGTCCCAGGGGCCCCAAACTTTCCCGCCCGCACCAGGGGGCCGTGGCGAGTCGGAAAATGGCGCCCCCTAGTCGATCGGCCCTTCGGAAGCGGCGTCCACGAAACCACGGTGGAAAACCCATTCATTTAATGGGCGAGTGGGATTTTTATAGAATGGTCCCAGGGGCCCCAAATTCGGCACGGTGGCCCCAGGGCCCGTCCCGAGCGACATATCAAAAGCATATGATGGTGGGGGAGGGGCGATTTTTTGCAAAGGCCCTAGGGCCCCACGCTTCGGGGCCCCGCGTCAGGGGCCCCTGGAGAGTCGGAATCTGAAGTATCGGGGTACCACGACCCTCCGTCTGCGTACGGGGGCCGTCCCACGGCACATTTAAAAGGCATAGCGGTTTCGCGGACGAGCGTCCCTTTTCCGACCTCGCGACCCCTGAACGAGGTCCCAGGGGCCCCAAACTTTCCCGCCCGCACCAGGGGGCCGTGGCGAGTCGGAAAACGGCGCCCCCTAGTCGATCGGCCCTTCCGAAGCGGCGTCCGCAAAACCACTACGGCGAATGCATTCATTTAATGGGCGAGTGGGATTTTGATTGAAATGTCCCAGGGGCCCCAAATTCGGCACGGTGGCCCCAGGGCCCGCCCTGAGCGACATATCAACGGGAGTGGGGGGGGGGGTGGTCAACGGGAAGTTTGCGCCATATAGTGGGTTATTGGACAAATAGTGGGTCCGTGGGACGGGGGCGTGGCCTGGGAGAGGGGGGGAGGGTCAACGGGACGTTTGCGCCAAATAGTGGGTTATTGGACAAATAGTGGGTTCGTGGGACGGGGGGGGGTTGGTGGGGGGTGTTTGGGGGGGGTGGGGGGCATTTGCCCAATATAGTGGGTTATTGGACAAATAGTGGGTTAGTGGGATGGGGGGGGGGGGGGGGTTGGGGGGGGTGGTCCTGGGGGCAATATGCTCTCTGTCGCCCACTAGAGGTGTCCAAATAACCCCAGTCCCGTGGCAAGTGGGTTGTGATCCGTGAATTGGGGGGTTATCACAAAAGGCCCACTTCCCACCAAGTCTGTGGGCATTTGTCATCCAAATTCACCCTACGATCCTTCGGGCCCATTATGCGTCCAATGGCAGATTATTAACATGGGCTTTTTTCCACGAACCCACGTTTTGGACTAACTCGTGTCTTCGCGTCACGTGTGGTCCTGTCATTCAAACAGGAAATACTGTGTTTTTCCATATAAGGAACCGGCATTCCAGTCTTCGGGAGAGCATGCTCTCATTCACAGAAACTCTCCCGATTCATTGTGGATTATCTTTTTGCTGGCTGTTTTTGGAGCGCTTTGCTGCCGATCCTTGGAGGAGTAATTCCCGGAGTTCGTTGGTTGGATTACTCATCTCTGTGGACTTATTACAGTCACAATCTTCATAGATCCTGCTCACTGCTTCGATAACAATACCGGTGAGGCGGATCTGAACTCTGTTTCGTGCACGCTGGACTAAAAGACTTTATACACACACACACACACGCACATACACAAACTTATACTAACGTTGGGGTGTAACATTGAATTTTTGTACATTTTCTTTTTGTTTTGTAAATACACTTTGGTTGACTACTTATTTATCTGTGTTGGGTCATTTTTTTTCCTCCTTAGTTGAACTAGAAACATGACTTTTGGTTCTATTATTTTGTTTATACTCTGGGTGATATATTGTGGAGTGTTACAATATGAATGACATGCATCAATAATAATAAAATAGTTTATAACTATAAATGAGTTCACTTAAGACAGTAATATGTTTATCATAAATTAATTTATGAATGCTTTATTTTTAAGCAAAAATTATGCAAAAAAATATAGGCCTATTTTATCCAAAACTGTAAAAGGTTAGGTTATAGCCTAACAATAAAGCATTGCTAAATTATTTTATGACAAACATATTACTGTATTACTAAGTGAACTCATTTATAGTTATAAACTAAATAATAATAATAATAATTATTATTATTATTATTATTATTATTACATTTTAGGTTACATATTTAGAAGACGCTTTTGTCCAGAACGTACAAAAAAGGAACAAAGAAATTCGTCAAATATCAGTCATAATACAGGTTAGATAATAATAATAAAGTGCTTAGATTATCACAAATAAACAAAAGATTTTGATGCACGTCATTCATATTAAATCGTATATTCCACCCCATACCCGCTACAATTGAGAAACACTTCAAGCATGCAGACGCAGTTAAGACAATTTGATGTATTCCACTTAATACACAATAAAACAATATACAATAAGATTCGTTAACAACGTACCTCCTGGTGTTCTTCTAAAATGAGGGCGAGTCACAAATCCGTGAGTACAGTTTACAAACCCGTGGGAACGGATTGCGAAAGCGTGGGCACGGTTTATGAATTTGTGGGTACAGACTGCAAAAACTGAAGGCATGGTTTACAAATCTGAGAGCACGGATTAGAAACTCGTGGGTACGGTTTATTAATCCGTGGGCACGATTTGTTAAACCAAAGGAACAGTTTGAGAATTCGTGAGTACGGTTTATAAACTGAGCGGACGGATTGCAAAACCGCCGGGTTTTTTTTTCTCCCACAGGTGACTTCCCAGGTATTATCGTCATTTGGCTCAGCATCGTTCTCGTTGCCGAAATGGTACTTTTAACATTGTGTCTTGGGAGGCCTGAAATTATACACCCAGCAAGGTATTGTGAGTTAGTCTGTAATGGTTATGATATTTATGACGTATTAGAGGCCTTTTATACCAGCCCAGTTTTGTGTTACTAGAAATGAAGTCTATTTTTTTCCTGTTTTTGAAAGTTGTGAAAACACTGTTGTGGAGTATTTCTTTTGGTATTTGAGCAAATGGAAACACAAAAAAAATATATTTAATGTATTCTCTCATTCACCGCTATAGATTTTTACCCAACTATGACGACTTCTGCTTCTGAGAAACCCGGAAATGTGAAAAGGGTCCATCGAATCCTTCAATCTACTGAAATATTATGCATCTGACCTTGAATCCTCCCATCAATGCTGGCATGTTTTTTAAATGTGCATTGATATGGGCAATTGGTCGTTTTGAAAGTAGAATTGAAATAGACAACACAGTCCTACATTGTCTACCTTATTCTAATATGCCATTATGGCCATCGTAGTAACATAAGCTACATTATAGGTTCATGTGTTGATACTGAAAACCACTACTGAAAGGATTTGATAAGAGAATTGATAGAGAATCAGACAGATAAAGCAGGATCGACAATTGCATCAATATTGTTAAAATCCTATCAATTCCCACAATAAGTATCAACAGGTTGTGCTCTACTACCCAATAGACTAACCTTTTGCCACATGCCATGGATCAAACTGATGTATGATGTTAGGATACTCCTCTCTCATCAATTTTCTAATGGATGGATGTCTATCAGTTGTAACCACTTTGATGTCAATGCCTTCATCCAAGAGCCTCTCCAGCACTTTCCTTAACCCTCTGGGGACCAGGGTGTTTTTGGGGCCCTTGGGATGTTTTGACATGCCCTGACATTTGTGCTTTTTTCAGTTATTTATAAACATGTAAATGGCAAAGGTGTAAATTCACTCTATATAGCACAAACGGGGCTACCATTATATGTAAGTAACATGTATGTACATGTTTGTATTTTTAAGAGAATAATGTTTATGCGTGGTTATTGAAAAAAATAAAAATGAAAGTTGCTGCAATAAGACCACAAAACACATACTAAATATGTGTCCACAAGACTTTTGACTAATGGATGTTGTCGCTTCGAGTTCTGGCTTCAAAATTATGTGAAAATAGTCTTGCTTTATCGTTCACAATAAAACAATACATTGATTTAAATTGGGTAAGACAGGTTTTGCTTGGAAAGCCAATATGCGGGGGAGGAGTGGTTTACACCTGAGAATACAATGTCCCACCCACTCTGCATAATGACTCTGCATAATGAGCCATTCATTCAGGTGTGACACTGACTGAGCCACAATGCAAGGACAAAAGATATATTTAGAAGAAGACTTATATTGACCATTTAAGATTTTGCTTACATCTATCTTGTAAATATGTTTTGCTATTTTATTAAAAAGGTTACAATTACAACAATAATTACAATTTCAACAATATTTCAAGTGTACTCTTTCTTTGTAAAAAAAAAAAAAAAGATTATAGGCCTACATTTTATCATATGTTTTGCTATTTTATTAAAAAGGTTACAATTACAACAATAATTACAATTTCAACAATATTTCAAGTGTACTCTTTCTTTAGAATTATTATAGAATTAAGATTATAGGCCTACATTTTATCATATGTATTCATGAGTTTGAATATAGCCAACATTGGAACATCTAACATCTTAGTTGACTTTATTTTTGACAAAAATAGTATATATATATATACTAGTTTTTACTGTAGAATATACTGCCACATCAAATATATATATATATATATATATATATATATATATATATATATTTGATGTGGCAGTATATTCTACAGTAAAAACTGTACCCAAATCTAGTCAACAAAATGTTGTCTTTCATATTTCGCCTGACTATAACGTTGTTTTTATGAAATATTAGGACATATAAATGTTAATTTGCAGTTTAATATGTTGCTCATACAGACATTTTATTTAAACATATTTCAGTCGATTTTTACTCATCTCAGTATAGCCAAGCATTTTAGTTGATTAAAGCAATATATTCTTTCACACACAGACACGTGATTCATATTTAGGTCAAACAGGCAAACATTCTGTTTCAAACAGGCAAACATTCATTCGCGGTATTCAAACGCAAATTCTGAGAACCTGAAGGGTACATATCTTTACAAATATATACCCTTCATTCATCTACAGAAACGCGATTCATCTTTTTGCAGTTTACATAGGCCTACACTAACGTTATTCCATAACGTTATTCCACATTAACACTTGAGAAAAGATAACTTAGCCTACCTCACTCCTCAGCGGGATCTATTGCTCACTGTTTGTTATGTAGGCTATATTATGCATCACTCGCGGCGCGCTGTGTTTACAGCTGATGGGCGTTTCACAGGTCTGAAATGGTTCTCAGAATTTGCGTTTGAATAGCGCGCGCTCTCCGGGGTGTGGTCACATTACATTTGAATGAGCTCGTAATGAGCTCAACTGGAATCGCTCTCTTTTAATACAGATTTCACAAGCTGGGAATATTTGTTTTTTTATAAAAATTACTTCATTTAAAAGATGCGATCTCAAGCTTTATGCCCGTGGGTATGTTTGCCTGTTTGACTGAATTTTCGCGGAGTTACAGATCATTTTCGAACGCGTTTCAAATTGGAGTTCACAGACAGAGAGAGTGCAGAACTCGCATCATGTTAATTTTTCTTTATTTGGCAAAAAGCAAAACACTTTATTTTTATTGTGAGTACACAGAAATCGCGTTTTTGGTCCCCAGAGGGTTAAGCCCATTGGTTCCATTGCTATGGAACTCGTGGCCTGGGACACCTAGAGGGAACAAGTTTAGAGATTATGACATTTTAGACAAAACTTTTTTGTAAATTGATTCTAGTGTTGTGTCCATGTGTTTACCTGAACCAGATCAAAAACAACTATCTGACTGGATGAGTCATTCATGAAGGAATAGGTTGTATATTTGCATGAATGGCCTGGGCTGTCACTCCTCCCATCTCTGTAGAGCTGCACTCCCTCACCATCCTGAGTCTGGCAGATTAGTCGTGTTTTTACGATGTATTCCTGCTTTTTGTATGTTGCTTCAATCACCGGAATGAGGTGGCTTGCCTGTATGTTGTAGTATATTGTTTTTTGGGGCAGCTGCAAGTTCAAGAGCCCAGCCCAGTCAGCGATGTCTGTAAACATTGCACCAGTGAAAAGAGTGGCAGCTGCTGCTAGTAGGTTGTTTTCCGGCATTCCACGTGTGTTTGGACATGATTCCCAATGTCCAGTATGTCCGTTGTTGCATTTCCAGCTCACAATGATTCTGCTACCAATTGTTGTTATGGTCCGGTATGCCTCGGAGATCAAAGCTCCACAAGTGGAGCATTTCTGGAAGAGCTCCATGAGTTTTGACTCATTCACAATCCACTTTCTCTCCGTCCATCCTCTGGGATGTTCAGAGCTGCTTGAAGTGCTTCCTGTGGAAGAGGTGGAGGGGCTTGTGAATGGAGCAAAACTGGTATCAGCAGGATCGGCAGCAGGCTCTGAACACATGCTGATGTCCAAGGCTGATGTTGAACTGATGTCCATTACAGATGATGTGTGTGTTTCCTGTTATTGACAATTCAACATTGAAATATTTAGTTTTTCTTCTCAAATTTGCAAGCCAGTATTGGTGTTCTCACATGAAAATTATTTGAATAAACAATTATCTGACTGTTCTATGATTGCATTTCATAATACTATAGATAAGTGTCAGCAGAACGATGAAAAAACTACTAATATTTTCATCATGGATTATAGATAGCAGACATATAACTTGGCCACTCACATCAAATATTAAACTTTTCCCTGGACTGCACACAACCATGACACTGGACGAAGATGCGGTGTCCTATAAATTATAGAGATTTCAAATAAAAGTTTAGGTAACCCTTCCTTTTTCAGTCCCCTAATTACTAGGTATTTACCTGGTAAATATATGGTAAGTTATAGTTGGTTATTGGTAATTACCACAGGTAACAAGTATGTAAATGCAGAGAAACTACAAACTAATTAGTAAGTATTTACCTGGTAAGCATATGGTAAATTATAGTATTTTAGTGTGTAATTACTTAAGGTGATTAGTATGCAACTAGAAAAAAAAGTTTGTTGAGACAAACTTTAAGTTGGCTTGAGAAAGCCGGACCAGAGAGTTTGAAGAAGTTAAAAGTAGTTAGAAGTTTAAAGTAGTTAGAAGTTTTAAGTAGTTAGAAGTTTTTAAGTAGTTTAAATTTTGATTGATAAATTAGTTAGAAAGAAAGAATAGTTAGAAAGAAAAAAAGATTAGTTAGAAAAAAAGAATAGTTAGAAAGAAAGAAAAAAGATTAGTTAGAAAGAAAGAAATATTAGAAAGAAAGAAATATTAGAAAGAAAGAAAAAAGAAAGAAAGAAAGAAAGAATGGTGGATTAGTTAGTTAGAAAGAAAGATGGATTAGTTAAAAAGAAAGAAAAATAGATTAGTTAGAATGAAAGAAAGAAAGACTGATTAGTTAGAAAGAAAGATAGATTAGTAAGAGAGAAAGAAAAATTGATTAGTTAGAAAGAAAGAAAGAAAGATTAGTTAAAAAAGATAGAAAGAAAGAAAGACAGAAAGAAAGGTGGATTAGTTAGAAAAAAGATAGATTAGCTAGAATGACAGAAAGAATGAATGGTGGATTAGTTAGAAAGAAAGAAAGATGGATTAGTTAAAAAGAAAGATAGATTAGTTAGAAAGAAAGATGGATTAGAAAGAAAGAAAGAAAGAAAGAAAGAAAGAAAGAAAGAAAGAAAGATGGATTAGTTAAAAAGAAAGATATATTAGTTAGAAAGAAAGAAAGAATGGTGGATTAGTTAGTTAGAAAGAAAGATGGATTAGTTAAAAATAAAGAAATAGATTAGTTAGAAAGAAAGAAAGAATGGTGGATTAGTTAGAAAGAAAGAAAGATATATTAGTTAGAAATAAATAAAGATGGATTAGTTAGAAAGAAAGAAAGATGGATTAGTTAGTTAAAAAGAAAGAAAGAAAGAAAGAAAGAAAGAAAGATGGATTAATTAGTTAGAATGAAAGAAAGATGGATTAGTTAGAAAGAAAGAAAGATGGATTAGTTAGAAAGAAAGAAAGATGGATTAGTTAAAAAGAAAGAAAGATAGATTAGTTAGCAAAAAAGATAGATGGATTAGTTAAGAAAGAAAGACTGATTAGTTAGAATGAAAGAAAGATAGATGATTAGTTAAAAATTAGTTAGATTTAGATTAGTTAGAAAAAAAGATAGATTAGATAGAAGGATAAATCGATAGATTAGTTAGATAGATTAGTTAGAAAGAAAGATAGATTAGTTAGAATGAAAGAAAGAAAGATAGATTAGTTAGAAAGAAAGATGGATTAGTTAGAAAGAAAGAAAGATGGATTGATAGAAAGAAAGATGAATTAGTTAAAAAGAAAGAAAGAAAGAAAGAAAGAAAGATGGATTAGTTAGTTAGAAAGAAAGAAAGAAAGAAAGAAAGAAAGACAGAAAGAAAGAAAGAAAGAAAGATTAGTTAGAAAGAAAGATGGATTAGTTAGTTAGAAAGAAAGAAAGATTGATTAGTTAGAAAGAAAGATAGATTAGTTAGAAAGAAAGAAATATAGATAAGTTAGTTAGAAAGATAGATTAGTTAGAAAGAAAGAAAGATAGATAAGTTAGTTAGAAAGATAGATAGATTAGTAAGAAAGAAAGAAAGATAGATAAGTTAGTTAGAAAGATAGATAGATAGATAGATAGATAGATAGATAGATAGATAAGTTAGTTAGAAAGATAGATAGATTAGTTAGAAAGAAAGAAAGAAAGATGGATAGATTAGTTATAAAGAAAGATAGATTAGTTATTTAGAAAGATAGATTAGTAAGAAAGAAAGAAAGATAAGTTAGTTAGAAAGATAGATAGATTAGTTATAAAGAAAGAAAGATAGATAAGTTAGTTAGAAAGATAGATAGATAGATTAGTAAGAAAGAAAGATAGATAAGTTAGTTAGAAAGATAGATAGATAGATTAGTTAAAAAGAAAGAAAGAAAGATAGATAAGTTAGAAAGATAGATAAGTTAGTTAGAAAGATAGATAGATAGATTAGTTAAACTGAAAGAAAGATAGATAAGTTAGTTAGAAAGATAGATTAGTTAGATAGATAGATAGATAGATAGATAGATAGATAGATAGATAGATAGATAGATAGATCTATCTATCTTCAAAATAGTTTGAAGATAGATAGATAGATAGATAGATTAGTAAGAAAGAAAGATAGATAAGTTAGTTAGAAAGATAGATAGATAGATTAGTTAAAAAGAAAGAAAGAAAGATAGATAAGTTAGAAAGATAGATAAGTTAGTTAGAAAGATAGATAGATTTGTTAAAAAGAAAAAGATAGATAAGTTAGTTAGAAAGATAGATTAATTAGAAAGAAAGATAGATAGATAGATAGATAGATAGATAGATAGATAGATAGATAGATAGATAGATAGATAGATAGATAGATAGATAGATACAAATAGTTTGAAGATAGATAGATAGATAGATAGATAGATAGATAGATAGATAGATAGATAGATAGATAGATAGATAGATAGATAGATAGATAGATAGATAGATAGATAGATAGATAGATAGATAGTTTAATTGAGTCTATGGCTTCAGAGAGTTTAGATTTGAGTTTTTAGTTTGTGCACTAATGAGCCACCGTAGCCTTGGCTCAATTTGAACAGTCTGCAATGTAAGTCTATGGGATTTTTATGATTTTTAATATTAATTTTTAAGAAAACTGAAAGTCAAATCAGTCTGAAAAGATATAGCACACCAAGTCAGAACAGTCTGAAGGTCTGACCCGAGTTTGGTGGCCGTAGCTTTAACGGTCTAGGAGGAGTTAGAGTCAGAAATTTTGGCTAAGAAGAAAAAGAAGAAGAATAATAACTAGAAAAAAAAGTTTGTTGAGACAAACTTTAAGTTGGCTTGAGAAAGCCTGACCAGAGAGTTTGAAGAAGTTTAAAGAAGTTAGAAGTTTAAAGTAGCTTCAAGTTAGATTGATAGATTAGTTTGAGAAATAATAGTTGGGAAGAAAGAAAGAAAGAAAGAAAGAAAGAAAGAAAGAAAGAAAGAAAGAAAGAAAGAAAGAAAGAAAGAAAGAAAGAAAGAAAGAAAGAAAGAAAGAAAGAAAGAAAGAAAGAAAGAAAGAAAGAAAGAAAGAAAAAAGATGAATTAGTTAGAAAGAAAGAAAGAAAGAAAGAAAAGTAAGAAAAAGAACAAAGAAAGATTAGTTAGAAAGAAAGAAAGAAAGAAAGAAAGAAAGAAAGAAAGAAAGAAAGAAAGAAAGAAAGAAAGAAGATTCGTAAGAAAGAAAGAAAGAAAGAAAGAAAGAAAGAAAGAAAGAAAAAAAGATTAGTTAGAAAGAAAGAAAGAAAGAAAGAAAGAAAGAAAGAAAGAAAGAAAGAAAGAAAGAAAAAAAAGATTAGTTAGAAAGAAAGAAAAGTAAGAAAAAGAACAAAGAAAGATTAGTTAGAAAGAAAGAAAGAAAGAAAGAAAGTAAAAAGATTAGTTAGAAAGAAAGAAAGAAAGAAAGAAAGAAAGAAAGAAAGAAAGAAAGAAAGAAAGAAAGAAGATTAGTTAGAAAGAAAGAAAGAAAGAAAGAAAGAAAAAAAGATTAGTTAGAAAGAAAGAAAGAAAGAAAGAAAGAAAGAAAGAAAGAAAGAAAGAAAGAAAGAAAGAAAGAAAGAAAGAAAGAAAGAAAGAAAGAAAGAAAGAAAGAAAAAAAGATTAGTTAGAAAGAAAGAAAGAAAGTAAAAAGATTAGTTAGAAAGAAAGAAAGAAAGAAAGAAAGAAAGAAAGAAAGAAAAAAGATTAATTAGTTAGAAAGAAAGAAAGAAAGAAAGAAAGAAAGAAAGAAAGAAAGAAAGAAAAAAGAAAGATTAGATAGAAAGATTAGTTAGAAAGATAGAAAGCAAAAAGAAAAATTAGTACAAAGACAGAAAGAAAAAAGAAAGATTAGTTAGAAAGAAAAAGAAAGAAAGAAAGAAAATTAGTAAGAAAGAAAGATTAGTTAGAAAGAAAGGAACATTAGTTAGAAAGAAAGAAGAAAGATAAAAAATAAAGATTAGTTAGAAAGAAAGAAAGAAAGAAAGAAAGAAAAGATAAGTTAGAAAGAAAGAAAGAAAGAAAGAAAGAAAGAAAGAAAGAAAGAAAGAAGATTAGTTAGAAAGAAGATTAGTAAGAAAGAAAGAAAGAAAGAAAGAAAGAAAGAAAGAAAGAAAGAAAGAAAGAAAAAAAGATTAGTTAGAAATAAAGAAAGAAAGTAAAAAGATTAGTTAGAAAGAAAGAAAAACAAAGAAAGAAAGAAAGAAAGAAAGAAAGAAAGAAAGAAAGAAAGAAAGAAAGAAAGAAAGAAAAAAAGATTAATTAGAAAGAAAGAAAGAAAGAAAGAAAGAAAAAAGATTAATTAGTTAGAAAGAAAGAAAGAAAGAAAGAAAGAAAGAAAGAAAGAAAGAAATAAAGAAAAAAGAAAGATTAGATAGAAAGATTAGTTAGAAAGATAGAAAGAAAAAAGAAAAATTAGTACAAAGACAGAAAGAAAAAAGAAAGATTAGTTAGAAAGAAAAAGAAAGAAAGAAAGAAAATTAGTAAGAAAGAAAGATTAGTTAGAAAGAAAGGAACATTAGTTAGAAAGAAGAAAGATAAAAAATAAAGATTAGTTAGAAAGAAAGAAAGAAAGAAAGAAAGAAAGAAAGAAAAGATAAGTTAGAAAGCAAGAAAGAAAGAAAGAAAGAAAGAAAGAAAGAAAGAAGATTAGTTAGAAAGAAGATTAGTAAGAAAGAAAGAAAGAAAGAAAGAAAGAAAGAAAGAAAGAAAGAAAGAAAGAAAGAAAGAAAAAAAGATTAGTTAGAAATAAAGAAATAAAGTAAAAAGATTAGTTAGAAAGAAAGAAAAAGAAAGAAAGAAAGAAAGAAAGAAAGAAAGAAAGAAAGAAAGAAAGAAAGAAAGAAAGAAAGAAAGAAAGAAAGAAAGAAAGAAAGAAAAAAGATGAATTAGTTAGAAAGAAAGAAAGAAAGAAAGAAAGAAAGAAAGAAAGAAAAAAAGATTAATTAGAAAGAAAGAAAGAAAGAAAGAAAGAAAGAAAGAAAGAAAGAAAGAAAGAAAGAAAGAAAGAAAGAAAGAAAAAAGATTAATTAGTTAGAAAGAAAGAAAGAAAGAAAGAAAGAAAGAAAGAAAGAAAGAAAGAAAGAAAGAAAGAAAAAAAGATTAATTAGAAAGAAAGAAAGAAAGAAAGAAAGAAAGAAAGAAAGAAAGAAAAAAGATTAATTAGTTAGAAAAAAAGAAAGAGAGAAAGATTGATTAGTTAGAAAGAAAGATAGATAGATTAGTTAGAAAGATAGATTAGTTAGAAATAAAGAAAGATAGATTAGTTAGTTAGAAAGATAGATAGATTAGTTAGAAAGAAAGAAAGATAGATAGATAAGTTAGTTAGAAAGATAGATAGATTAGTTAGAAAGAAAGAAAGAAAGAAAGATAGATAAGTTAGTTAGAAAGATAGATATATTAGTTAGAAAGGAAGAAAGATAGATAAGTTAGTTAGAAAGAAAGCAAGATAGATTATTTAGTTAGTTAGAAAGATAGATAGATTAGTAAGAAATAAATAAAGATAGATAAGTTAGTTAGAAAGATAGATAGATTAGTAAGAAACAAAGAGAGATAAGTTAGTTAGAAAGATAGATTAGTAAGAAAGAAAGATAGATAAGTTAGTTAAAAAGATAGATAGATTAGTTAAATTGATTCGTTAGAAAGTATGATTAGTTAGAAAGAAATATTAGTTAGAAAGAAAGAAAGAAAGAAAGAAAGAAAGAAAGAAAGAAAGATTAGTTAGAAAGAAAGAAAGAAAGAAAGAAAGAAAGAAAGAAAGAAAGAAAGAAAGAAAGAAAGACTGATTAGTTAGAAAGAAAGAGAGATAGATTAGTTAGAAAGATAGATAGATTAGTAAGAAATAAAGAAAGATCGATTAGTTAGTTAGAAAGATAGACAGATTAGTTAGAAAGAAAGATAGATAAGTTAGTTAGAAAGATAGATTAGTTAGAAACAAAGATAGATAAGTTAGTTAGAAAGATAGATAGATTAGTTAGAAAGAAAAAAAAGATAGATAAGTTAGTTAGAAAGATAGATAGATTAGTTAGAAAGAAAGAAAGATAGATAAGTTAGTTAGAAAGATAGCTAGATTAGTTAAAAAGAAAGAAAGAAAGAAAGAAAGAAAGAAAGAGATTACTTAGTTAGAAAGATAGATAGATTAGTTAGAAAGAAAGATAGATAAGTTAGTTAGAAAGATAGATAGATTAGTAAGAAAGATAGATAGATAAGTTAGTTAAAAAGATAGATAGATTAGTTAAGAAAGAAAGATACGTTAGTTAGAAAGATAGATAGATTAGTTAGAAAGATAGAAAGATTAGTTAAAAAGAAAGAAAGATGGATTTGTAAGAAAGAAAGATAGATAGATAAGTTAGTTAGAAAGATAGATAGATTAGTAAGAAAGAAAGATATATATGTTAGTTAGAAAGATAGATAGATTAGAAACAAAGATAGATAAGTTAGTTAGAAAGATAGATAGATTAGTTAGAAAGAAAAAAAAGATAGATAAGTTAGTTAGAAAGATAGATAGATTAGTTAAAAAGAAAGAAAGATAGATAAGTTAGTTAGAAAGATAGCTAGATTAGTTAAAAAGAAAGAAAGAAAGAAAGTAAGAAAGAAAGAAAGAAAGAAAGAAAGATAGGTTAGTTAGAAAGATAGGTTAGTTAGAAAGATAGATAAGTTAGTTAGAAAGATAGATAGATTAGTTAGAAAGAAATATAAGTTAGTTAGAAAGATAGATTAGTTAGAAAGAAAGAAAGATAGATAAGTTAGTTAGAAAGATAGAAAGATTAGTAAGAAAGAAAGAAAGAAAGAAAGAAAGATAGGTTAGTTAGAAAGATAGGTTAGTTAGAAAGATAGATTAGTTAGAAAGAAAGAAAGATAGATAAGTTAGTTAGAAAGATAGATTAGTTAGAAAGAAAGAAAGATAGATAAGTT
The DNA here is from genome assembly GCF_951802725.1 of Rutilus rutilus. NCBI lineage: Eukaryota > Metazoa > Chordata > Actinopteri > Cypriniformes > Leuciscidae > Rutilus > Rutilus rutilus. The sequence goes on along the minus strand of NC_140213.1, from coordinate 17,860,770 downwards.
AGTTAGAAAGATAGATAGATTAGTTAGAAAGAAAGACAGATAGATAGATAGATAGATAGATAGATAGATAGATAGATAGATAGATAGATAGATAGATAGATAGATAGATAGATAGATAGATAGATAGATATGGTTTGAAGATAGATAGATAGATAGATAGATAGATAGATAGATAGATAGATAGATAGATAGATAGATAGATAGATAGATAGATAGATAGATAGATAGATAGATAGATAGATAGATAGATAGATAGATAGATAGACAGATAGATAGATAGATAGATAGATAGATAGATAAGGTTTGAAGATAGATAGATAGATAGATGGATAGATAAGGTTTGAAGCTAGATAGATAGATAGATAGATAGATAGATAGATAGATAGATAGATAGATAGATAGATAGATAGATAGATAGATAGATAGATAGATAGATAGATAGATAGATAGATAGATAGATAGATAGATAGATAGATAGATAGATAGATAGATAGATATAGAATGGTAGTTTAATTGAGTCTAGGGCTTCAGAGAATTTAGATTTGAGATTTTGGTTTGTGCACTAATGGGCTACCGTAGTCTTGGCTCAATTTGAGCAGTCTGCAATGAAAGTCTATGGAATTTTTATGATTTTTAATATTAATTTTTAAGAAAACCGTAAGTCAAACCAGTCTGAAAAGATATAGCACACCAAGTCAGAACAGTATGAAGGTCTGACCCGAGTTTGGAGTATGTAGCTTGAACGGTCTAGGGCGAGTTAGTGTCCCAAAATTTGCGGTCAGAAAAAGAAGAAGAAGAAGAAGAAGAACTAGAATGTACATTTCCTGAAGAAAATGTGAAGTGGTGCTTGCAGTGGCAAAACTCGCCACTCGGTTGCTAGGGTGTTGTACATGATTGCATACGAGCCAACAACCATGTCTGTACGATGTTGTGGAGCTGAAATATGGCTTCTATATGTTGTAATATGGTTGCTAGGTGGCTCTAAATGGTTGCTAGGGTGTGAATACACAGTTACCATGGTGATATTTACAGACTGTTTTCCAACTGAAACTAATGAGCCAACCCCCATCTCTATACAATATTCTGATGCAGAGATGTAGGTCTTGTAAAATGGTTGCTAGGGTACTCTGTTTGGTTGCTATGGAGTTGCTTGGCAGCTGCTAATGATGAAACTACAATGGCTTCTTGTCAGTATGAATGATATAAACCAACTCCCATCTCTATACGATGTTCTGATGCAGAGATATAAGTTTTGCTAAACGGTTGCTAGGGTACTCTATTTGGTTGCTAGCGAGTGGCTTGTCAGCTGCCAATCATGAAACTCCAAAGGCTTCTTGTCACTATGAATGACATAAACCAACTCCCATCTCTATACGATGTTCTGATGCAGAGATATAAGTTTTGCTAAACGGTTGCTAGGGTACTCTATTTGGTTGCTAGCGAGTGGCTTGTCAGCTGCCAATCATGAAATTCCAAAGGCTTCTTGTCACTATGAATGATATAAACCAACTCCCATGCCTCTGCGACATTCAGAATGGAAGATATGCCTCTTTGGATTTTGGTTGCTAAGGTGCTCGACAATGGTTGCTAGGGAGGGGCTTGTCAGCTGTCAATGATGAAATTCCAAAGGCTTCTTGTCACTATGAATGATATAATCCAACTCCCATGCCTCTGTGACATTCAGAATGGAAGATATGCCTCTTTGGATTTTGGTTGCTAGGGTACTCTGTTTGGTTGCTATAGAGTTACTTGGCAGCTGCCAATGATGCAATTCCAAAGGCTTCTTGTCACTATGAATGATATAAACCAACTCCCATGCCTCTGTGACATTCAGAATGGAAGATATCCCTCTTTAGATTTTGGTTGCTAGGGTACTCTGTTTGGTTGCTATGGAGTTGCTTGACAGCTGCCAATGATGAAACTGCAAAGGCTTCTTGTTATTATGAATGATATAAACCAACTCCCATGCTTCTGTGACATTCAGAATGGAAGATATCCCTCTTTGGATTTTGGTTGCTAGGGTACTCTGTTTGGTTGCTATGGAGTTGCTTGACAGCTGCCAATGATGAAACTCCAAAGGCTGCTTGTCAGTATGAATGATATAAACCAACTCCCATGTCTCTGTGACATTCAGACTGGAAGATATGCCTCTTTGGATTTTGGTTGCTAGGGTACTCTGTTTGGTTGCTATGGAGTTACTTGGCAGCTGCAAATGATGCAATTCCAAAGGCTTTTTGTCAGTATGAATGATATAAACCAACTCCCATGCCTCTGTGACATTCAGAATGGAAGATATCCCTCTTTGGATTTTGGTTGCTAGGGTACTCTGTTTGGTTGCTAGGGAGTGTCTTGTAAGCTGCCAATCATGAAACTCCAAAGGCTGCTTGTCAGTATGAATGATATAAACCAACTCCCATGCCTCTGTGACATTCAGAATGGAAGCTATCCCTCTTTGGATTTTGGTTGCTTGGGTACTCTGTTTGGTTGTTAGGGAGTGGCTTGTCAGCTGCCAATCACGAAACTCCAAAGGCTTCTTGTCACTATGAATGATATAAACCAACTCCCATGGCTCTGCGACATTCAGAATGGAAGATATCCCTCTTTGGATTTTGGTTGCTAGGGTACCCTGTTTGGTTGCTAGGGAGTGGCTTGTCAGCTGCCAATCATGAAACTCCAAAGGCTTCTTGTCACTATGAATGATATAAACCAACTCCCATGCCTCTGTGACATTCAGAATGGAAGATATCCCTCTTTGGATTTTGGTTGCTAAGGTGCTCGACAATGGTTGCTAAGGAGGGGCTTGGAAGTGTTGAGGTGATTTATGATTGGCTGTTTGCTGCCCCGAGTCAAATGAGACCACCCCCATGTTTCTATGACAATTCAGTCCGGAGATATCTCTTTGAACTCTTTCAATGGAAGTCTATGGAACTTGTTGCTAAGGGGCTCTAAATGGTTGCTAGGGCGTGGCTTGATAGCTTCACAATGATCCTGAGAGACTGATTGGTCGTCTGAGTAAAATGAGCCCTCCCCCTTGTCTCTATGACACTGTGATCCAGAGCTACGTTCAATACAAAGTCCCTATGCAATTTACCATAGTAAGAAAAGCATGTGTGTTTCACGGGACGTTCCTTCCCCATAGTAAGTCAATGGGGCAACTTTGGGCATCTCCTGCCCCCTAGGGGTGCAACTTTTACCCCATTGTGAGGTATGTTCTTACAGAGCCTGTCAGCCTCTTCAAATGTGGCAAATCACACGTTTCTGCGAAATCCTCACTCAGAGCTACGAGTGCTCAAAGTTCGTCGCAATGTTAAGTCAATGGGACTTTTTCGGCCGCTTTTTCGCCCCTGGGGTGAACACCGCACCCCCGATCGCTTATAAAAGTCATAGCACACCTCTCCTCAATGAGCCGGTCGATTTGACACCTCACTCAGGGGTCTGTGACAAACGGTGCGGGGCGAGTTACGCGCCAAACTTTGTGTGGAATAATAAGAATAACTAGAATGTACATTTCCTGAAGAAAATGTGAAATGGTGCTTGCAGTGGCAAAACTCTCCACTCGGTTACTAGGGTGTTGTACATGATTGCATACGAGCCAACAACCATGTCTGTACGATGTTGTGGATCAGAAATAAGGCTTCTATATGTTGCAATATGGTTGCTAGGTGGCTGTAAATGGTTGCTAGGATGTGAATACAAAGTTACCATGGTGAAATTTACAGACTGTTTCCCAACCAAAACAAAAGAGCCAACCCCCATCTCTATATGATGTTCTGATGCAGAGACATGGGTCTTGATAAACGGTTGCTAGGGTCCTCTGTTTGGTTGCCAGGGAGTGACTTGGCAGGTGCCAATCATGAAACTCCAAAGGCTGATTGTCAGTATGAATGATTTAAACCAACTCCCATGCCTCTGCGACATTCAGAATGGAAGATATCCCTCTTTGGATTTTGGTTGCTAGGGTACCCTGTTTGGTTGCTAGGGAGTGGCTTGTCAGCTGCCAATCATGAAACTCCAAAGGCTTCTTGTCACTATGAATGATATAAACCAACTCCCATGCCTCTGTGACATTCAGAATGGAAGATATCCCTCTTTGGATTTTGGTTGCTAAGGTGCTCGACAATGGTTGCTAAGGAGGGGCTTGGAAGTGTTGAGGTGATTTATGATTGGCTGTTTGCTGCCCCGAGTCAAATGAGACCACCCCCATGTTTCTATGACAATTCAGTCCGGAGATATCTCTTTGAACTCTTTCAATGGAAGTAATAATAATAATAATAATACATTTTATTTGGCCGACGCCTTTCTAAATACCCAAGGACATCTTACATGTTTCGGAGGACATAAAAGAATAAAGAAATTAAAAAAAATATTAAAATTCATTGTAGGCTAATACATGATACAAATAAAACAAATCAGAAAAGTGCTAAGACCGCCAGAAGAAAGCACTATAAAGAGTGTCAGGAGAGTTACTATGGCGATGTAGAAATAAAAAGTTTTAAAGATTAAAAGCTTTCTTAAAGAGATAGGTCTTTAGCAATTTTTTAAATGAAGTGACTGTGTCTGCCTGTCGAATGTGGGAGGGGAGAGCATTCCAAAGTCTTGGAGCAGCGCAACTGAAGGCCCTGGCCCCCATGGTGGAGAGGCGGAATTTGGGGGTGACAAGGAGGCCAGTCGAGGAAGAGCGGAGGGAGCGTGTAGGAACATATCCTGATAGGAGGTCATAAATGTAGGTGGGTGCAAGATTATGAAGTGCTTTGTAAGTGATGACAAGGGTCTTAAAATCAATACGGAAGTGCACAGGGAGCCAGTGTAGAGTGATAAGGATAGGTGTGATGTGTTCTGATGGTCTGATACCAGTGAGGATTCGAGCGGCAGAGTTCTGAATAAGTTGAAGTCTATTTATCAGCTTGGAAGGGAGACCGATGAGAAGGGAGTTGCAATAATCCAGACGTGACGTGACAAGGGCATGAATTAGGGTTTCAGTGCTGGCTTGTGTCAATGAGGGTCTAAGCCTGGAGATATTTCGGAGGTGAAAAAATGAAGTCCGGGTAAGTGATTTAATCTGAGATTTGAATGAAAGGGAACTGTCCAGAATGACACCAAGGCTTTTGACTTGCGTTGACAGAGGGACTGTGATCTCATCAATGGTTAAATTTAGGTTTTGCTGTTTTGAGAGAGAAGATTTGGAGCCGATGAGCAGGACTTCAGTCTTATTGGTATTCAGTTTTAAAAAGTTTGAGTTCATCCAGATTTGAATGTCTTTAAGACAGTTGCTGAGAGAGGTGGGTGGAAGGGGAGATGACGGTTTAGTTGAAATATAGAGCTGGGTGTCGTCAGCATAGCAGTGGAAATGAATTTTGTGGTGTCTCATGATCTTGCCCAGGGGAAGCAGATATATAATGAAGAGTAGTGGACCCAACACTGACCCCTGGGGGACACCCTGAGGCACAAACGCACAGGCCGATTTAAAGTGTTTGAGTTGTACGAACTGCTGACGATCCGTGAGGTATGAACAGAACCAGGAAAGTGCATCCCCCATGATACCAATGCTGGCCAGACGTTCAATGAGGAGGGGATGTGAGATGGTGTCAAAGGCAGCGCTCAAGTCAAGTAAGATCAGGATGGACAATAGACCAGAGTCAGCAGCACAGAGTAGATCATTGCTGATTTTTACCAATGCTGTTTCCGTGCTATGTTTAGCACGGAAACCAGACTGAAAATGTTCATAGAGATCATTGTAGATGAGATAGTGATGTAGTTGATGTGCCACGACCCGCTCCAGGATTTTGGAAACAAAAGGAAGATTGGAGATGGGACGGTAGTTGTTCAAGTCATCATGATCAGCATTGGGCTTTTTGAGGACCGGTGTGACAGCAGCAGTCTTAAGAGTGGGCGGTACAATGCCTGTGGAGAGGGAGGAATTTACTAATGTAGTGAGTAATGGGGCGATGGAAGGCAGGCATGCTTTCAGAAGACTGGTAGGCAGAGGGTCTAATTGAGAAGTAGAGGTTTTTGATTTGCTGACAAGTTCTCTGATCTGGTTCTCTGAGGCCAAGGTGAAGTTTGAGAGGGAGATGGTTAAAGCAGGGCCCTGGAAGGCAGTTATGTAGGTCAAGTTGTGAGCTGTAGTGCTTGGAATATTATGCAGATGGTGATGTATTTCTTGAATTTTTGAATGAAAAAAGTTTAGAAACTTGTTGCAGAGTTCCGTTGAGGGGTCAGAGAATACATTTTCAGGCGGCTTAAGGAGCCGGTTTACAGTAGAAAACAGGAGCTTAGAATTATTATTTCCAGAGTTTATAATGTTCGAATAATAAGATGTTCTAGCAACAGAAATGGTGTTATTATATTGCAAGAGGTGATCTTTGTAGGCCTGCGCATGAGATACAAGGCCAGTCCGTTTATACAAGCGCTCAAGGCGTCTCCCACATCTTTTTAACTGGCGGAGCTCAGATGTGTACCACGGCGCCGAGTGGTTGAAGGAAACAGATCGAGTTTGAGTGGGAGCAAGGGCATCAAGAGAAGAAGATAGGCAGTCATTGTAGTGAGTGATGAGGCTGAGGGGACAGAGGGAGTCAGTAGTCGAGTATGTATTTATGAGGCTCCCAAGATCAGATGGATTAATGTGTTTTATGTTTCTGTAGGCTATAGTGCGTTGATGTTTATACCTAGAAACTGGGACAGAGACTTCAAATAAAACAGCTTTGTGATCAGAGATGGGTATCTCGGCATGTGTTACGTTACAGGGAACAATACCAGTTGAACAAACTAAATCCAGAGTATGACCTTTGTTGTGAGTAGGAAAATGTACATTTTGGGTGACATCTAGACCATCAAGTAATGACATAAAATCAGCAGCAAAGGAACAAGTAGTAGTGGCATCAACATGAATATTAAAATCACCAACAATTAATATATTGGGAGAATAGACTGAAAGTGAAGTCATTAATGCAGAAAATTCAGTTAAGAACAGATCAGATGTTTTAGGTGGCCTATAGAGTGTTAAAATTACCAATGGTTGAAAGCCAGAGAGTTTAACAGCCAAGCATTCAAATGAAGAAAAATGAGGTATACTGATTGTTTTAACTTTGATTGTGTCACGATAGACAACAGCAACACCACCCCCACGCCCACTAGAGCGAGTTTTGCTGATGTAAGAATAACCACTAGGGGTTGTTTGATTAAGATGAAAGTAATCATTAGGCTGTTGCCAAGTTTCAGTGAGGCACATTATGTCCAGTTTACCATCACTAATAAACTCACTTATCAGCAGACCTTTGTTTGTAAGAGATCGAACATTAAAAAGTCCACATTGAAAACAGTCAGTAAAATTAGCATTTGTCGTTGCCTTGGTAACCGGAAGCAAATGATTTGGATTAGCTCCACGGCCAGTGGAGGAAACAGGACGAACTTTAGACCAGATCACACTAATAGCAGAGGATGACTTACTGGATGTATAAGATCGTCCCGATCCACGGTGGATGTATCTCGGTCGGGAAAGAACATCACGGTGGGCAAACAGAGCCAGTGGAGTTCTGAAGTTCATTGAGTTCAAACGCAATAGCTCCGCTGCCGAGTATTTTAGTGCTGAAGTGGCACTGACAGTAGAGCATAGAAGAATCCACCAGAGACACATATTAATCCTCATATTAACAGCAGTATTTTAGAAGCCCCCTTGGAAGGTTGAATTCCGAAGGGATGCCGATAAGTAACTTATCCGCGCGTCACCACCGATGAGTGTGTGTGTGTATGTATGTGCGTGCATAAAAGCGCACCAGGGTAGACACACACAGAAATCCGCCTCGTAGTTGGCCCGGTAGCAAGCAGGCCCTCCGGGGCAGAACACCACAGCAGGCACAGACGTCACCTGGGACGGCTTTCACAGATCACAGTCAAGGAGTGAGGACGTTTCAGTAAAAGCCAGCAGGCTCGTTGTTGAGATGCCAGTGGTGAGTATCAGCCAGCAGCACAGCCGGCAGCACAGAGCGCACTTTTATGATTAGCGCAAATGAACGTCAAAAATAATAAAAGAAAGTCCAACAGTGTTGAGATATTAAATCCAACAGTGATAGATAGTCACGGAGGGAGAAGCGGCAACCAGACCGTGCCAGCGTGCTCTCCGACCGGAAGTGAGGAAGTCTATGGAACTTGTTGCTAAGGGGCTCTAAATGGTTGCTAGGGCGTGGCTTGATAGCTTCACAATGATCCTGAGAGACTGATTGGTCGTCTGAGTAAAATGAGCCCTCCCCCTTGTCTCTATGACACTGTGATCCAGAGCTACGTTCAATACAAAGTCCCTATGCAATTTACCATAGTAAGAAAAGCATGTGTGTTTCACGGGACGTTCCTTCCCCATAGTAAGTCAATGGGGCAACTTTGGGCATCTCCTGCCCCCTAGGGGTGCAACTTTTACCCCATTGTGAGGTATGTTCTTACAGAGCCTGTCAGCCTCTTCAAATGTGGCAAATCACACGTTTCTGCGAAATCCTCACTCAGAGCTACGAGTGCTCAAAGTTCGTCGCAATATTAAGTCAATGGGACTTTTTCGGCCGCTTTTTCGCCCCTGGGGTGAACACCGCACCCCCAATCGCTTATAAAAGTCATAGCACACCTCTCCTCAATGAGCCGGTCGATTTGACACCTCACTCAGGGGTCTGTGACAAACGGTGCGGGGCGAGTTACGCGCCAAACTTTGTGTGGAATAATAAGAATAACTAGAATGTACATTTCCTGAAGAAAATGTGAAATGGTGCTTGCAGTGGCAAAACTCTCCACTCGGTTACTAGGGTGTTGTACATGATTGCATACGAGCCAACAACCATGTCTGTACGATGTTGTGGATCAGAAATAAGGCTTCTATATGTTGCAATATGGTTGCTAGGTGGCTGTAAATGGTTGCTAGGATGTGAATACAAAGTTACCATGGTGAAATTTACAGACTGTTTCCCAACCAAAACAAAAGAGCCAACCCCCATCTCTATATGATGTTCTGATGCAGAGACATGGGTCTTGATAAACGGTTGCTAGGGTCCTCTGTTTGGTTGCCAGGGAGTGACTTGGCAGGTGCCAATCATGAAACTCCAAAGGCTGATTGTCAGTATGAATGATTTAAACCAACTCCCATGCCTCTGTGATATTCAGAATGGAAGATATCCCTTTTTGGAATTTGGTTGCTAGGGTACTCTGTTTGGTTGCTAGAGAGTGGCTTGGCAGCTGCCAATCATGAAATTCTAGAGGCTGCTTGTCATTATGAATGATATAAACCAACTCCCATGCCTGTGTGACTTTCAGAATGGAAGATATCCCTCTTTGGATTTTGGTTACTAGGGTACTCTGTTTGGTTGCTATGGAGTTACTTGGTAGCTGCCAATGATGAAATCCCAAAGGCTTCTTGTCAGTATGAATGATATAAACCAACTTCCATGCCTCTGTGACATTCAGAATGTAAGTTATCCCTCTTTGGATTTTGGTTGCAAGGGTACTCTGTTTGGTTGTTATGGAGTTGCTTGACAGCTGCCACTGATGAAACTGCAAAGGCTTCTTGTCACTATGAATGATATAAACCAACTCCCATGCCTATGTGACATTCATAATGGAAGATATCCGTCTTTGGATTTTGGCTGCTAGGGTACTCTGTTTGGTTGCTAAGGAGTTGCTTGACAGCTGCCAATGATGAAACTGCAGAGGCTTCTTGTCATTATGAATGATATAAACCAACTCCCATGCCTATGTGACATTCAGAATGGAAGATATCCCTCTTTGGATTTTGGTTGCTAGGGTACTCTGATTGGTTGCTTGGGAGTGGCTTGGCAGCTGCCAATCATGAAACTCCAAAGGCTTCTTGTCACTATGAATTATATAAACCTACCCCCATCTCTATACAATGCTCTGATACAGAGATATAGGTCTTGCTAATAGTTGCTAGGGTACTCTGTTTGGTTGCTATGGAGTGGCTTGGCAGCTGCCAATCATGAAACTCCAAAGGCTGCTTGTCATTATGAATGATATAAACCAACTCCCATGCCTCTGTGACATTCAGAATGTAATATACCCCTCTTTGGATTTTGGTTGCTAGGGTACTCTGTTTGGTTGCTATGGAGTTGCTTGACAGCTGCCACTGATGAAACTGCAAAGGCTTCTTGTCACTATGAATGATATAAACCAACTCCCGTGCCTATGTGACATTCAGAATGTAAGATACCCCTCTTTGGATTTTGGTTGCTAGGGTACTCTGTTTGGTTGCTATGGAGTTGCTTGACAGCTGCCACTGATGAAACTGCAAAGGCTTCTTGTCACCATGAATGATATAAACCAACTCCCATGCCTATGTGACATTCAGAATGTAAGATATCCCTCTTTGGATTTTGGTTGCTAGGGTACTCTGTTTGGTTGCTATGGAGTTGCTTGACAGCTGTCAATGATGAAATTCCAAAGGCTTCTTGTCAGTATGAATTATATAATCCAACTCCCATGCCTCTGTGACATTCAGAATGGAAGATATCCCTCTTTGTATTTTGGTTGCTAGGGTACTCTATTTGGTTGCTAGGGAGTGGCATGGCAGCTGCCAATCATGAAACACCAAATGCTTCTTGTCACTATGAATGATATAAACCAACTCCCATGCCTCTGTGACATTCAGAATGGAAGATATCCCTCTTTGGATTTTGGTTGCTAAGGTGCTCGACAATTGTTGCTAGGGAGGGGCTTGGAAGTGTTGAGGTGATTCATGATTGGCTGTTTGCTGCCCTGAGTCAAATGAGACCACCCCCATGTTTCTATGACAATTCAGTCCGGAGATATCTCTTTGAACTCTTTCAATGGAAGTCTATGGAACTTGTTGCTAAGGGGCTCTAAATGGTTGCTAGGGCATGGCTTGATAGCTTCACAATGATCCAGAGAGACTGATTGGTCATCTGAGTAAAATGAGCCCTCCCCCTTGTCTCTATGACACTGTGATCCAGAGCTACGTTCAATACAAAGTCCCTATGCAATTTACCATAGTAGGAAAAGCATGTGTGTTTCACGGGACGTTCCTTCCCCATAGTAAGTCAATGGGGCAACTTTGGGCATCTCCTGCCCCCCAGGGGTGCAACTTTTACCCCATTGTGAGGTATGTTCTTACAGAGCCTATCAGCCTCTTCAAATGTGGCAAATCACACGTTTCTGCGAAATCCTTGCTCAGAGCTACGTGTGGTCAAAGTTCGTCGCAATGTTAAGTCAATGGGACTTTTTTGGCCGCTTTTTCGCCCCTGGGGCGAACACCGTACCCCCGATCACTTATAAAAGTCATAGCACACCATTCCCGAATAATCCGCACGATTTGACGCCTCATTCGTGTGTCTGTGTCAAAAGCTGTGGGACGAGTTACGCGCCAAACTTTGTCCAGAATAATAATAAGAAGAAGAACTAGAATGTACATTTCCTGAAGAAAATGTGAAGTGGTGCTTGCAGTGGCAAAATTCACCACCCGGTTGCTAGGGTGTTGTACATGATTGCATACAAGCCATCAACCATGTGGAGCTGAAATATGGCTTCTATATGTTGCAATATGGTTGCTAGGTAGCTTTAAATGGTTGCTAAGGTGTGGTTACACAGTTACCATGATGATATTTACAGACTGGTGTCCCAACCAAAACAAACAAACACACCCCCATGTCTATACGATGTTCTGGTGCTGAGATATAGCCCATCCATGTGTTTGTACGGTTGCTAGGGTACTCCAAATGGTTGCTAAGGTTTGTTTATACCGTTTATGGGGTAATTTTTAAAGAGTATTTACAAGTCTGTGTCAAAAATGCCCAACTCTGTGTTTTTACAATGTTTTGTTGCTGAGATATGGCTTGTAAATGTTGTTCAATGGTTGCTAGGGGCCTGTAACTGGTTTCTAGGGCGTGGCTATGAAGTTGTTATGTCACTACTTATTGGCTGCTTGATAGGATGAATCAAAAGAGCCCAACCCCAAGGCTCTATGACCTTCTGAGCCAAAGATATGATTTTGCAAATTTTGTGCCTATGTTAAGTCTATGGGACATTTTTCGGCTAATTTTTCGGCCGCCAGACGAACATCTTACACCCGATCGCTTATAAAAGTCATAGCACACCTCTCCTCAATAAACCGGTCGATTTGACACCTCATTCAGGGGTCTGTGACAAACGGTGTGGGGCGAGTTACGCGCCGAAGTTTTGTCTAGGCGAATAGTAATCACAACACTAGAATGTACATTTCCTGAAGAAAATGTGAAGTGGTGCTTGCAGTGGCAAAACTCGCCACTCGGTTGCTAGGGTGTTGTACATGTTTGCATAGGAGCCAACAACCATGTCTGTACGATGTTGTGGAACTGAAATGTGGCTTCAATATGTTGCAATATGGTTGCTAGGTAGCTTTAAACGGTTGCTAAGGTGTGGTTACACAGTTACCATGATGATATTTACAGATTGGTTTCCCAACCGAAACAAACAAGCACACCCCCATGTCTATACGATGTTCTGGTGCTGAGATATACTGTAGCTCATTCATGTGTTTGTACGGTTGCTAGGGTACTCCAAATGGTTTCTAAGGTTTGTTTATACAGTTTATGGGGTAATATTTAAAGAGTATTTGCAGGTATGGGTAAAAAAATGCCCAACTCTGTGTTTTTACAATGTTTTGTTGCTGAGATATGGCTTGTAAATGTTGTTCAATGGTTGCTAGGGGCCTGTAACTGGTTTCTAGGGCGTGGCTATGAAGTTGTTATGTCACTACTTATTGGCTGCTTGATAGGATGAATCAAAAGAGCCCAACCCCAAGGCTCTATGACCTTCTGAGCCAAAGATATGATTTTGCAAATTTTGTGCCTATGTTAAGTCTATGGGACATTTTTCGGCTAATTTTTCGGCCGCCAGACGAACATCTTACACCCGATCGCTTATAAAAGTCATAGCACACCTCTCCTCAATAAACCGGTCGATTTGACACCTCATTCAGGGGTCTGTGACAAACGGTGTGGGGCGAGTTACGCGCCGAAGTTTTGTCTAGGCGAATAGTAATCACAACACTAGAATGTACATTTCCTGAAGAAAATGTGAAGTGGTGCTTGCAGTGGCAAAATTCGGCACGGTTGCTAGGGTTTTACTAGGTGGTTGCTATGGTGTTCTGGGAGGTTTCCAAGGTATTCTGGGTGGTTGCTAGGGCGTTGCTAAGTGGTTGCTAGGGTATTCAGTGTGGTTGCTAGGCAGTTGCTAAGGTGTTTACCATAGTTTACCATGATTTACCACGATTTACTATAGTTTACCATGATTTACTATAGTATGCCATGATTTACCATGTTCAAGTATGATTTACTGATTCAAGCATGATTTACCATAGTTTACCATGATTTACCACGATTTACCATAGTTTACCATAATTTACTATAGTATACCAGGATTTACCATGTTCAAGTATGATTTACTGATTCTAGCATGATTTATCATAGTTTACCATGATTTACCACGATTTACCATAGTTTACCATGATTTATTATAGTATACCATGATTTACCATGTTCAAGTATGATTTACTGATTCTAGCATGATTTACCATAGTTTACCATGATTTACTATAGTATACCACAATTTACCATGTTCTAGTATAATTTACTGATTCTAGCATGATTTATCATAGTTACCATGATTTACCATGATTTACCATAGTTTACCATGATTTACTATAGTATACCATGATTTACCATGTTCAAGTATGATTTACTGATTCTAGCATGATTTACCATAGTTTACCATGATTTACAACGATTTACCACTAATTACCATAGTTTACTATGATTTACTATAGTATACCATGATTTACCATGTGCAAGTATGATTTACTGATTCAGGCATGATTTACCATAGTTTACCACAATTTACCACGATTTACTATAGTTTACCATGATTTACTATAGTATACCACGATTTACCATGTTCAATTATAATTTACTGATTCTAGCATGATTTACCATGATTTACCATAGTTTACCATGATTTACTATAGTATACCATGATTTACCATGTTCAAGTATGATTTACTATGATTCTAGCATGATTTATCATAGTTTACCATGATTTACCATAGTTTACCATGATTTACCATAGTTCACCACGATTTACCATAGTTTACCATGATTTACCATAGTTCACCACGATTTACCATAGTTTACCATGATTTACTATAGTATGCCATGATTTACCATGTTCAAGTATGATTTACTGATTCAAGCATGATTTACCATAGTTTACCATGATTTACCACGATTTACCATAGTTTACCATAATTTACTATAGTATACCAGGATTTACCATGTTCAAGTATGATTTACTGATTCTAGCATGATTTATCATAGTTTACCATGATTTACCACGATTTACCATAGTTTACCATGATTTACTATAGTATACCATGATATACCATGTTCAAGTATGATTTACTGATTCTAGCATGATTTATCATAGTTTACCATGATTTACCATAGTTTACCATGATTTACTATAGTATACCATGATTTACCATGTTGAAGTATGATTTACTGATTCTAGCATGATTTACCATAGTTTACCATGATTTACCATAGTTTACCATGATTTACCACGATTTACCATAGTTTACCATGATTTACTATAGTATACCATGATATACCACGTTCAAGTATGATTTACTGATTTTAGCATTATTTATCATAGTTTACCATGATTTACCATAGTTTACCATGATTTACCATAGTTTACCATGATTTACCATAGTTCACCACGATTTACCATAGTTTACCATGATTTACTATAGTATGCCATGATTTACCATGTTCAAGTATGATTTACTGATTCAAGCATGATTTACCATAGTTTACCATGATTTACCACGATTTACCATAGTTTACCATAATTTACTATAGTATACCAGGATTTACCATGTTCAAGTATGATTTACTGATTCTAGCATGATTTATCATAGTTTACCATGATTTACCACGATTTACCATAGTTTACCATGATTTACTATAGTATACCATGATATACCATGTTCAAGTATGATTTACTGATTGTAGCATGATTTATCATAGTTTACCATGATTTACCATAGTTTACCATGATTTACTATAGTATACCATGATTTACCATGTTGAAGTATGATTTACTGATTCTAGCATGATTTACCATAGTTTACCATGATTTACCATAGTTTACCATGATTTACCACGATTTACCATAGTTTACCATGATTTACTATAGTATACCATGATATACCACGTTCAAGTATGATTTACTGATTTTAGCATTATTTATCATAGTTTACCATGATTGACCATAGTTTACCATGATTTACCATAGTTTACCATGATTTACCATACTTTACCATGATTTACCATAGTTTACCATGATTTACTATAGTATACCATAATTTACCATGTTGAAGTATGATTTACTGATTCTAGCATGATTTACCATAGTTTACCATGATTTACCATAGTTTACCATGATTTACCACAATTTACCATGATTTACCATAATTTACCATAGTTTACCATAATTTACCATAGTTTACCATGATTTACCATAGTTTACCATGATTTACCACGATTTACCATAGTTTACCATGATTTACTATAGTATACCATGATATACCATGTTCAAGTATGATTTACTGATTCTAGCATGATTTATCATAGTTTACCATGATTTACCATAGTTTACCATGATTTACCATAGTTTACCATGATTTACTATAGTATACCATGATTTACCATGTTGAAGTATGATTTACTGATTCTAGCATGATTTACCATAGTTTACCATGATTTACAATACTTTACCATGATTTACCATAGTTTACCATGATTTACTATAGTATACCATAATTTACCATGTTGAAGTATGATTTACTGATTCTAGCATGATTTACCATAGTTTACCATGATTTACCACAATTTACCATAGTTTACCATGATTTACCATAATTTACCATAGTTTACCATAATTTACCATAGTTTACCATGATTTACCATAGTTTACCATGATTTACCACGATTTACCATAGTTTACCATGATTTACTATAGTATACCATGATATACCATGTTCAAGTATGATTTACTGATTCTAGCATGATTTATCATAGTTTACCATGATTTACCATAGTTTACCATGATTTACCATAGTTTACCATGATTTACTATAGTATACCATGATTTACCATGTTGAAGTATGATTTACTGATTCTAGCATGATTTACCATAGTTTACCATGATTTACCATAGTTTACCATGATTTACCACGATTTACCATAGTTTACCATGATTTACCATAGTTTACCATGATTTACCACGATTTACCATAGTTTACTATTATTTACTATAGTATACCATGATTTACCATGTTTTAGTATGATTTACTATGATTCCAGGATGATTTACCATAGTTTACCATGATTTACCACGATTTACCATAGTTTACTATGATTTACTATAGTATACCATGATTTACCATGTTTTAGTATGATTTACTATGATTCTAGGATGATTTACCATAGTTTACCATGATTTAGTCAAAAGAGCCAAGTTCCATCTCTATACTATGTTTTGATGCAGAGATATACGTTTTGCTAAACGGTTGCTAGGGTACTCTTTTTGGTTGCTATGGAGTTACTTGGCAGCTGCCAATGATGAAATTCCAAAGGCTTCTTGTCACTATGAATGATATAAACCAACTCCCATGCCTCTGTGACATTCAGAATGGAAGATATCCCTCTTTGGATTTTGGTTGCTAGGGTACTCTGTTTGGTTGCTAGGGAGTGGCTTGTCAGCTGCCAATCATGAAACTCCAAAGGCTGCTTGTCAGTATGAATGATATAAACCAACTCCCATGCCTCTGCGACATTCAGAATGGAAGATAACCCTCTTTGGATTTTGGTTGCTAGGGTACTCTGTTTGGTTGCTAGGGAGTGGCTTGTCAGCTGCCAATCATGAAACTCCAAAGGCTTCTTGTCAGTATGAATGATATAAACCAACTCCCATGCCTCTGTGACATTCAGAATGGAAGATATCCCTCTTTGGATTTTGTTTGCTAAGGTGCTCGACAATGGTTGCTAGGGAGGGGCTTGGAAGTGTTTAGGTGATTCATGATTGGCTGTTTGCTGCCCCGAGTCAAATGAGACCACCCCCATGTTTCTATGACAATTAAGTCTGGAGATATCTCTTTGAACTCTTTCAATGGAAGTCTATGGAACTTGTTGCTAAGGGGCTCTAAATGGTTGCTAGGGCGTGGCTTGATAGCTTCACAATGATCCTGAGAGACTGATTGGTCATCTGAGTAAAATGAGCCCTCCCCCTTGTCTCTATGACACTGTGATCCAGAGCTACGTTCAATACAAAGTCCCTATGCAATTTACCATAGTAGGAAAAGCATGTGTGTTTCACGGGACGTTCCTTCCCCATAGTAAGTCAAAGGGGCAACTTTGGGCATCTCCTGCCCCCCAGGGGTGCAACTTTTACCCCATTGAGAGGTATGTTCTTACAGAGCCTGTCAGCCTCTTCAAATGTGGCAAATCACACGTTTCTGCGAAATCGTCGCTCAGAGTTATGACTCGTCAAAGTTTGTCGCAATGTTAAGTCTATGGGATTTTTCGGACGCTTTTTCGCCCATGGGGCGAACACCGCACCCCCGATCGCTTATAAAAGTCATAGCACACCTCTCCTTAATGAGCCGGTCGATTTGACACCTCATTCATGGATCTGTGACAAACGGTGCGGGACAAGTTACGCGCCAAACTTTGTGTGGAATAATAAAAAGAAGAATAATAATAATAAGTATGAGCAATAACAATAGTGATGCCTTGCTTTCAGCAAGCACCACTAATAAGAATAATAAGTATGAGCAATAACAATAGTGATGCCTTGCTTTCAGCAAGCACCACTAACTAGAATGTACATTTCCTGAAGAAAATGTGAAGTGGTGCTTACAGTGGCAAAACTCGCCACTCGGTTGCTAGGGTGTTGTACATGATTGCATACGAGCCAACAACCATGTCTGTACGATGTTGTGGAGCTGAAATATGGCTTCTATATGTTGCAATATGGTTGCTAGGTGGCTGTAAAGGGTTGCTAGGGTGTGAATACAAAGTTACCATGGTGAAATTTACAGACTGTTTCCCAACCAAAACAAAAGAGCCAACCCCCATCTCTACATGATGTTCTGATGCAGAGACATGGGTCTTGATAAACGGTTGCTAGGGTCCTCTGTTTGGTTGACAGGGAGTGACTTGGCAGGTGCCAATCATGAAACTCCAAAGGCTGATTGTCAGTATGAATGATTTAAACCAACTCCCATGCCTCTGTGATATTCAGAATGGAAGATGTCCGTCTTTGGAATTTGGTTGCTAGGGTACTCTGTTTGGTTGCTAGAGAGTGGCTTGGCAGCTGCCAATCATGAAACTCCAGAGGCTGCTTGTCATTATGAATGATATAAACCAACTCCCATGCCTGTGTGACATTCAGACTGGAAGATATCCCTCTTTGGATTTTGGTTGCTAGGGTACTCTGATTGGTTGCTAGGGAGTGGCTTGGCAGCTGCCAATCATGAAACTCCAAAGGCTTTTTGTCACTATGAATTTTATAAACCAACCCCCATCTCTATACGATGCTCTGATACAGAGATATAGGTCTTGCTAAATAGTTGCTAGGGTACTCTGTTTGGTTGCTATGGAGTGGCTTGGCAGCTGCCAATCATGAAACTCCAAAGGCTGCTTGTCAGTATGAATGATATAAACCAACTCCCATGCCTCTGCGACATTCAGAATGTAAGATATGCCTCTTTGGATTTTGGTTGCTAGGGTACTCTGTTTGGTTGCTAGGGAGTGTCTTGGCAGCTGCCACTGATGAAACTGCAAAGGCTTCTTGTCACTATGAGTGATATAAACCAACTCCCATGCCTCTGTGACATTCAGAATGGAAGATATCCCTCTTTGGATTTTGGTTGCTAAGGTGCTCGACAATGGTTGCTAGGGAGGGGCTAGGAAGTATTGAGGTGATTCATGATTGGCTGTTTGCTGCCCCGAGTCAAATGAGACCACCCCCGTGTTTCTATGACAATTCAGTCTTGAGATATCCCTTTGATCTCTTTCAATGGAAGTCTATGGGACTTGTTGCTAAGGTGCTCTAAATGGTTGCTAGGGCGTGGCTTGATAGCTTCACACTGATCTTGAGGGACTGATTGGTCGTCTGAGTAAAATGAGCCTGCCCCCTTGTCTCTATGACAATGTGATCCAGAGCTACGTTCAATACAAAATCCCTATGCGCAATTTAACATAGTAGGAAAAGCATGTGTGTTTCACGGGACATTCCTTCCCCATAGTAAGTCAATGGGGCAACTTTGGGACGCACCTGCCCCCCAGGGGTGCAACTTTTACCCCATTGTGAGGTATGTTCTTACAGAGCCTGTCAGCCTCTTCAAATGTGGCAAATCACACGTTTCTGCGAAATCCTCGCTCAGAGCTACGAGTGCTCAAAGTTCGTCGCAATGTTAAGTCAATGGGACTTTTTGGGCCGCTTTTTCACCCCTGGGCCGAACACCGCACCCCCGATCATTTATAAAAGTCATAGCACACCTCTCCTCAATGAGCCGGTCGATTTGACACCTCACTCAGGGGTCTGAGACAAACGGTGCGGGGTGAGTTACGCGCCAAACTTTTGTCCGGAATAATAATAAAAAGAATAAGAATAATAAGTATGAGCAATAACAATAGTGTTGCTTTGCCTTTGGCAAGCACCACTAACTAGAATGTACATTTCCTGAAGAAAATGTGAAGTGGTGCTTGCAGTGGCAAAACTCGCCACTCGGTTGCTAAAGTGCGTTTAGCTAGTTTTTAGCAAGATTATAACAAAATTATCATCATGCTAGCATTATAAGCATGTGACTAACATAATGCTAGCATGTTGCTAGCATGATGCTAAAATGATTAGCATGTTGCTAGCATCATGCTAGCATGTTTTTAGCAAAAGCTAATGTGAATGTAGCTAGCATGATTAGCATGTTGTTAGCATGATGCTAGCATGATGCTAAAATGATTAGCATGTTGCTAGCATCATGCTAGCATGTTTTTAGCAAAAGCTAATGTGAATGTAGTTAGCATGATTAGCATGTTGTTAGGATGATGCTAGCATTTTTAACAAGATGCTAACATGAATAGCATGTTTGCTAGCATGTTTGTAGCAAGAAGCTAGCATGATTAGCATGTAGCTAGTATCATGCTAGCATTATTAGCATGTTGCTAGCATCATGCTAGCATTATTAGCATCATGTTAGCATGATTAGCATGTAGCTAGCATGATGCTAGCTTGTTTTACCACGTTGCTAACATGGTTTACCATGATTTACCATAGTTTACCATGATTTACCACAATTTACCATAGTTTACCATGATTTACTATAGTATACCATGATTTACCATGTTAAAGTATGATTTACTATGAATCTAGCATGATTTACCATAGTTTACCATAATTTATCACGATTTACTATAGTTTACCATGATTTACTATAGTATACCATGATTTACCACGTTCAGGTATGATTTACTGATTCTAGCATGATTTACCATAGTTTACCATGATTTACCATAGTTTACCATGATTTACTATAGTATACCATGATTTACCATGTTCAAGTATGATTTACTGATTCTAGCATGATTTACCATGATTTACCATAGTTTACCACGATTTACTATAGTTTACCATGATTTACTATAGTATACCATGATTTACCATGTTCAAGTATGATTTACTGATTCTAGCATGATTTACCATAGTTTACCATGATTTACCATAGTTTACCATGATTTACTATAGTATACCATGATATACCATGTTCAAGTATGATTTACTGATTCTAGCATGATTTATCATAGTTTACCATGATTTACCATAGTTTACCATGATTTACCACGATTTACTATAGTTTACCATGATTTACTATAGTATACCATGATTTACCATATTCAAGTATGATTTACTGATTCTAGCATGATTTACCATAGTTTACCCTGATTTACCATAGTTTACCATGATTTACCACGATTTACCATAGTTTACCATGATTTACTATAGTATACCATGATATACCATGTTCAAGTATGATTTACTGATTCTAGCATGATTTATCATAGTTTACCATGATTTACCATAGTTTACCATGATTTACCATAGTTTACCATGATTTACTATAGTATACCATGATTTACCATGTTCAAGTATGATTTACTATGATTCTAGCATGATTCACCATAGTTTACCATGATTTACCACGATTTACCATAGTTTACTATGATTTACTATAGTATACCATGATTTACCATATTTTAGTATGATTCACTTTGATTCTAGGATGATTTACCATAGTGTACCATGATTTAGTCAAAAGAGCCAAGTCCCATCTCTATACTATGTTTTGATGCAGAGATATACGTTTTGCTAAATGGTTGCTAGGGTACTCTTTTTGGTTGTTATGGAGTTGCTTGACAGCTGCCAATGATGAAACTGCAAAGGCTTCTTGACACTTTGAATGATATAAACCAACTCCCATGCCTCTGTGACATTCAGAATGGAAGATATCACTCTTTGGATTTTGGTTGCTAAGGTGCTCGACAATGGTTGCTATGGAGGGGCTAGGAAGTGTTGAGGTGATTCATGATTGGCCGTTTGCTGCCCCGAGTCAAATGAGATCACCCCCGTGTTTCTATGACAATTCAGTCTGGAGATATCCCTTTGATCTATTTCAATGGACGTCTATGGGACTTGTTGCTAGGTTTCTCTAAATGGTTGCTAGGGCGTGGCTTGATAGCTTCAAAATGAGCCTGAGAGACTGATTGGTCGTCTGAGTAAAATGAGCCCGCCCCCTTGTCTCTATGACACTGTGATCCAGAGCTACGTTCAATAGAAAATCCCTATGCAATTTACCATAGTAGGAAAAGCATGTGTGTTTCACGGGACGTTCCTTCCCCATAGTAAGTCAATGGGGCAACTTTGGGCATCTCCTGCCCCCCAGGGGTGCAACTTTTACCCCATTGTGAGGTATGTTCTTACAGAGCCTGTCAGCCTCTTCAAATGTGGCAAATCACACGTTTCTGCAAAATCCTTGCTCAGAGCTACGTGTGGTCAAAGTTCGTCGCAATGTTAAGTCAATGGGACTTTTTTGGCCGCTTTTTCGCCCCTGGGGCGAACACCGGACCCCCGATCACTTATAAAAGTCATAGCACACCATTCCCGAATAATCCGCACGATTTGACGCCTCATTCGTGTGTCTGTGTCAAAAGCTGCGGGACGAGTTACGCGCCAAACTTTGTCCAGAATAATAAGAAGAACTAGAATGTACATTTCCTGAAGAAAATGTGAAGTGGTGCTTGCAGTGGCAAAACTCGCCACTCGGTTGCTAGGGTGTTGTACACGAGCCAACAACCATGCCTCTACGATGTTGTGGAGCTGAAATATGGCTTCTATATGTTGCAATATGGTTGCTAGGTGGCTCTAAATGGTTGCTAGGGTGTGAATACACAGTTACCATGGTGATATTTACAGACTGTTTTCCAACTGAAACTAATGAGCCAACCCCCATCTCTATACAATATTCTGATGCAGAGATGTAGGTCTTGTAAAATGGTTGCTAGGGTACTCTGTTTGGTTGCTATGGAGATGCTTGTCAGCTGCTAATGATGAAACTGCAAAGGCTTCTTGTCAGTATGAATGATATAAACCAACTCCCATCTCTATATGATGTTCTGATGCAGAGATATACGTTTTGCTAAACAGTTGCTAGGGTACTCTATTTGGTTGCTAGCGAGTGGCTTGTCAGCTGCCAATCATGCAACTCCAAAGGCTTCTTGTCACTATGAATGATATAAACCAACTCCCATGCCTCTGCGACATTCAGAATGGAAGATATGCCTCTTTGGATTTTGGTTGCTAGGGTACTCTGTTTGGTTGCTAGGGAGTGTCTTGGCAGCTGTCAATCATGAAACTCAAAGGCTGCTTGTCGATATGAATGATATAAACCAACTCCCATGCCTCTGTGACATTCAGAATGGAAGATATCCCTCTTTGGATTTTGGTTGCTAAGGTGCTCGACAATGGTTGCTAGGGAGGGGCTTGGAAGTGTTGAGGTGATTCATGATTGGCTGTTTGCTGCCCCGAGTCAAATGAGACCACCCCCATGTTTCTATGACAATTCAGTCCGGAGATATCTCTTTGAACTCTTTCAATGGAAGTCTATGGATCTTGTTGCTAAGGGGCTCTAAATGGTTGCTAAGGCGTGGCTTGATAGCTTCACAATGATCCAGAGAGACTGACTGGTCATCTGAGTAAAATGAGCCCTCCCCTTTGTCTCTATGACACTGTGATCCAGAGCTAAGTTCAATACAAAGTCCCTATGCAATTTACCATAGTAGGAAAAGCATGTGTGTTTCACGGGATGTTCCTTCCCTATAGTAAGTCAATGGGGCAACTTTGGGCATCTCCTGCCCCCCAGGGGTGCAACTTTTACCCCATTGTGAGGTATGTTCTTACAGAGCCTGTCAGCCTCTTCAAATGTGGCAAATCACACGTTTCTGCGAAATCCTTGCTCAGAGCTACGTGTGGTCAAAGTTCGTCGCAATGTTAAGTCAATGGGACTTTTTTGGCCGCTTTTTCGCCCCTGGGGCGAACACCGTACCCCCGATCACTTATAAAAGTCATAGCACACCATTCCCGAATAATCCGCACGATTTGACGCCTCATTCGTGTGTCTGTGACAAAAGCTGCGGGACGAGTTACGCGCCAAACTTTTGTCCGGAATAATAATAAGAAAAATAATAATAATAAGTATGAGCAATAACAATAGTGATGCCTTGCTTTCAGCAAGCACCACTAATAACTAGAATGTACATTTCCTGAAGAAAATGTGAAGTGGTGCTTGCAGTGGCAAAACTCTCCACTCGGTTGCTAGGGTGTTGTATATGATTGCATTCGAGCCAACAACCATGTCTGTACGATGTTGTGGAGCTGAAATATGGCTTCTATATGTTGCAATATGGTTGCTAGGTGGTTCTAAATGGTTGCTAGGGTGTGAATACACAGTTACCATGGTGATATTTACAGACTGTTTCCCAACCGAAACAAAAGAGCCAACCCCCATCTCTATACGATGTTCTGATGCAGAGACATGGGTCTTGATAAACGGTTGCTAGGGTACTCTGTTTGGTTGCTATGGAGTTGCTTGTCAGCTGCCAATGGTGAAACTGCAAAGGCTTCTTGTCACTATGAATTATATAAACCAACTCCCATGCCTCTGTGACATTCAGACTGGAAGATATCCCTCTTTGGATTTTGGTTGCTAGGGTACTCTGTTTGGTTGCTAGGGAGTTGCTTGGCAGCTGCTAATGATGAAACTGCAAATGCTTCTTGTCAGTATGAATGATATAAACCAACTCCCATCTCTATACGATGTTCTGATGCAGAGATATACGTTTTGCTAAACGGTTGCTAGGGTACTCTGTTTGGTTGCTAGGGAGTGGCTTGGCTGCTGCCAATGATGAAACTGCAAAGGCTTCGTGTCAGTATGAATGATATAAACCAACTCTCATTTCTCTGTGACATTCAGAATGGCAGATATCCCTCTTTGGATTTTGGTTGCTAGGGTACTCTGTTTGGTTGCTATGGAGTGGCTTGGCAGATGCCAATGATGAAACTGCAAAGGCTTCTTGTCACTATGAATGATATAAACCAACTCCCATGCTTCTGTGAAATTCAGAATGGAAG
This sequence comes from Rutilus rutilus, assembly GCF_951802725.1. NCBI lineage: Eukaryota > Metazoa > Chordata > Actinopteri > Cypriniformes > Leuciscidae > Rutilus > Rutilus rutilus. The sequence continues at coordinate 17,835,984 of NC_140213.1, read as the reverse complement.
ATATCTCTCTTTGGATTTTGGTTGCTAGGGTACTCTGTTTGGTTGCTAGGGAGTGGCTTGGCAGATGACAATGATGAAACTGCAAAGGCTTCTTGTCACTATGAATGATATAAACCAACTCCCATGCTTCTGTGAAATTCAGAATGGAAGATATCCCTCTTTGGATTTTGGTTGCTAGGGTACTCTGTTTGGTTGCTAGGGAGTGGCTTGGCAGCTGCTAATGATGAAACTGCAAAGGCTTCTTGTCAGTATGAATGATATAAACCAACTCCCATCTCTATACGATGTTCTGATGCAGAGATATATGTTTTGCTAAACGGTTGCTAGGGTACTCTATTTGGTTGCTAGCGAGTGGCTTGTCAGCTGCCAATGATGAAACTCCAAAGGCTTCTTGTCTCTATGAATGATATAAACCAACTCCCATGCCTCTGTGACATTCAGAATGGAAGATATGCCTCTTTGGATTTTGGTTGCTAGGGTACTCTGTTTGGTTGCTAGGGAGTGGCTTGTCAGCTGTCAATGATGAAATTCCAAAGGCTTCTTGTCAGTATGAATTATATAATCCAACTCCCATGCCTCTGTGACATTCAGAATGGAAGATATGCCTCTTTGGATATTGGTTGCTAGGGTACTCTGTTTGGTTGCTATGGAGTTACTTGGCAGCTGCCAATGATGCAATTCCAAAGGCTTCTTGTCACTATGAATGATATAAACCAACTCCCATGCCTCTGTGACATTCAGAATGGAAGATATCCCTCTTTGGATTTTGGTTGCTAGGGTACTCTGTTTGGTTGCTAGGGAGTGTCTTGGCAGCTGTCAATCATGAAACTAAAAGGCTGCTTGTCAATATGAATGATATAAACCAACTCCCATGCCACTGTGACATTCAGAATGGAAGATATCCCTCTTTGGATTTTGGTTGCTAGGGTACTCTGTTTGGTTGCTAGGGAGTGGCTTGGCAGCTGCCAATCATGAAACTCCAAAGGCTGCTTGTCAGTATGAATGATATAAACCAACTCCCATACCTGTGTGACATTCAGAATGGAAGATATCCCTCTTTGGATTTTGGTTGCTAGGGTAATCTGTTTGGTTGCTATGGAGTTGCTTTGCAGCTGCCAATGATGAAACTGCAAACTGTTCTTGTCAGTATGAATGATATAAACCAACTCCCATGCCTCTGTGACATTCAGAATGGAAGATATGCCTCTTTGTATTTTGGTTGCTAGGGTACTCTGTTGGTTGCTAGGGAGTGGCTTGGCAGCTGCCAATCATGAAACTCCAAAGGCTGCTTGTCAGTATGAATGATATAAACCAACTCTCATTTCTCTGTGACATTCAGAATGGCAGATATCCCTATTTGGATTTTGGTTGCTAGGGTACTCTGTTTGGTTGCTATGGAGTGGCTTGGCAGATGCCAATGATGAAACTGCAAAGGCTTCTTGTCACTATGAATGATATAAACCAACTCCCATGTCTCTGTAACATTCAGAATGGAAGATATGCCTCTTTGGATTTTGGTTGCTAGGGTACTCTGTTTGGTTGCTATGGAGTTACTTGGCAGCTGCCAATGATGAAATTCCAAAGGCTTCTTGTCAGTATGAATGATATAAACCAACTCCCATGCCTCTGTGACATTCAGAATGGAAGATATCCCTCTTTGGATTTTGGTTGCTAGGGTACTCTGTTTGGTTGCTATGGAGTGGCTTGGCAGATGCCAATGATGAAACTGCAAAGGCTTCTTGTCACTATGAAGGATATAAACCAACTCCCATGTCTCTGTAACATTCAGAATGGAAGATATGCCTCTTTGGATTTTGGTTGCTAGGGTACTCTGTTTGGTTGCTAGGGAGTGGCTTGGCTGCTGCCAATGATGAAACGGCAAAGGCTTCTTGTCACTATGAATGATATAAACCAACTCTCATTTCTCTGTGACATTCAGAATGGCAGATATCCCTATTTGGATTTTGGTTGCTAGGGTACTCTGTTTGGTTGCTATGGAGTGGCTTGGCAGATGCCAATGATGAAACTGCAAAGGCTTCTTGTCACTATGAATGATATAAACCAACTCCCATGTCTCTGTAACATTCAGAATGGAAGATATGCCTCTTTGGATTTTGGTTGCTAGGGTACTCTGTTTGGTTGCTATGGAGTTACTTGGCAGCTGCCAATGATGAAATTCCAAAGGCTTCTTGTCAGTATGAATGATATAAACCAACTCCCATGCCTCTGTGACATTCAGAATGGAAGATATCCCTCTTTGGATTTTGGTTGCTAAGGTGCTCGACAATGGTTGCTAGGGAGGGGCTTGGAAGTGTTGAGGTGATTCATGATTGGCTGTTTACTGCCCCGAGTCAAATGAGACCACCCCCATGTTTCTATGACAATTCAGTCTGGAGATATCTCTTTGAACTCTTTCAATGGAAGTCTATGGAACTTGTTGCTAAGGGGCTCTAAATGGTTGCTAGGGCGTGGCTTGATAGCTTCACAATGATCCTGAGAGACTGATTGGTCGTCTGAGTAAAATGAGCCCTCCCCCTTGTCTCTATAGCCGCGTTTCCACCGCAGGAACTTTCCCCAGGAACTAGGAACTTTGGGCTGGTACTCGATGTGTTTACACCGCAGGAACCAGGGTCTAAATGAAGTTCCGGGTAAATATTTCCCCCTCCGATAGTCCCTGCTCACGAGGTAGTACTTTTTCAAAGTTCAGGAACTTTCAGGGGTGGGACTTGTGCGCTGCACAAGCTGATTGGTTGTGTTCACGCCGCATTTTGGTTGGATGACTCCACGCAGCATTTTCTTTATTTTTAACCTCCCTTTTAAAAAGTGGCTTCATGCAGTAAAGTTGTCTGTCTGCAAATATGGAATTTAATAAAAAAAACTGGGGGACTGGCGACGAGTTTCAGGCTTTATTATTTGGGTATTTGTGGAAGAGGAAACTTTCTGCGCGTTCGTGCAGCCATCTCACGGCCAATGTCCGCAATAGCTGATAACATACAATTATATATCTAACGTTAGCATTACGAGCTCTTAACACGCTTTATCAGTGCTCGTCTCTTTTCTGCCACAGCTTTTAATATTAAGTCATTATGTTTACACATTGTCATCTATTGCAAGGCAAACCATGTTACAAATTTACTATAACAGGATTGAAATAGCGCTTTGAGGTTGGTAACAAAACTATTTACAAGACTGTCACTATTTATGATTGATAGACGGGGTTCAGGCTTTTTTTAAGCGTATTTGCGCAAAAGGAAATTTTTGCGCGTTCGTCCCAGTCATCTCACAACATACCTTGTCTAATTTTATACGCATACGAGCTTTCTGAACACGCTTTAGTATCAGTGCTCGTCTATTTTGTTATGTTAATTACCTCGTTAGTAAACCAATAACTGCAGCACAGTTTGAATCTCCTCCATACTTATAAATGTGGCGCTCAAAACTGATTACTGTCCGTCGCAGACTGGGAGGAGCAGTTGCGCGCAGTTTACCTTCCCGGTACTTTAGACCGCGGTGTAAACGCAGAAAGCAACCGGTCTGGGGCAAAAAAGGTTCCTGGGAAAAAAGTTCCTGGGACAAATTGTTCCGGGTAATTTCGGTGGAAAAGCGGCTTATGACACTGTGATCCAGAGCTACGTTCAATACAATGTCCCTATGCAATTTACCATACTAGGAAAAGCATGTGTGTTTCACGGGACGTTCCTTCCCCATAGTAAGTCAATGGGGCAACTTTGGGCATCTCCTGCCCCCCAGGGGTGCAACTTTTACCCCATTGTGAGGTATGTTCTTACAGAGCCTGTCAGCCTCTTCAAATGTGGCAAATCACACATTTCTGCGAAATCCTCGCTCAGAGCTACGTGTGGTCAAAGTTCGTCGCAATGTTAAGTCAATGGGACTTTTTTGGCCGCTTTTTCGCCCCTGGGGCGAACACCGCACCCCCGATCGCTTATAAAAGTCATAGCACACCTCTCCTTAATGAGCCGGTCGATTTGACACCTCATTCATGGGTCTGAGACCAACGGTGCGGGGCGAGTTACGCGCCAAACTTTGTCCAGAATAATAATAATAATAACTAGAATGTACATTTCCTGAAGAAAATGTGAAGTGGTGCTTGCAGTGGCAAAACTCGCCACTCGGTTGCTAGGGTGTTGTACATGATTGCATACGAGCCAACAACCATGCCTCTACGATGTTGTGGAGCTGAAATATGGCTTCTATATGTTGCAATATGGTTGCTAGGTGGCTCTAAATGGTTGCTAGGGTGTGAATACACAGTTACCATGGTGATATTTACAGACTGTTTTCCAACTGAAACTAATGAGCCAACCCCCATCTCTATACAATATTCTGATGCAGAGATGTAGGTCTTGTAAAATGGTTGCTAGGGTACTCTGTTTGGTTGCTATGGAGATGCTTGTCAGCTGCTAATGATGAAACTGCAAAGGCTTCTTGTCAGTATGAATGATATAAACCAACTCCCATCTCTATATGATGTTCTGATGCAGAGATATACGTTTTGCTAAACAGTTGCTAGGGTACTCTATTTGGTTGCTAGCGAGTGGCTTGTCAGCTGCCAATCATGAAACTCCAAAGGCTTCTTGTCACTATGAATGATATAAACCAACTCCCATGCCTCTGCGACATTCAGAATGGAAGATATGCCTCTTTGGATTTTGGTTGCTAGGGTACTCTGTTTGGTTGCTATGGAGTGTCTTGGCAGCTGTCAATCATGAAACTCAAAGGCTGCTTGTCGATATGAATGATATAAACCAACTCCCATGCCTCTGTGACATTCAGAATGGAAGATATCCCTCTTTGGATTTTGGTTGCTAAGGTGCTCGACAATGGGAGGGGAGGGGCTTGGAAGTGTTGAGGTGATTCATGATTGGCTGTTTGCTGCCCCGAGTCAAATGAGACCACCCCCATGTTTCTATGACAATTCAGTCCGGAGATATCTCTTTGAACTCTTTCAATGTAAGTCTATGGATCTTGTTGCTAAGGGGCTCTAAATGGTTGCTAAGGCGTGGCTTGATAGCTTCACAATGATCCAGAGAGACTGACTGGTCATCTGAGTAAAATGAGCCCTCCCCTTTGTCTCTATGACACTGTGATCCAGAGCTACGTTCAATACAAAGTCCCTATGCAATTTACCATAGTAGGAAAAGCATGTGTGTTTCACGGGATGTTCCTTCCCTATAGTAAGTCAATGGGGCAACTTTGGGCATCTCCTGCCCCCCAGGGGTGCAACTTTTACCCCATTGTGAGGTATGTTCTTACAGAGCCTGTCAGCCTCTTCAAATGTGGCAAATCACACGTTTCTGCGAAATCCTTGCTCAGAGCTACGTGTGGTCAAAGTTCGTCGCAATGTTAAGTCAATGGGACTTTTTTGGCCGCTTTTTCGCCCCTGGGGCGAACACCGTACCCCCGATCACTTATAAAAGTCATAGCACACCATTCCCGAATAATCCGCACGATTTGACGCCTCATTCGTGTGTCTGTGACAAAAGCTGCGGGACGAGTTACGCGCCAAACTTTTGTCCGGAATAATAAGAAGAAAAATAATAATAATAATAAGTATGAGCAATAACAATAGTGATGCCTTGCTTTCAGCAAGCACCACTAATAATAATAAGTATGAGCAATAACAATAGTGATGCCTTGCTTTCAGCAAGCACCACTAATAAGAAGAACTAGAATGTACATTTCCTGAAGAAAATGTGAAGTGGTGCTTGCAGTGGTAAAACTCGCCACTCGGTTGCTAGGGTGTTGTACATGATTGCATACGAGCCAACAACCATGTCTGTACGATGTTGTGGAGCTAAAATATGGCTTCTATATGTTGCAATAGGGTTGCTAGGTGGCTGTAAACTGTTGCTAGGGTGTGAATACACAGTTACCATGGTGATATTTACAGACTGTTTTCCAACCGAAACTAATGAGCCAACCCCCATCTCTATACAATATTCTGATGCAGAGATGTAGGTCTTGTAAAATGGTTGCTAGGGTACTCTATTTGGTTGCTATGGAGTTGCTAGGCAGCTGCCAATGATGAAACTCCAAAGGCTTCTTGTCAGTATGAATGATATAAACCAACTCCCATCTCTATACGATGTTCTGATGCAGAGATATAGATCTTGCTAAACGGTTGCTAGGGTACTCTGTTTGGTTGCTAGGGAGTGGCTTGGCAGCTGCCAATGATGAAACTGCAAAGGCTCCTTGTCATTATAAATGATATAAACCAACTTCAATGCCTCTGTGACATTCAGAATGGAAGATATCCCTCTTTGTATTTTGGTTGCTAGGGTACTCTGTTTGGTTGCTAGGGAGTGGCTTGGCAGCTGCAAATCATGAAACTCCAAAGGCTGCTTGTCAGTATGAATGATATAAACTACCTCCCATCTCTATACGATGTTCTGATACAGAGATATTCGTTTTGCTAAACGGTTGCTAGGGTACTCTGTTTGGTTGCTAGGGAGTGGCTTGGCAGTTGCCAATGATACAACTGCAAAGGCTTCTTGTCACTATGAATGATATAAACCAACTCCCATTTCTCTGTGACATTCAGAATGGCAGATATACCTCTTTGGATTTTGGTTGCTAGGGTACTCTGTTTTGTTGCTATGGAGTGGCTTGGCAGATGCCAATGATGAAACTGCAAAGGCTTCTTGTCACTATGAATGATATAAACCAACTCCCATGCCTCTGTGACATTCAGAATGGAAGATATCCCTCTTTGGATTTTGGTTGCTAAGGTGTTCGACAATGGTTGCTATGGAGGGGCTAGGAAGTGTTGAGGTGATTCATGATTGGCTGTTTGCTGGCCCAAGTCAAATGAGACCACCCCCATGTTTCTATGACAATTTAGTCCGGAGATATCCCTTTGATATCTTTCAATGGAAGTCTATGGGACTTGTTGCTAAGGTGCTCTAAATGGTTGCTAGGGCGTGGCTTGATAGCTTTACAATGATCCTGAGAGACTGATTGGTCGTCTGAGTAAAATGAGCCCGCCCCCTTGTCTCTATGACACTGTGATGCAGAGCTATCTTCAATACAAAATCCCTATGCAATTTACCATAGTAGGAAAAGCATGTGTGTTTCACGGGGCGTTCCTTCCCCATAGTAAGTCAATGGGGCAACTTTGGGACGCTCCTGCCCCCCAGGGGTGCAACTTTTACCCCATTGTGAGGTATGTTCCTACAGAGCCTGTCAGCCTCTTCAAATGTGGCAAATTACATGTTTCTGCGAAATCCTCGCTCAGAGCTACCCCCGATCGCTTATAAAAGTCATAGCACACCTCTCCTTAATGAGCCGGTCGATTTGACACCTCATTCATGGCTCTGAGACAAACGGTGCGGGGCGAGTTACGCGCCAAACTTTGTCCAGAATAATAATAATAATAATAAGAATAATAAGTATGAGCAATAACAATAGTGATGCCTTGCTTTCAGCAAGCACCACTAATAATAAGTATGAGCAATAACAATAGTGATGCCTTGCTTTCAGCAAGCACCACTAATAATAAGTATGAGCAATAACAATAGTGATGCTTTTAAAAAAGCACCACTAATAATAATAAGAAAAATGTGAAGTGGTGCTTGCAGTGGCAAAATTCGGCACGGTTGCTAGGGTTTTACTAGGTGGTTGCTATGGTGTTCTGGGAGGTTTCCAAGGTATTCTGGGTGGTTGCTAGGGCGTTGCTAAGTGGTTGCTAGGGTATTCAGTGTGGTTGCTAGGCAGTTGCTAAGGTGTTTACCATAGTTTACCATGATTTACCACGATTTACTATAGTTTACCATGATTTACTATAGTATGCCATGATTTACCATGTTCAAGTATGATTTACTGATTCAAGCATGATTTACCATAGTTTACCATGATTTACCACGATTTACCATAGTTTACCATAATTTACTATAGTATACCAGGATTTACCATGTTCAAGTATGATTTACTGATTCTAGCATGATTTATCATAGTTTACCATGATTTACCACGATTTACCATAGTTTACCATGATTTATTATAGTATACCATGATTTACCATGTTCAAGTATGATTTACTGATTCTAGCATGATTTACCATAGTTTACCATGATTTACTATAGTATACCACAATTTACCATGTTCTAGTATAATTTACTGATTCTAGCATGATTTATCATAGTTACCATGATTTACCATGATTTACCATAGTTTACCATGATTTACTATAGTATACCATGATTTACCATGTTCAAGTATGATTTACTGATTCTAGCATGATTTACCATAGTTTACCATGATTTACAACGATTTACCACTAATTACCATAGTTTACCATGATTTACTATAGTATACCATGATTTACCATGTGCAAGTATGATTTACTGATTCAGGCATGATTTACCATAGTTTACCACAATTTACCACGATTTACTATAGTTTACCATGATTTACTATAGTATACCACGATTTACCATGTTCAATTATAATTTACTGATTCTAGCATGATTTACCATGATTTACCATAGTTTACCATGATTTACTATAGTATACCATGATTTACCATGTTCAAGTATGATTTACTATGATTCTAGCATGATTTATCATAGTTTACCATGATTTACCATAGTTTACCATGATTTACCACGATTTACCATACTTTACCATGATTTACTATAGTATACCATGATTTACCATGTTCAAGTATGATTTACTGATTCTAGCATGATTTATCATAGTTTACCATGATTTACCATAGTTTACCATGATTTACTATAGTATACCATGATTTACCACAATTTACCATAGTTTACTATGATTTACTATAGTATACCATGATTTACCATGTTTTAGTATGATTTACTATGATTCTAGGATCATTTACCATAGTTTACCATGATTTACTATAGTATACTATGATTTACCATGTTCAAGTATGATTTACTGATTCTAGCATAATTTACCATAGTTTACCATGATTTACTATAGTTTACCATGATTTACCACGATTTAGCATAGTTTACCATGATTTACTATAGTATACCATGATTTACCATGTTCAAGTCTGATTTACTGATTTTAGCATGATTTACCATAGTTTACCATGATTTACTATAGTATACCATGATTTACCATGTTCAAGTATGATTTACTATGATTCTAGCATGATTTACCATAGTTTACCATGATTTACCACGATTTACTATAGTTTACCATGATTTACTATAGTATACCATGATTTACCATGTTCAAGTATGATTTACTGATTCTAGCATGATTTACCATAGTTTACCATGATTTACCATAGTTTACCACGATTTACCACGATTTACCATAGTTTACCATGATTTACTATAGTATACCATGATTTACTATAGTATACCATGATATACCATGTTCAATTATGATTTACTGATTCTAGCATGATTTATCATAGTTTACCATGATTTATCATAGTTTACCATGATTTACCATAGTTTACCATGATTTACTATAGTATACCATGATTTACCATGTTCAAGTATGATTTACTATGATTGTAGCATGATTTACCATAGTTTACCATGATTTACCACGATTTACCATAGTGTACTATGATTTACTATAGTATACCATGATTTACCATGTTTTAGTATGATTTACTATGATTCAAGGTTGATTTACCATAGTTTACCATGATTTAGTCAAAAGAGCCAAGTCCCATCTCTATACTATGTTTTGATGCAGAGATATACGTTTTGCTAAACGGTTGCTAGGATACTCTCTTTGGTTGCTATGGAGTTACTTGGCAGCTGCCAATGATGAAATTCCAAAGGCTTCTTGTCAGTATGAATGATATAAACCAACTCCCATGCCTCTGTGACATTCAGAATGGAAGATATCCCTCTTTGGATTTTGGTTGCTAAGGTGCTCGACAATGGTTGCTAGGGAGGGGCTTGGAAGTGTTGAGGTGATTCATGATTGGCTGTTTACTGCCCCGAGTCAAATGAGACCACCCCCATGTTTCTATGACAATTCAGTCTGGAGATATCTCTTTGAACTCTTTCAATGGAAGTCTATGGAACTTGTTGCTAAGGGGCTCTAAATGGTTGCTAGTGCGTGGCTTGATAGCTTCACAATGATCCTGAGAGACTGATTGGTCGTCTGAGTAAAATGAGCCCTCCCCCTTGTCTCTATGACACTGTGATCCAGAGCTACTTTCAATACAAAGTCCCTATGCAATTTACCATAGTAGGAAAAGCATGTGTGTTTCACGGGACGTTCCTTCCCCATAGTAAGACAATGGGGCAACTTTGGGCATCTCCTGCCCCCCAGGGGTGCAACTTTTACCCCATTGTGAGGTATGTTCTTACAGAGCCTGTCAGCCTCTTCAAATGTGGCAAATCACACATTTCTGCGAAATCCTCGCTCAGAGCTACGTGTGGTCAAAGTTCGTCGCAATGTTAAGTCAATGGGACTTTTTTGGCCGCTTTTTCGCCCCTGGGGCGAACACCGCACCCCCGATCGCTTATAAAAGTCATAGCACACCTCTCCTTAATGAGCCGGTCGATTTGACACCTCATTCATGGCTCTGAGACAAACGGTGCGGGGCGAGTTACGCGCCAAACTTTGTCCAGAATAATAATAATAATAAGAACTAGAATGTACATTTCCTGAAGAAAATGTGAAGTGGTGCTTGCAGTGGCAAAATTCGGCACGGTTGCTAGGGTTTTACTAGGTGGTTGCTATGGTGTTCTGGGAGGTTTCCAAGGTATTCTGGGTGGTTGCTAGGGCGTTGATAAGTGGTTGCTAGGGTATTCAGTGTGGTTGCTAGGCAGTTGCTAAGGTGTTTACCATAGTTTACCATGATTTACCACGATTTACTATAGTTTACCATGATTTACTATAGTCTGCCATGATTTACCATGTTCAAGTATGATTTACTGATTCAAGCATGATTTACCATAGTTTACCATGATTTACCACGATTTACCATAGTTTACCATAATTTACTATAGTATACCAGGATTTACCATGTTCAAGTATGATTTACTGATTCTAGCATGATTTATCATAGTTTACCATGATTTACCACGATTTACCATAGTTTACCATGATTTATTATAGTATACCATGATTTACCATGTTCAAGTATGATTTACTGATTCTAGCATGATTTACCATAGTTTACCATGATTTACTATAGTATACCACAATTTACCATGTTCTGGTATAATTTACTGATTCTAGCATGATTTATCATAGTTACCATGATTTACCATGATTTACCATGATTTACCATGTTCAAGTATGATTTACTGATTCTAGCATGATTTACCATAGTTTACCATGATTTACAACGATTTACCACTAATTACCATAGTTTACCATGATTTACTATAGTATACCATGATTTACCATGTGCAAGTATGATTTACTGATTCAGGCATGATTTACCATAGTTTACCACAATTTACCACGATTTACTATAGTTTACCATGATTTACTATAGTATACCACGATTTACCATGTTCAATTATAATTTACTGATTCTAGCATGATTTACCATGATTTACCATAGTTTACCATGATTTACTATAGTATACCATGATTTACCATGTTCAAGTATGATTTACTATGATTCTAGCATGATTTATCATAGTTTACCATGATTTACCATAGTTTACCATGATTTACCATAGTTCACCACGATTTACCATAGTTTACCATGATTTACCATGTTCAAGTATGATTTACTGATTCTAGCATGATTTACCATAGTTTACCATGATTTACCATAGTTTACCATTATTTACCACGATTTACCATAGTTTACCATGATTTACGATAGTATACCATGATTTACCATGTTCAAGTATGATTTACTATGATTCTAGCATGATTTACCATAGTTTACCATGATTTACCACGATTTACTATAGTTTACCATGATTTACTATAGTATACCATGATTTACCATGTTCAAGTATGATTTACTGATTCTAGCATGATTTACCATAGTTTACCATGATTTACCATAGTTTACCACGATTTACCATAGTTTACCATGATTTACTATAGTATACCATGATTTACTATAGTATACCATGATATACCATGTTCAATTATGATTTACTGATTCTAGCATGATTTATCATAGTTTACCATGATTTACCATAGTTTACCATGATTTACCATAGTTTACCATGATTTACTATAGTATACCATGATTTACCATGTTCAAGTATGATTTACTATGATTCTAGCATGATTTACCATAGTTTACCATGATTTACCACAATTTACCATAGTGTACTATGATTTACTATAGTATACCATGATTTACCATGTTTTAGTATGATTTACTATGATTCAAGGTTGATTTACCATAGTTTACCATGATTTAGTCAAAAGAGCCAAGTCCCATCTCTATACTATGTTTTGATGCAGAGATATACGTTTTGCTAAACGGTTGCTAGGATACTCTCTTTGGTTGCTATGGAGTTACTTGGCAGCTGCCAATGATGAAATTCCAAAGACTTCTTGTCAGTATGAATGATATAAACCAACTCCCATGCCTCTGTGACATTCAGAATGGAAGATATCCCTCTTTGGATTTTGGTTGCTAAGGTGCTCGACAATGGTTGCTAGGGAGGGGCTTGGAAGTGTTGAGGTGATTCATGATTGGCTGTTTACTGCCCCGAGTCAAATGAGACCACCCCCATGTTTCTATGACAATTCAGTCTGGAGATATCTCTTTGAACTCTTTCAATGGAAGTCTATGGAACTTGTTGCTAAGGGGCTCTAAATGGTTGCTAGGGCGTGGCTTGATAGCTTCACAATGATCCTGAGAGACTGATTGGTCGTCTGAGTAAAATGAGCCCTCCCCCTTGTCTCTATGACACTGTGATCCAGAGCTACGTTCAATACAAAGTCCCTATGCAATTTACCATAGTAGGAAAAGCATGTGTGTTTCACGGGACGTTCCTTCCCCATAGTAAGTCAATGGGGCAACTTTGGGCATCTCCTGCCCCCCAGGGGTGCAACTTTTACCCCATTGTGAGGTATGTTCTTACAGAGCCTGTCAGCCTCTTCAAATGTGGCAAATCACACATTTCTGCGAAATCCTCGCTCAGAGCTACGTGTGGTCAAAGTTCGTCGCAATGTTAAGTCAATGGGACTTTTTTGGCCGCTTTTTCGCCCCTGGGGCGAACACCGCACCCCCGATCGCTTATAAAAGTCATAGCACACCTCTCCTTAATGAGCCGGTCGATTTGACACCTCATTCATGGCTCTGAGACAAACGGTGCGGGGCGAGTTACGCGCCAAACTTTGTCCAGAATAATAATAATAATAATAATAATAATAAGAAGAATAATAAGTATGAGCAATAACAATAGTGATGCCTTGCTTTCAGCAAGCACCACTAATAATAAGTATGAGCAATAACAATAGTGATGCCTTGCTTTCAGCAAGCACCACTAATAATAAGTATGAGCAATAACAATAGTGATGCCTTGCTTTCAGCAAGCACCACTAATAATAATAAGAAGAATAATAAGTATGAGCAATAACAATAGTGATGCCTTGCTTTCAGCAAGCACCACTAATAAGTATGAGCAATAACAATAGTGATGCCTTGCTTTCAGCAAGCACCACTAATAATAATAATAAGAAGAAGAATAATAAGTATGAGCAATAACAATAGTGATGCCTTGCTTTCAGCAAGCACCACTAACTAGAATGTACATTTCCTGAAGAAAATGTGAAGTGGTGCTTGCAGTGGCAAAATTCGGCACGGTTGCTAGGGTTTTACTAGGTGGTTGCTATAGTGTTCTGGGAGGTTTCCAAGGTATTCTGGGTGGTTGCTAGGGCGTTGCTAAGTGGTTGCTAGGGTATTCAGTGTGGTTGCTAGGCAGTTGCTAAGGTGTTTACCATAGTTTACCATGATTTACCACGATTTACTATAGTTTACCATGATTTACTATAGTATGCCATGATTTACCATGTTCAACTATGATTTACTGATTCAAGCATGATTTACCATAGTTTACCATGATTTACCACGATTTACCATAGTTTACCATAATTTACTATAGTATACCAGGATTTACCATGTTCAAGTATGATTTACTGATTCTAGCATGATTTATCATAGTTAACCATGATTTACCACGATTTACCATAGTTTACCATGATTTATTATAGTATACCATGATTTACCATGTTCAAGTCTGATTTACTGATTCTAGCATGATTTACCATAGTTTACCATGATTTACTATAGTATACCACAATTTACCATGTTCTAGTATAATTTACTGATTCTAGCATGATTTATCATAGTTACCATGATTTACCATGATTTACCATAGTTTACCATGATTTACTATAGTATACCATGATTTACCATGTTCAAGTATGATTTACTGATTCTAGCATGATTTACCATAGTTTACCATGATTTACAACGATTTACCACTAATTACCATAGTTTACCATGATTTACTATAGTATACCATGATTTACCATGTGCAAGTATGATTTACTGATTCAGGCATGATTTACCATAGTTTACCACAATTTACCACGATTTACTATAGTTTACCATGATTTACTATAGTATACCACGATTTACCATGTTCAATTATAATTTACTGATTCTAGCATGATTTACCATGATTTACCATAGTTTACCATGATTTACTATAGTATACCATGATTTACCATGTTCAAGTATGATTTACTATGATTCTAGCATGATTTATCATAGTTTACCATGATTTACCATAGTTTACCATGATTTACCATAGTTCACCACGATTTACCATAGTTTACCATGATTTACCATGTTCAAGTATAATTTACTGATTCTAGCATGATTTACCATAGTTTACCATGATTTACCATAGTTTACCATTATTTACCACGATTTACTATAGTTTACCATGATTTACTATAGTATGCCATGATTTACCATGTTCAAGTATGATTTACTGATTCAAGCATGATTTACCATAGTTTACCATGATTTACCACGATTTACCATAGTTTACCATAATTTACTATAGTATACCAGGATTTACCATGTTCAAGTATGATTTACTGATTCTAGCATGATTTATCATAGTTTACCATGATTTACCACGATTTACCATAGTTTACCATGATTTATTATAGTATACCATGATTTACCATGTTCAAGTCTGATTTACTGATTCTAGCATGATTTACCATAGTTTACCATGATTTACTATAGTATACCACAATTTACCATGTTCTAGTATAATTTACTGATTCTAGCATGATTTATCATAGTTACCATGATTTACCATGATTTACCATAGTTTACCATGATTTACTATAGTATACCATGATTTACCATGTTCAAGTATGATTTACTGATTCTAGCATGATTTACCATAGTTTACCATGATTTACAACGATTTACCACTAATTACCATAGTTTACCATGATTTACTATAGTATACCATGATTTACCATGTGCAAGTATGATTTACTGATTCAGGCATGATTTACCATAGTTTACCACAATTTACCACGATTTACTATAGTTTACCATGATTTACTATAGTATACCACGATTTACCATGTTCAATTATAATTTACTGATTCTAGCATGATTTACCATGATTTACCATAGTTTACCATGATTTACTATAGTATACCATGATTTACCATGTTCAAGTATGATTTACTATGATTCTAGCATGATTTATCATAGTTTACCATGATTTACCATAGTTTACCATGATTTACCATAGTTCACCACGATTTACCATAGTTTACCATGATTTACCATGTTCAAGTATAATTTACTGATTCTAGCATGATTTACCATAGTTTACCATGATTTACCATAGTTTACCATTATTTACCACGATTTACTATAGTTTACCATGATTTACTATAGTATGCCATGATTTACCATGTTCAAGTATGATTTACTGATTCAAGCATGATTTACCATAGTTTACCATGATTTACCACGATTTACCATAGTTTACCATAATTTACTATAGTATACCAGGATTTACCATGTTCAAGTATGATTTACTGATTCTAGCATGATTTATCATAGTTTACCATGATTTACCACGATTTACCATAGTTTACCATGATTTATTATAGTATACCATGATTTACCATGTTCAAGTCTGATTTACTGATTCTAGCATGATTTACCATAGTTTACCATGATTTACTATAGTATACCACAATTTACCATGTTCTAGTATAATTTACTGATTCTAGCATGATTTATCATAGTTACCATGATTTACCATGATTTACCATAGTTTACCATGATTTACTATAGTATACCATGATTTACCATGTTCAAGTATGATTTACTGATTCTAGCATGATTTACCATAGTTTACCATGATTTACAACGATTTACCACTAATTACCATAGTTTACCATGATTTACTATAGTATACCATGATTTACCATGTGCAAGTATGATTTACTGATTCAGGCATGATTTACCATAGTTTACCACAATTTACCACGATTTACTATAGTTTACCATGATTTACTATAGTATACCACGATTTACCATGTTCAATTATAATTTACTGATTCTAGCATGATTTACCATGATTTACCATAGTTTACCATGATTTACTATAGTATACCATGATTTACCATGTTCAAGTATGATTTACTATGATTCTAGCATGATTTATCATAGTTTACCATGATTTACCATAGTTTACCATGATTTACCATAGTTCACCACGATTTACCATAGTTTACCATGATTTACCATGTTCAAGTATAATTTACTGATTCTAGCATGATTTATCATAGTTTACCATGATTTACCACGATTTACCATAGTTTACCATGATTTATTATAGTATACCATGATTTACCATGTTCAAGTCTGATTTACTGATTCTAGCATGATTTACCATAGTTTACCATGATTTACTATAGTATACCACAATTTACCATGTTCTAGTATAATTTACTGATTCTAGCATGATTTATCATAGTTACCATGATTTACCATGATTTACCATAGTTTACCATGATTTACTATAGTATACCATGATTTACCATGTTCAAGTATGATTTACTGATTCTAGCATGATTTACCATAGTTTACCATGATTTACAACGATTTACCACTAATTACCATAGTTTACCATGATTTACTATAGTATACCATGATTTACCATGTGCAAGTATGATTTACTGATTCAGGCATGATTTACCATAGTTTACCACAATTTACCACGATTTACTATAGTTTACCATGATTTACTATAGTATACCACGATTTACCATGTTCAATTATAATTTACTGATTCTAGCATGATTTACCATGATTTACCATAGTTTACCATGATTTACTATAGTATACCATGATTTACCATGTTCAAGTATGATTTACTATGATTCTAGCATGATTTATCATAGTTTACCATGATTTACCATAGTTTACCATGATTTACCATAGTTCACCACGATTTACCATAGTTTACCATGATTTACCATGTTCAAGTATAATTTACTGATTCTAGCATGATTTACCATAGTTTACCATGATTTACCATAGTTTACCATTATTTACCACGATTTACCATAGTTTACCATGATTTACTATAGTATACCATGATTTACCATGTTCAAATATGATTTACTGATTCTAGCATGATTTACCATAGTTTACCATGATTTACCACGATTTACCATACTTTACCATGATTTACTATAGTATACCATGATTTACCATGTTCAAGTATGATTTACTGATTCTAGCATGATTTACCATAGTTTACCATGATTTACCACGATTTACCATACTTTACCATGATTTACTATAGTATACCATGATTTACCATGTTCAAGTATGATTTACTGATTCTAGCATGATTTATCATAGTTTACCATGATTTACCATAGTTTACCATGATTTACTATAGTATACCATGATTTACCACAATTTACCATAGTTTACTATGATTTACTATAGTATACCATGATTTACCATGTTTTAGTATGATTTACTATGATTCTAGGATCATTTACCATAGTTTACCATGATTTACTATAGTATACTATGATTTACCATGTTCAAGTATGATTTACTGATTCTAGCATAATTTACCATAGTTTACCATGATTTACTATAGTTTACCATGATTTACCACGATTTAGCATAGTTTACCATGATTTACTATAGTATACCATGATTTACCATGTTCAAGTCTGATTTACTGATTTTAGCATGATTTACCATAGTTTACCATGATTTACTATAGTATACCATGATTTACCATGTTCAAGTATGATTTACTATGATTCTAGCATGATTTACCATAGTTTACCATGATTTACCACGATTTACTATAGTTTACCATGATTTACTATAGTACACCATGATTTACCATGTTCAAGTATGATTTACTGATTCTAGCATGATTTACCATAGTTTACCATGATTTACCATAGTTTACCACGATTTACCACGATTTACCATAGTTTACCATGATTTACTATAGTATACCATGATTTACTATAGTATACCATGATATACCATGTTCAATTATGATTTACTGATTGTAGCATGATTTATCATAGTTTACCATGATTTACCATAGTTTACCATGATTTACCATAGTTTACCATGATTTACTATAGTATACCATGATTTACCATGTTCAAGTATGATTTACTATGATTCTAGCATGATTTACCATAGTTTACCATGATTTACCACGATTTACCATAGTGTACTATGATTTACTATAGTATACCATGATTTACCATGTTTTAGTATGATTTACTATGATTCAAGGTTGATTTACCATAGTTTACCATGATTTAGTCAAAAGAGCCAAGTCCCATCTCTATACTATGTTTTGATGCAGAGATATACGTTTTGCTAAACGGTTGCTAGGATACTCTCTTTGGTTGCTATGGAGTTACTTGGCAGCTGCCAATGATGAAATTCCAAAGGCTTCTTGTCAGTATGAATGATATAAACCAACTCCCATGCCTCTGTGACATTCAGAATGGAAGATATCCCTCTTTGGATTTTGGTTGCTAAGGTGCTCGACAATGGTTGCTAGGGAGGGGCTTGGAAGTGTTGAGGTGATTCATGATTGGCTGTTTACTGCCCCTAGTCAAATGAGACCACCCCCATGTTTCTATGACAATTCAGTCTGGAGATATCTCTTTGAACTCTTTCAATGGAAGTCTATGGAACTTGTTGCTAAGGGGCTCTAAATGGTTGCTAGGGCGTGGCTTGATAGCTTCACAATGATCCTGAGAGACTGATTGGTCGTCTGAGTAAAATGAGCCCTCCCCCTTGTCTCTATGACACTGTGATCCAGAGCTACGTTCAATACAAAGTCCCTATGCAATTTACCATAGTAGGAAAAGCATGTGTGTTTCACGGGACGTTCCTTCCCCATAGTAAGTCAATGGGGCAACTTTGGGCATCTCCTGCCCCCCAGGGGTGCAACTTTTACCCCATTGTGAGGTATGTTCTTACAGAGCCTGTCAGCCTCTTCAAATGTGGCAAATCACACATTTCTGCGAAATCCTCGCTCAGAGCTACGTGTGGTCAAAGTTCGTCGCAATGTTAAGTCAATGGGACTTTTTTGGCCGCTTTTTCGCCCCTGGGGCGAACACCGCACCCCCGATCGCTTATAAAAGTCATAGCACACCTCTCCTTAATGAGCCGGTCGATTTGACACCTCATTCATGGCTCTGAGACAAACGGTGCGGGGCGAGTTACGCGCCAAACTTTGTCCAGAATAATAATAATAACTAGAATGTACATTTCCTGAAGAAAATGTGAAGTGGTGCTTGCAGTGGCAAAATTCGGCACGGTTGCTAGGGTTTTACTAGGTGGTTGCTATGGTGTTCTGGGAGGTTTCCAAGGTATTCTGGGTGGTTGCTAGGGCGTTGCTAAGTGGTTGCTAGGGTATTCAGTGTGGTTGCTAGGCAGTTGCTAAGGTGTTTACCATAGTTTACCATGATTTACCACGATTTACTATAGTTTACCATGATTTACTATAGTATGCCATGATTTACCATGTTCAAGTATGATTTACTGATTCAAGCATGATTTACCATAGTTTACCATGATTTACCACAATTTACCATAGTTTACCATAATTTACTATAGTATACCAGGATTTACCATGTTCAAGTATGATTTACTGATTCTAGCATGATTTATCATAGTTTACCATGATTTACCACGATTTACCATAGTTTACCATGATTTACTATAGTATACCATGATTTACCATGTTGAAGTATGATTTACTGATTCTAGCATGATTTACCATAGTTTACCATGATTTACCATAGTTTACCATGATTTACCACGATTTACCATAGTTTACCATGATTTACTATAGTTTACCATGATTTACCACGATTTACCATAGTTTACCATGATTTACTATAGTATACCATGATATACCATGTTCAAGTATGATTTACTGATTCTAGCATGATTTATCATAGTTTACCATGATTTACCATAGTTTACCATGATTTACTATAGTATACCATGATTTACCATGTTGAAGTATGATTTACTGATTCTAGCATGATTTACCATAGTTTACCATGATTTACCATAGTTTACCATGATTTACCACGATTTACCATAGTTTACCATGATTTACTATAGTATACCATGATATACCACGTTCAAGTATGATTTACTGATTTTAGCATTATTTATCATAGTTTACCATGATTTACCATAGTTTACCATGATTTACCATAGTTTACCATGATTTACCATACTTTACCATGATTTACCATAGTTTACCATGATTTACTATAGTATACCATAATTTACCATGTTGAAGTATGATTTACTGATTCTAGCATGATTTACCATAGTTTACCTTGATTTACCATAGTTTACCATGATTTACCACAATTTACCATGATTTACCATAATTTACCATAGTTTACCATAATTTACCATAGTTTACCATGATTTACCATAGTTTACCATGATTTACCACGATTTACCATAGTTTACCATGATTTACTATAGTATACCATGATATACCATGTTCAAGTATGATTTACTGATTCTAGCATGATTTATCATAATTTACCATGATTTACCATAGTTTACCATGATTTACCATAGTTTACCATGATTTACTATAGTATACCATGATTTACCATGTTGAAGTATGATTTACTGATTCTAGCATGATTTACCATAGTTTACCATGATTTACCATACTTTACCATGATTTACCATAGTTTACCATGATTTACTATAGTATACCATAATATACCATGTTGAAGTATGATTTACTGATTCTAGCATGATTTACCATAGTTTACCATGATTTACCATAGTTTACCATGATTTACCACAATTTACCATAGTTTACCATGATTTACCATAATTTACCATAGTTTACCATAATTTACCATAGTTTACCATGATTTACCATAGTTTACCATGATTTACCACGATTTACCATAGTTTACCATGATTTACTATAGTATACCATGATATACCATGTTCAAGTATGATTTACTGATTCTAGCATGATTTATCATAGTTTACCATGATTTACCATAGTTTACCATGATTTACCATAGTTTACCATGATTTACTATAGTATACCATGATTTACCATGTTGAAGTATGATTTACTGATTCTAGCATGATTTACCATAGTTTACCATGATTTACCATAGTTTACCATTATTTACCACGATTTACCATAGTTTACCATGATTTACCATAGTTTACCATGATTTACCATGATTTACCATAGTTTACTATGATTTACTATAGTATACCATGATTTACCATGTTTTAGTATGATTTACTATGATTCTAGGATGATTTACCATAGTTTACCATGATTTACCACGATTTACCATAGTTTACTATGATTTACTATAGTATACCATGATTTACCATGTTTTAGTATGATTTACTATGATTCTAGGATGATTTACCATAGTTTACCATGATTTAGTCAAAAGAGCCAAGTTCCATCTCTATACTATGTTTTGATGCAGAGATATACGTTTTGCTAAACGGTTGCTAGGGTACTCTTTTTAGTTGCTATGGAGTTACTTGGCAGCTGCCAATGATGAAATTCCAAAGGCTTCTTGTCACTATGAATGATATAAACCAACTCCCATGCCTCTGTGACATTCAGAATGGAAGATATCCCTCTTTGGATTTTGGTTGCTAGGGTACTCTGTTTGGTTGCTAGGGAGTGGCTTGTCAGCTGCCAATCATGAAACTCCAAAGGCTGCTTGTCAGTATGAATGATATAAACCAACTCCCATGCCTCTGCGACATTCAGAATGGAAGATAACCCTCTTTGGATTTTGGTTGCTAGGGTACTCTGTTTGGTTGCTAGGGAGTGGCTTGTCAGCTGCCAATCATGAAACTCCAAAGGCTTCTTGTCAGTATGAATGATATAAACCAACTCCCATGCCTCTGTGACATTCAGAATGGAAGATATCCCTCTTTGGATTTTGGTTGCTAAGGTGCTCGACAATGGTTGCTAGGGAGGGGCTTGGAAGTGTTTAGGTGATTCATGATTGGCTGTTTGCTGCCCCGAGTCAAATGAGACCACCCCCATGTTTCTATGACAATTCAGTCTGGAGATATCTCTTTGAACTCTTTCAATGGAAGTCTATGGAACTTGTTGCTAAGGGGCTCTAAATGGTTGCTAGGGCGTGGCTTGATAGCTTCACAATGATCCTGAGAGACTGATTGGTCGTCTGAGTAAAATGAGCCCTCCCCCTTGTCTCTATGACACTGTGATCCAGAGCTACGTTCAATACAAAGTCCCTATGCAATTTACCATAGTAGGAAAAGCATGTGTGTTTCACGGGACGTTCCTTCCCCATAGTAAGTCAAAGGGGCAACTTTGGGCATCTCCTGCCCCCCAGGGGTGCAACTTTTACCCCATTGAGAGGTATGTTCTTACAGAGCCTGTCAGCCTCTTCAAATGTGGCAAATCACACGTTTCTGCGAAATCGTCGCTCAGAGTTATGACTCGTCAAAGTTTGTCGCAATGTTAAGTCTATGGGATTTTTCGGACGCTTTTTCGCCCCTGGGGCGAACACCGCACCCCCAATCGCTTATAAAAGTCATAGCACACCTCTCCTTAATGAGCCGGTCGATTTGACACCTCATTCATGGATCTGTGACAAACGGTGCGGGACAAGTTACGCGCCAAACTTTGTGTGGAATAATAAAAAGAAGAATAATAATAATAAGTATGAGCAATAACAATAGTGATGCCTTGCTTTCAGCAAGCACCACTAATAATAAGAATAATAAGTATGAGCAATAACAATAGTGATGCCTTGCTTTCAGCAAGCACCACTAATAACTAGAATGTACATTTCCTGAAGAAAATGTGAAGTGGTGCTTGCAGTGGCAAAACTCGCCACTCGGCTGCTAGGGTGTTCTGTACGACTGTATACAACAAACATGTCTATACGATATTGTGGGGCTAAAATATGGCTTCTATATGTTGGAATATGGTTGCTAGGTGGCTCTAAACGGTTGCTAGGGTGTTCTGGGTGGTTGCTATGGTGTTTCTAGGTGGTTGCTATGGTGTTACTAGGTGGTTGCTAAGGTATTTTTGGTTGTTGCTATGGTGTTACTAGGTAGTTGGTAGTTGTCTAAGATGGTTAAAATATTTAGAGTTCTTAAAATCTTTAATAACGAGTGCCTTTAGTATGGCATTCAGCCTCATTACTAATCTAATCTGATATGTTTTATAATTAGGACATCACATTTACCATAATAGTATTATGTCAGATGCACAATAGTCGTACATGACACAAATTACAAACAAAATGCATGCTTGTTTATTTTGGTATAATCAAATTCTCATCAAATTAACTTTTAAAACAACCTATGGGCAATTTTTACATTTCAATATTTATATGGTAATATATACTGATTTTTAGCGTTTTGGATGTGCTCTTACTATTTTAAAGTACCAATAACAATTAATAAAAAAATAAAAAATAACGTTACGATGTCCAGAAATTTAGAAACAGTGCATTGGGTTTAATTGATTGTTTAATGAGATCTAGCTGCTACTAGTTGTAGATCCTACTACCAAATATTTTCAGGTTGATAAATGCATATCCGCGATGAATGTTTGTCTACGTTAATAGTCCAGCGGTTGAACTTTTGCCTCTCGTGTCAGGGGTTCTAGGATCTAATCCGCAATCATAAAAGTTTTTTTTTTTTTTTTACTAACCAAACAGAATAGGCTGATTAGTGGTTGCATATAGAGCACAGACACTTAATTAGTGTGCATTTTTGTTGTTATTCCACCGGAAGCTCAGCACAGACGCACAACAGGTTTATATTGTGTTCGTTACCATGACTACCATCTGCACGTCCCTGCACGTGCTTCTTGTGTAGCCAGGTCGTAGCAAATGAAAAGAAATCATACAGCACAATCTATAACTTAATACTGAGCAACAGTGCATCATTTGTATTGTTTTTAAATGGCAGATTCGTTTGTGTGAAGGACCCAAGTAGAGGACGCATGTGCAGTTACTTTATAAAAGGCACTTAACTGTGACACCCCATCGATCATACTGCACATTTTCCTTTTTGTTTAAACCAATCATTGAAGTGTGTTAAATTATAATTCATTTTTATTGTTTTTTTTTAAATAATTGTTTAATTTTTTTTTTGTTATGTAAAAAATTGTTGAATTAAAAAACAACTGTACTGTAGTTTAAAATTATAATATGACACCACACCTACTGTACCTACTTTGGTCATAACAGCAATCGCTGGAAGCCACTTCTGCTCATCAGATCGCATAGTTTATTGGAATATGAATAGAAATAATGATTTTGTCTAAATAAATGAAACAAACTTCTAAATGTATCAATATTCCTCCAATTATGCACACTTCTGGATTAAAATGCCATTTGGATGCTGTTCAGTGAAGCTGTGTGAAGACACGTTAACAGGTGTGTCTGAATATGAATGCATGTTATTCTTTTCAAAGCATCAAACATTAATTGATCGTTGATATCCTGTACATGTAGTGGTCTTGATTTTATAAATGCTGAGTATATAAAGCTCATTTAAATGTAAGCTTTTAAATGACCCGGCCTCTTACCATCTTAAAGAACCATCTGTGAATATACCTGGATCTTCTCTGAAGTTCACAAGAAAATATTCATAATGTGACAATGAGTAACTTTCAATACCATTCAATAAAGACAAAAACACAGTATGTGCCAATTAACCAAATGTTTATTTAAAAGATTTTTTTAAACGCCTGTTGTGTCAAATTCCACCCAGCAAATGGATTAGACCCTAGTGTTGTACTAGTTATTACTTTGTATTAAAATTATCTTTACAGCATTACCCCTAAGATTATAAAAAGCATTTTTTTAAATTATGTACTAGTTTAGCCTGAATGTGAATGTTAGCTATACTGTTCCCATGTCTTAGTGCTTTAATAGGTTATTTGCGTGTTAGGTCAAAAGTTTATTACCTGCCTGGTTCAGATTACACGATTTTAGCACGATTTTGGCACAATCCGTTTGACGTAGGGTGTCGTGGGGATTCGTAAACGACAATGGGTGTCGGGACGCAAGATTCGATCGTTTCATCTCATATAGCGTGTGATAGTGGGCTACAACCTCTGCGATGCTTCAGGACATCATGACAGAAAGACTAGCATGTTTAATTTTTGAACGGTCCTCCACGACGGGTTGAGTATGTGAGCGAGAGTGAGAGTGCGAACAACAGTGAGTGTGTGTGTGCGCCAGTGAGCGAGTGTGTGTGTAGTGAGCAGGTGTGTGTGCGCGAGTGTGTGAGCGAGGGACAGTGAGTGTGTGTGTGTGCTTGAGTGAGCGAGTGTGTGTGTGTGAGAGAGTGAGTGAGTGAGAGAGCGCAAGTGAGTGAGCGAGGGACAGTGAGTGTGAGTGTGTGTGTGAGTGTGTGCGAGTGAGCGTGTGTGAGTGAATGTTTGCGAGTGAATGTGTGCGTGTGACGACATGCGATGACTGGTCGGAAAGCAACGTGTAGTCTGACATGTTTCTTGTTAGGAGTCAAAATCGTGTAATCTGACACCGTGACATTTTAACAGACACAAAAATCTTGTAATCTGAACCAGGCATTATTCATTGTGTCAGGCTGTCTGTTGCGATGTGTTCATTGCGCGAGTTCATATCATGATGACGATGAAAATTCGATGTATCGTTCAGCCCTAGTTGTGAATACATTTTGTAAAAATGCTCTTTAGTTGAATGAGTGGGTAGCTCTGAAAAGAGCCGTTGTTGCCTTTAAAAGGACATTTGGCTTCAACTTTGGAGTTCCACCTGCAGACCTTCTCTGAGGTTGCTCAGGAGAAGCTGGTTTCCCTCTGTGCTCAGGTGAACTCCGTCTCTGCACAGATGGGAGAGGCCGATGTTTCTATGCTGAATGGCGCGCATCTGTCTCCGTGGATATCCTGAGGGCAGAGGAGGTAAAACATATATGATAATGTTAGTGAATTTATTTGAATTGTTCTGATTCTCCAAGACTTATTAAGCAGCATAGTTGATGGGTCAAATGTAAGCCTGGCAAAATACCATTTTTGCTCTGTCACTTCTGAGAACCATCATGCACGTTAAAATCAAAGCTTTTCACATCAAATCATACACCTTTGAACAAAACCCATGGTTTTTCCTGCATTTAACTTTTTTAGCATTTATTAATCTTTGTCAGTGATTTTTAACATTTACTAATACTGGTACATTGTTAAAATTAAAAGTTTTAAGTGCTAACATTAGTAAATACAGTGAACTAACATGAATAAACATTGAACAGCAGTTTTTAAAATAAATAACATTTGTCAAAAATAAATAAATAAAATTAAGTTCATACTGGAGTGATTAACATCATAAAGCGCAAAGCAAGTTGTTGTTAGCTACCTGTTAATTTTATTCAATTGTTAGCTATATGGTAGAAAATTAAGACTATTAGTTTAAATAAACCTTTTGATGCTACTTTTTTTAGTTTAACTTTTTAATATCAATATAACAAAATTATAATTTTATCTTACAAAACTATGAAATCCACTGGTAAAATCTGCTCTTTTTTTAAATAAGAGGGCAAGATAGGACAGCAGTGTCTGTTGGCCACCAACGAAGACCATTTTTGACCTGGGAAAAACAATGAAACCGTTGTATAATAAAATGCACTGAAACACTAGACCTTATCAGTAGTATTGACAAACTTTACCTCAGTCTGCTTCTTCCTCTGCTTCTTCATTCTTCAGCGTTGTCCTCAATGCCATAGATATTTGGACCTGTTCTCCGGGCATGAAACTAATAAATTAACAATGGGATCACTAATACACCCGGAACTAATAAACAAAAAAAAGAAAGAAATATAGAAATAAAACTTACGGAAAGAAATTGGCACGTAATCTGGTATCCAGCTCGTCATCGTCATTGATGTAGCACACGTGATCTTCTCAGACAATCTGACTTCATTTGGCTGGTTCCTGAAAAACATTAAAATCAAAATTAGATTCAAATATAACATTTCGATTCAAATGCGGTTATGAAAAGCAGTAGTACACCGACTGAAGCAAAATCTTTTAACACTTAGCTTTAGAAGGTATATTGCACACTCGTATCCAGACAGGACTGCTATGGTCTCCCAATTCTTCCTGCAACTTTATAGAAGTGCACATATCAATCATAAAATAGCAGGGGACTGCATATCCCGCACAGATTGTCACAAATTGTGTAGATTGAAATCAATTCAAGTAAAATGTATGTTATAAGGTCAAAATCAAACATTACAATGGTGTCTTGCTACTTCTCTCTTTCCCTTGTCTTTTATAACTTACTGCCACTGTTGCTCAATGACTGTCTGTGTCCTCCCTGGAGCTGTCACACTACTCCTCCATACTTCCTGCTGCTGCTGTGGTTGCTCCTTCCTCGTAGCTCAGTGGCATAAACCATAAACATGACCTAACCACAATCTCCTAACCACAATCTAACCGCAACATGACCATACGCGCCAACCCGTTTGATTAAGGCTGTCGAAGCCCTGCTGATGTCATGTATCCAGGTCCATTGGCAACGGTTCCGTATGGCCTACCTAACAACCCGACCATACGCGCCCAACCGTTCAACTAAGGCTGTCGAAGCCCCACTGTCTCATTTAAAGCAAGGTTCAGTGGCAAACGGTTCCGTATGGCATACTAACCTACCGCAACACACAACAATACTGGTCCATCACAAAAACTCATTTACGCAAAATACAGTACACGGGATTGTGATAACTATGATAACTATGCAAGACACCTGACTGAAGGCACAAATCCGGATGAGAGATGTAAATATGATCCAATAGAGTGTTCTTTTTGGTTGTTGATGTGGTGATCAGTTGCGTGTATCCTTTAGATTTAAACAATTCCAGAACAGTTTTTTTCCCTGCGCAGAGTAGATCCTCATTAAAATCGCCACAGATTATTACAGGATGTTCGTCCAGGATGTCCAAATAATCCAGCAGACTCTTCAAGTTTTCCAGGAATCCTTCGAATCCGTAGTGTGGTGGCCTGTAGACAGCAGCGATTGTTGCTTTGATCGGGCTATCTACTTTGATGACGACGTACTCCAGATCGGTCACATTTTGAACAAACTGCCTAGGCTGAGCTGAAATATGCTCTTTGCAATATATTGCAACTCCACCGCCAGCTTTCTGCGCAATTTCTTGGTGTGTCGAGTAGGAGACATGTCTGTTACGCAGAAACATGTTGTATCCTTCCAATTGGACGTGAGGTGTAGTGAATGATCCGGTCAGGTGAGTTTCCGTCATGCAAAGAATATCCGATAGAAGCAGTTCATGATGGCATCTGATATCTTCAATGTGGGATGACAGTCCTTCTGTGTTGTGATGAATGATTTTAATCGTTTGATCCATGTTGGTTTCCCTCACCTGCTGCAAAAGTGGCATGATTCCTTCGAATGTTGCTCTGGTCATGTTATCCAACGAGGCTGTTACTGCAGGATCAGCATATATCTTCTTCTCATTGAAGTCTGTGATGTGCAATCCACGAAGTGAGGTCGTTCTGCTGAGGGCAACGTAGGCCATTCCCGGCTCGAAAATCTTCTTCAGTGACACCACGGCATTCTCCATGGTCATGCCTTGGACTTTGTGAGCTGTGCAGGCATAGGCTAACTTGATGGGGAATTGTCGACGAACTGCTCCTTTGCTAAGAGTTTCTTCGGATCTCTCGATGTAAACCAAGTCGTCTTCTTCACCTTGCACCCTTTTGCGGTGTTTCCTGCCTGCGTTTGGATTGTCGAGCTGAAGTCCTAACATTTGCACGGTGTCGATTCCATCTTTTGTCGTATTGACAATGTTTGCAATCTTTCCAAAACACCCGTTGACTATTCCATCTTCAACGTCCAAATTTCTAGTCACCATTATGCGTACTCCCAACGCAATTTGTATGGTGTCAGGCAAGTTGTCCTTTTTTCCGGTGATGGGCTTCTTTTGTCTCTTCATCCCTCCTGTTCTGGGGTCTTTCCTGTAGTCCTCGGCATCGATGGTAACGATGTCAGTGTGAAGAGCATGGATTGTTTTGGTATTGTGTCCGTGAACTTCCTTGTTGGTGGCAAATATGTGAAGTGCATCACACGGGCAGTCTTTGGGGTCCTTCACAGCCTGGAGTAGCAAAGCTCTATCTACTTCGGCAAGATCATCGGTCTTCTGCTTCACCCGTAGGCGGTTTAAAAGTTGGGCAAAAGCCAGGTCTTCTTTCTGACGCATGATCTCGGTGAGGGTAATCATTTGGAAATGGTCTTTCCAGAAGTCCAAAACATCCTCTTCATACACACAGAGTGGTTTGGCTTTACCCAGAGGTGGCAGTTGGTAAAAGTCACCCACGGCGAGGACAGAGATTCCTCCGAAAGGTTTCTTGCTGCCTTTGATTTGCTGACATCTCCAGTTTATGTAGGCAAAAAGATCCTTTGAAATCATGGACACTTCATCGATGATAAGAATCTCCACGTCGCGTAGTCTTGCTCGTAGTTCATCTAGGGCATTTCCAAGTCCTTGATACGGTGGCTTCAGATTCCGTGGAAGTTTTAAGATGGAATGCAGAGTTTTACCGGATATGTTGAACGCTGCCGTTCCAGTAAACGCACTCAAGAGCACCGTAGGCACGGACAGATCTCCTTCCTCCCGTAGCCGAGGCAGTTGTCGCAGAATTTTGGTCGCTTCCGTGTATATGCACTTGATGACGTGTGATTTGCCACAACCAGCACCACCTGACATGAAGTAGAAAAACTGTTCTGGATTATGACCCCACACACGCTTCTGACACCACTGGCAGACCGTGTAGAATATGGCTGCCTGCGTCTCGTTTAGACTCCTGAACATCTTCCTAACAAATTCGATGCTCATCTGCGGTGCCTCTATTTGTGGCACAACTCCATCTCCATGTTCAAGAATCTGAAATTCTGGGACATCGTCTTGTACATCCTCATCATCTGGATTGATGTCTTGTCGTTCTGCAACGCACTCTAAGCGATCCACTTCAATTTCAGGTGCAAAAGCGGTCCACGCATTCTCGGATGGCCCTTGCTGTTGCAGCTGATCGAACGCCTTATCCACCTCGTCGCTGTGTTTTTCAAACTTTTCCTTGTTTACTTGCACTACGGCGCAGACAGGGAAAAGCAAACCAGGGTGGGTAGGTAGTTCCACCTTTGCACTCTTGTAAAATGTCTCGTATGTCGGAAATCTAGGCGGTTTTAGCTGTTCGTTGCTCCGATGTGGCATATAAAGCTTAAGTAATCTACTGTAAAACTTTTCGGGTTGTTTTTCCTCCGAAAAACGTGCATACCTAATAACTGCAGCCTTCCCAGACGTTCTCTTCTGAAAAAAACCCATGCCGTTGAGCAGCTGGTGAACGTTCTTGCCTTTAGTTTGTTGACCGTACACGATGCGGCACTCCGAAGCAAAATCTGCCAGACACATCTTCTCAAAGTCACGCGTTTGAGGCCTTGCTCTGTATTTCTCTATCATCCCTGACATCCACACATCCTCCGAATCGGGATTTTTATTTTGTAGGACGCTTAGGGGAAGACTCATCTTTAGCGCGTCATCATCCGTCGGTAGAAACACAACACTTCGTGAACACTTCTTCAACGGTAAGCTGCATGTTCGTGCCACAGACTCCTGAGCGCTAACTTGCCTGTGTTTGGAGTAGGCTTGCATTATCTGCTTCATCTCATCTTCCTCGCTAACGTTCGTCTCACGCACACTCTTGATTACGTTCTTAAGTAAATCGCCCATTTCATGCTCCGGTTTGGAAATATACGAAAGCATATACATAACGCAGCTAAAAGCGTCAAGAACGAACTGAATGTCCATATTAGCGTTCCATGCCCTCAACAAATCGGGATTGTATCCATTCACCCAAGACTCCTTTGGATCACGCTTCAGCAGAATCACGTTGGCATTGGACAATGCTTCGACGTTCTCGTTGTAGTCATCAATGGACAACTTACTCTTTGTCAGTAGGTCTGACAAGCTGTCAAAAGAGGCTTGGGGGTCATTCAACAGATCCCACACCGGCTTGAGTTTTGTCCTGGCTTCGCTCATTGCCTTTTGAGCAGCCTCCCGTCTCAACTTCCTTCTGTCTGCTTGCTTTTGCTCTTTCACATGCTCTTCGTCAGGTCGCTGTGGTTGTTTAGATGCAAACATGCAGCTTCCAGATGGAGAAGTGTCCGTGTCATCCTCTTCTTCAGGACGCTGTGGTCGCGGACGAGTGATCGTGGTGCTAGACACCGGTAGTTTGGGGAACCCAAATCGACACAATAGATTTCCCTTCTTACAGGACTTTGAGTGGTTCCTGCTGTGAAGATGGACCTCTGTGACGATTTTGTGAAGCTCAGGATCAGCCGAGGGATCGGGCAACTGGCAGGTTATGTTGCGGTCAATAAAGTCACAAACATCCTTATCAGAGTCCTTTTCAAACTCGGGTGCGTCCTTTATCCAAACAAGAAGATGGATATGTGGGCTTCCTCTAGCTTGAAACTCCACTCGGTAAAAGTAGTCCTCAACTTTACCAATGGGTTGGGCAGGCGACAAAAGCAGATGAGTCATTAGCGCATCCACCCGCTTCTCAAACATACGCATGACAGTGATCGGATTGCTTCGGAGGATTTCACACTTTGTCGTCCAGTCAAGCTCGGAAAAGTCGACGTGTTCACCTTGCTGGGCCTTGATTGCTGTAATTACTTCAGGCCATCTCATTTCGGCTGCACTGAATGTGCAAAAAAACGTAGGGGTTCCTAACTGTCTTATCATAGCCTGTAGATCCCTCAAAGTTTTCTCCCAATACGATGGAGAGCCTCTCAGTGGTTGCATGAACCGTGTGGCGTCTTTGTTGTGTACCAATCTTTCAATCTCCCGGTTGTCTTGAAGCAGTCTGTTAGAAATTCTTCGGCCGTCTCTTGTGAGAGGTTTGCCTTTTCGCAACTGAATGGACATGCTGTTTCTAGCCAGTTGCGTTTCTGTTACAAACTGAGCAAAGA
Source organism: Rutilus rutilus (assembly GCF_951802725.1). Lineage (NCBI taxonomy): Eukaryota > Metazoa > Chordata > Actinopteri > Cypriniformes > Leuciscidae > Rutilus > Rutilus rutilus. Next base: position 17,803,434 of record NC_140213.1, on the reverse strand, counting down.
AAAGATAACTCTGATCTTTTGCAAAACGCGTGTCAACGCTGAACAATCTCGCGTTGAAATACATACTGGGAGATATTGAAATTTGTCTTTCCTCGTCAATGGAATTCTGTCCAGTGGGGAATTGAACAGGGAACGCCATGGCTTCCAGCTTTGGGATTTTGAAAAATCCAACAGGCTTTTGTCCTTGTGCAGGTGCGATACTAAATATTCCCTCACCGTACGACAAGATCTCATGTCCGATGTCGGGCGGCTGCATGCACGTGTCTAATGTGAGCCCGGGTCGAAGCTCATCCTTTTCCTCGACGCTAACGTGTTGCTCATCCTGCTCAGCAACATCGACTTCTTGTTGCATCTCAGAGACTTCAGCTTCCTCGTCTAGGTGACTTTCAGAGACATCAGCTTCCTCATCTAGGGGACTTTCAAATATAGCAGTTTCTCTTATGGAGATATCCCTGTATTCTGAATGCATTGCTTTCAGCTTCGATAAAGCTGCAAGCACGTTATGCATATTCACCGTGTGGAACTGCTGGTATCCTTTGAACTTAACGTGTCTCTTCAGCTTCACCTGCAGCAGCTGGGCCTCACTTCTTGGTCTTGGCAGAGAGTTGACAGTCTTCTCCATCTCGGAGGGCACACACACAACGGCACCACGTACTGCTCTCTGCTGTCCTTTGGGTAATGCAATTATTTTTGCAAATGGTAAAATTTTTGCAATGAGTTGACGTTCAAGGACATTTAATTCATCCAATTCCGCAGGGATTGGTGGCAACTCCAGTTTGTTGGCTGCTGCAATTGAAGACATCTGTCCTCTCTTGAGGTGGCTGTCACAAGTGTGGCAAATCCATTCCTGTCTTCTCTCTTCCGGAACTACGCAGGAACCTGAGCAGGCACTATCACAAGCGTGAACATACTTCCCAGTTAGGCAAGACGCTGCAACATGAACGTTTTTGGCATAACTTGTTCTATTACAGACCTTGACTTGATTAGGAAACAGGGCTCTGTGACAGACTGTGCAGACATGTGTAGGGCCATGCTGAATCTTACACCGGAATGCATGTATGGCTCTTTCCATCACTTTGTTAACACAAGGCTGGGGAGTTTCCTGGCTGGGACAGATGTATGGTTTATATTTCCTTTTAATCCTGAGTGCGCATTGCAACCGATGAAGAACGTGATATGTAGCATCGCCGGCACATTTCTGGGTCTTGCGCAGGGTACATCGCAGGATGTGATGTGCTCTGAACTCTGGGTCACCTGCATATCTCTTAGCCATGTAGGCTTTCATTTTCCTCTGGAAGAGAGTATCTGTGCTGTATCTCTTGTTAATGTACTCTTTCTTCTTCTTTTGGAAGAGAGCATCTGTGCTGTACCTCTTCTTACTGTATTCTTTCATCTTCTTCTGGAAGAGGGCATCTGTGCTGTACCTCTTCTTCAAGTTTTCTTTCATCTTCTTCTGGAAGAGAGCATCTGTGCTGTATCTCTTCTTCATGTTTTCTTTCATCTTCTTCTGGAAGAGAACATCTGTGCTGTACCTCTTCTTCATATTTTCTTTCATCTTCTTCTGGAAGAGAACATCTGTGTTGTACCTCTTCTTCATGTTTTCTTTCATCTTCTTCTGGAAGAGAGCATCTGTGCTGTACCTCTTCTTCATGTTGTCTTTCATCTTCTTCTGGAAGAGAGCATCTGTGCTGTACCTCTTCTTCATGTTGTCTTTCATCTTCTTCTGGAAGAGAGCATCTGTGCTGTACCTCTTCTTCATGTTTTCTTTCTTCTTCCTCTGGAGGACGGTATCCGTGCTGTATCTTCTCTGTATAGACCATTTAATTTGGTTTCGGAAGAGAGCATCTTGATTATACTTTACCTTATTTGCTTCTTTTTTCTTTGATTGGTATTGCGAAGAAGTAGCATACCTCCGTCTCTCACAATCCTTTTTTTTATGTTTCCTGGTGGCATAAGATGCAGCCGTGTCCTTGGGTTCTCTGCCCTGTTTTGAGATTTTAAATGTTTTACGCAGTTCTTTTCTTCTTCTATGCTTATTAGTTTTATCTACCACATCTCGGTTTTCAGCTCCTGAGTCAACACAATTTACTTTGGCTCCAACATTTGTTGCTGGTTCTGGTAGAGCTGAAATCACTTGTGATACCGGTTCACAAACAGATGCTGAAGGTAGTTGGACAGACTGTTGCTCTGCTTCAAAAGACACAGGCATAAATTCATAGCTGGTCTCATCACCACGATCCCGGAAGATCTTGAGAACTCTGTCTGCCATGTCACTCAGGTGGGTGAAAGTCAACATGACAGCAGTTCCATGACCAGTAGGATGGGGCAAGCCTGCAGCAGTCCTCGAGTGAGAATCGAAGTATCCGTACCTTCCTGATCGGTCTCTGAACACAGCAATACACTCTGGAGCAACAAGGAGCAGAGCATGACTGACATCTGTTGAGAGACACTGTAGCCTTTCAGTGAGAGGAATCCACCACTCTTCAGTGCCAGGGGTCCCTGTGGCTCTGAGGTATCCAAACATCACTTCTGACTTCAGCACATTATGTGTCCGGTGAAATGACTCAACGCTCAACGGTACTTCCTCCATTGTCAGATGGTTGCGATTAAACCTCCTTTCAGCAATAAGCTGCATTTTAATAAAGACATATAACGCATCTCCCTCCTCTAAAACTCTATCAAGGTCAGGCATCTTGAACGTAATCCCTTCACTCTGATTAGCTAAAAATGACAACGCCACACACGTGCACTGATGATTTCTAGAAAAACTGTCATACCTATCATCACCTTGACAATGAGATGCCTGCACAGACAAAACCCTGGGTGCAATATCACCACCTTCTGCATACGTTCTGCCCGAAAACTGAGCTACAGCTGCACTGGTGCTTGCCTGTTCAACCTGTAAATAATCATTCATGGAATTAGGCTGTTGGCAAAAATTAGTGTTATAGAATCTGTGTTAAATTTTAACTTGCACTTCATAGTGTTTGGGACAAAAACATTTTTGCTAAACAGTATTAAAGATAAACTAAAAAGTTAAAAAGGCATATAAAATTAAAGATTACCGTATTTTCCGCACTATAAGGCGCACCGGATTATAAGGCGCACCTTCAATGAATGGCCTATTTTAGAACTGTTTTCATATATAGGGCGCACCGGATTATAAGGCGCATAGAATAGAAGATACTGCAGTCAAACGTTTGACTGGGTTTGCGTTATGCAGTGGTCACCAACCTTTTCAAGCCTAAGATCACATCCAAAGTCCAAATGTAAACCAAGATACCTTGTTTATACTCGACGCGTCCGCATGAGCGCGAAGTTAATAAAAAAAAAAATTATCCCTCTGCTCGGGCAGATTCGGCTTAACAGCGCGCGCGCCTCTGAATCCGAAGATGCATTTGAGCCGAATCTGCCCGAGCAGACGGATATTAGTAGTACATCTCATCACACCGGCACCCAGTTTGCGCGTCTAAATCAGTTATATGGTCTGGTGTTCAGTCTAAAACAAAACAGTTGCGTCAAGTATAAATGCCTCGTCTGTTTGGGGAGTTGCGCGCGCAGTCAGCGGAGGCTCGCGCTCCGGTGTCAAGCCTGGTTCAGGCGAGAGTATAAACAAGGTTTAAGTCAGCGGTTGTTTAACAGACGTTAACATAAGGCGCCAGATCCATATATAAGGCGCACCGGATTATAAGGCGCACTGTCGTTTTTTGAAAAAATTAAAGGCTTTTAAGTGCGCCTTATAGTGCGGAAAATACGGTAATTAATTAATTTATTTGATTAACAATTTACTTTGTAATAAACACTGCATGTTTTTCTCTGATCAGCTTGCGTACCACAGCTATGTGTTATTATATTTTGTTTAATATTCCACTAATAAGATACATTTACTTCATAAACAGCCTTCTTTTTTATCCCTTCTGTTTATCCCCTCTGTTGTCAGTGATTCTTTGTCTGGACACAAACACTGTACTGTAGCCTACACACGCTGCCTGGTATTGGTTATTGGTTTCAGAGCATTTTTACGAGTACGAGTACATGACCTCAGTATCGGGCCCGATACTGATACTGGTATCGGAGCATCCCTAATGGAGATTATCAATCGGCAATCTACTGATATTCATATACTTATAGCAAGTGAGCATTGCTGTTTTTTTGTTTATATCTTTTATATCTAGAGCTGCATGTTTAACAGAAATTAAATCGAAATCACAATTTGGCTTAGTGTGATTATTTAAAAAAATTGCACTATTTTAATTAAATAAGTATATATGTGCAGCACTGAGATCAAAGTGGATCAACCGGTTCACACTAAATGCTACTCCATCTCTGCAAGCACTGTAAATTTAAGTCACTTATAAAAGGTGTATTTGAAAATCAATGAATAAGGCAGAAATGATATTATTTTAAAGTGTTGTATAGAGTGATAAAGTCATTATGATTAGTATTGCAGGGCTCCAGGCTGCGACCAAAATTTTTGTCATATACGACAATTTTTTGAGAATTTGCAACTTAATATTTGATGTGGATCAACACATTAAAAATTAGTGAAATCGTGACAGCCCTAGTCCCAAACATTAAAGGAGAACTCCGGTCAATTTTAACATTGAGCTCATTTTTTTGTACATTTGGAGTGCTGTCAATTCAGAGAACAACAACAAAAATCGGTGTTGCCTACACCATGTTATCCTCTTTTTAAAATTTGCACCCTGTTGACTTAAATGGGGCAAGTTTTAAACCTGCTTTTAGCCTCTTAACATCCTTGATGTGTCATTACAAGTGCACAGCCATTGTGAGTGATTCCTTCAGCGTGAACATGGGTCAATCTGACTGCAGTAAATGTGAAAGATATGAATAAAAATTATGCATCAAGGATGTTTCATTACAAAAAAAATGAGCTCAATGTTAAAATTGACCGGAGTTCTCCTTTAAGGTGCCCTGAAATGAGCATGTTGCAAGACACAGATATCAATTGTACCTGGTTAATCCTGGAGGGTCTGGTGTTGTCATCCTCCAGGTCCAACTTTCTCCAACGAATTTTTTGAGCCTGAGATCTCTTCCCTTTCCGCGGCATCCTTTAAAATATTAAGAGATAAAAAGAAATGACAAACAAATGATTCTTGACAAATTTATATGTTTAACTCACTAATTTGAGTGAATTAAGTAACTTCTAAAAGTAGAGATTTTACTTTCAAGACTCAAATCATAAAAAGTAGCCATGGATTTCTTTTTAATACTCAAAAGTAATACATATTTAAGTGCAATTATTTGTTAGTCAAATTCATTTTAATTGGACATTCTCACTTAGGTAGGCACATACTTTGAACGTTCTCCAGATGTAACAGCTGTTGAGCCTAAAAAGATAAAACCTGTAGTACCCTCAGGAAGAAAACAAACAGTTAAACAAGAACAACGAAAGAGACACTGTGTAAACTTGTAAACTGCAATAAAGGTTTTTGGGGGTGGGGGGGGGGGGGTGGGGGGTAGGTCGTGGGGTGGGGGGTAGGTTGTGTGGTGGGGTGGGGGTGAAGGTGAAGGTGTAGGGTGGGTGGTGAAGGTAGAGGACGTTGGGTAAGAAATGAAATAAACTGCTCTCTGTAGAAAACAGCAAAACCAAAGGAACCTGAAAAATATATAAAAACAGACATATTAAGGCACAGGGACTACAATTATGGCGATGGGATGAAAATACCATAATACAGCTTAACAAACAATATATACTAACCAGAGAGAAAAGTGCAGCAGAAAATGCAGGTTGTACTCTGATCAGTCAGTCTGAAAAAAAAAAAAAATGACGACAACATAATGAAATATGACTTTATGATAATGATTATGATACTTTATGATATTTTATCTATATGTAGAATACAGATAATTTTAGGAATTTATCTCAAGAATGTTTTTTTTTTTTTAATATGTTTTCTAGAAGCTGAGTTATGTCAGATATGTGGCCTAAAACCTGTGATGGACCGACCATCCAGCAGGACAAGTTACTATAGGACAAGTGGTTTGGAGAATGGATGGGTAAATGTAGTCTTAATTATTTGTGGCATAAACAAAACAGTTTTTTTTCTAATAGCTTTTATATTCCTGATCATCCAAACTATACCGATTTTCTAATCAACAAGCCAAATCTGAAGCATTTTGTATTTGTGGCCATGTCCCTAATTAACCCTTTACCTTTGAAATGCAGTAAGGAATGCTTGTGAATCAGTATTCTGAAACAGAGAAAAAGAGTGTCATAAAACTCAACACCACACTCACAAACCATGTAACTTGAACTTTCATTGCAAACAATAACACTGAAAAAAAAAACTGAAAATGTTCACCTCACTGCAGTCTAAACTAAATGATTTCTACAAAAATGTTTGTCATTTTCTACAAAAATCTACACATTGTTATATATAGCCTACCTGAAAATACTGTAGTTTATTAAGGTTAAATCTTGCTAACCACTATTAATAATACAAAATGTGGTAAGCACTTCTGAGTAAATGATTTGTTTGTAACACTTTAGACGAGTATGGTTTGATTTGTTAACATTAGTTCATGTATTAGGCTAACTAACCATGAACAATACATTTGTTCCTGTATTTATTAATCTTTGTTAATCTTAGTTAATAAAAATAAAGCTTTTCATTGTTTGTTCATGTTACTTCACAGTGCATTTACTAATGTTACCAAATATAACTTTTGATTTCAATAATGTAGACTACTAGTAAACGATGAAATTAACATTAACAAAGATTAATAGTTTATTAATAGTTAATGTTAACTAATGTAGTTAACAAGAGTTTGATAAATGGAACCTTATTGTAAAGTGTTACCGGTCTATGATTCAGACGTCTTGTGAGTTCAGTGTTGGACAGAGCAGACAGTTAACAATTCATTAAAGTGAATCGGTTCAAAAGAGTCATTAGTTTGCGAGTCGGACGTGTACGCGTTGAGTGATTATCCCAGCAGTTAGGACATCGCACAAGATTGTGTCAACACAGAACACATTTCATCACTGAATAGTTTACCATCGTGTCATTTGATTTTGATAAATTGCGTGAGGGAGAGAGAGCAAGACATCGCTTTGAAGACGTGAGAGTGCGCGCGCGCCTCTGCTCGTTCTTTCACAAGCGCAAAAATTCGATTCGGCGGCCGCCAAATGTAGGAAAAACCCAGAAACAAAGCTATCTATCTACAGTGCAAAAGGAATTTCTTACATACATTATATTTGCATTTTGGTATGATTAGAGAATTCTGTGACGGAGCGCGCACTGAAATCAGTTCTCAACGGATTTCTTCACCGGTGACTAATCTAACCGCCTCTGATTGGGCGTTGTATTTTTAAACTCAGCAGAAACGCGTGTGATTGGCTATATTGCTCAACACTGCATTTGATAGACATGAACACTGATGTAATGCACCGATCGACATTATTTGATCATAATTCTTTAGTACCATAAAATATATTCTAAATATAACTTACCTAAAATATAGTGAATTTATTTTTAATTGATAAAAGTTACACTCAATGTATTTGGTCGGTTTTGAGGCCGACCCACAATCTAAGGAATATCTGAAGAAAAACATAGGCCTATTCATTTTGTCTCTTCATCACTCCTCAAAATACTGTGAATATCGTCAACATAGTAATCGATGCGTTATGCGTCACATCATGCTTTAATATTAACAAAAAATGCTGCAAATATAGTGAAGCTGACGTCTCTATCCTACTTGAAACACTCATGGAACTCCCGTTATATTAAAAGCTAAATACAGAGCAAAACTAATTTCGTATACATTATATTTACACTTTGTGGTTTATGATGAATTCTGTCAGTGAGCGCGCACTGAAATTGATTCTCACTGGATTTCATCACCGGTGACTAACCGCCTTTGATTACATGAGGAGACTTCGACGCTGCCTTTGACATGAAGCGACCTGCATCATTCGACAATTTTCATTATAATATTTCTGCGTCCATATGCATTCATGTAAAATACAAACGGCGAGTGCCAGACGTATACTTGTACATTACCATAATCTACCATCGATGTTTTAGCTTAAAATAAGCGCCAAAATAACACACTCCTCACGCAGCATTTAAGCTGTTGTAAGCTACACAAACAACAAAAACCAAAGGACGTAATATCCATCAGACACACAACGTGTTACGTTTTTACACAAATATTTAAGTGTAGCTAACTTTAACTGTAGACATAACGTATCGTACATTACCCTCGAGAAAAAGGTAACTTCAGTGCAAACAAAAACAATATTAACTATACAACTCATTACAATACAAATAATATTACCTACATTTAATTCAAACAAAGAGCTGCATTTGACAATACAAGGCTTTATAAAACAGCATATTTGAAAACAACCATCTCCACTTACCTCAAGAGAATAAAGAGGGCAGTTGACCAGTTGTGCTCCAGTGAAGTCGATCTCGCAGCCAATCAGCGGCGAGCTTTGATTGTATAACCAATAGAATCACACCTTCTAGTGATGAATCGGTCATAAAAGATTCGTTCATTGTAAACAAATATATGACTCGGGATTATCGAGTTACTGCTCACTCGTTCACTCATTCACTAATCCCTATACAGTGTGTGGAATTTAAGTGCACTATATCTGCTAGGAGTGAATGAAGTAAAGTAGCTGTGTCCGAAACCGTTCACTCATTCACTAATCCTTATAGTGTGTATGGCATCTGAGTGCATTATATCTGCAAGGAATGAAAGTGAAGTGCGTGAATTCGGACACTGATACACGGTGTGTAGGAGAGCTCGAGCTGCACAGAAACGGCTTCATTACAAGTATTCACGTGATTAAACTGCTTTTATCTTACATGTTACTTACTTTATAAAATAATATTAATAACAATCGTAATGACTTTATTTTGTAATTATACCTCTGTGCCACCTTTGTAGTTTTATCGACTGAATTGGTTAATCATGCTTAATGTGTGTATAATCATTAAATACTATAAACAACAAAAAACAAACAAAAATAAACACACATTCAAAATGGTAAATTATTTAATGTATTTATTGTAAAAAAAATTTTTTTAGTTTGTTAGAAACTCTCACACTCACAGATGACATGGTTGTTGAGTGCCCTTAGGCGAACATTATGATTACATCCAAATGAATAGGGTTGCTAAGGTATTCTGGGTGGTTGCTAGGGCATTGCTAGGATATTATGGGTGACTCCTAGGCGGTTACTAGGGTGTTCTGGGTGGTTGCTAGGCAGTTGCTAGGGTGTTCTGGAGGGTTTCTAGGGCGTTGCTAGGCAGTTGCTAGGGTGTTCTAGGGTGTTGCTATGGTGTTGCTAGGTGGTTGTTAGGGTATTTTGGGTGGTTGCTATGGTGTTGCTAGGTGGTTGTTAGAGTGTTCTGGGTGGTTGCTATGGTGTTGCCATGTAGTTGCTAGGCTATTCTGGGTGGTTGCTATGGTGTTGCTAGGCAGTTGCTATGGTATTCTGGGTGGTTGCTATGGTGTTGCTAGGCAGTTGCTATGGTATTCTGGGTGGATGCTAGGGCGTTGCTAGGCAGTTGCTAGGGTGTTCTGGGTGGCTGCTAAGCCGTTGCTAGGTGTTCTGGGTGGTTGCTAGGGTGTTCTGGGTGGTTGCTTTGTTATTTTTGGTGGTTACTAGAGCGTTTCTAGATGTTGCTAGGGTGTTCAGGGTGGTTGCTAAGGTATTTTTGGTAGTTGCTATGGTGTTACTAGGTGGTTGGTAGTTGTCAAAGATGTGGTTACTATGGAGTTTTTATAGAGTTTTTAAAATCTTTAATAACGAGTGCCTTCAGTACGGCACTCGGCCTGCGGCCTCGTGCCTATGGCCGATTAGGCACAAGCATGGAGCGATATCGAAAGACCACGAGTGTAATATTGCTTTAAAAAATACAAAAAAATTAAAAAACATTTTTTTTTTGGTTTAGGGTGGTTGCTAGGGAGCTCTTAGTGGTTGCTAGGGTGCTGTAACTGGTTGCTAGGGTGTGGCTATGAAGATTTTAGGCCATTACTTATTGGCTGCTTGATAATATAAATCCTCTGAGGGAGAGAGAGAGGGAGAGATGCAGGGGTGACAGGCCCTTTGGAGTCTGTGTGTGTGAAAACGTCGGTTTGGATTCAAATGTTTTTAGAACTCCCCATGTTAAGTCAATGGGGACTTTTTTGGCCGCTTTTTCGTCCGCTGTGCGAACATCGTACACCCGATCGCTTAGAAAAGTCATAGCACACCTCTCCTCAATGAGCCGCTCGATTTGACACCTCACTCAGGGGTCTGAGACAAACGGTGCGGGGCGAGTTACGCGCCAAACTTTTGTCCAGAATAAGAATAATAATAATAAAAAAAAAAAGAATAATAAGTATGAGCAATAACAATAGTGATGCTTTTAAAAAAGCACCACTAATTAAAGCTGCAAGCAGCATTTATCGGGGTTCAAGCATTTAAGGCCTTTAAGCACATAAGCATTTAAGACATTAAAATTTATTTAGAAATCTTTTAACCACTGAAATAATAGATGGAAAAGTCAATTTACAGCCAATACAGGCATTTTACCATAGGAAATACATGGTTTTAAAGCTTTTTAACAGTTATAGCGCCACCTATCATCCGATGTCCATAACATTGTTCATGCTTGTTAATGATGTTATTGTACATATGCTCACCAATTTTTGTGAAGTTCTGAGTTTTCATTTAGGATTTATAGGCTTTTTAGTGTATTTTGCCACGCCCATTTTCTAAATGACCCTGTTACAGCCACCCAAATGTAAAAGTTCAACTTTTTTTTGATAATTATTGATCTAGAGAGTCCAGAGAATTGTCCTAGACTGGTTTGGTTCTGATCGGGCGAAAAACCTAGGACTAGTTCGCAAAAGTAGGTTTTTAACATATTCATGAATATTTAATGAACTGTTTGATTGACAGCAATAGTTCTTGAGGCAAAGTTGTTCAAGATGAGGAGGTCTATCAAATGATATGCATTTTGTGACAATAAGTGTAACACCACGTGATTACAGAGCCATAAAACTCGTTAGCGCCAACTAGTGGCCTATTTCTTTCAAAATTCTTACAGACCTCTAGGGCCATGAGTCGAATATGCCCATCGAGTTTCGTTCCGATTGGCCTCCGTTAACCTTGTCTAATAGGTGCTCAAACTTCATTGGCCGATGGTGGCCATGTTTTTCAAGATACGCCAATGTCCTCATACACATACATGGCACCTTGGACCAAGACACTGCATACCAATTTTCAAGTCAATCGGACTAACGGTCAGGTGGTTATAGCCTGTTTTATGTTTTTGTCATGTTATAGCGCCACCATGTGGCCAATCGCCGCGATTTTTTTACTGTGACCTCAGATTAACCTCTTACACATGTGTACCGAGTTTGGTGAAGATACCTGATTTACTTCTGGAGTTATAGCCATTTTAGTAAAATAGGCTCCGCCTTCTTCGAACGTTTTGGCGCCCCTTAGTGACCGTGAATCGAAATTTCAACTTTTTTTCAATAATTATTGATATTCAGACTCCAGACAACATTTCTGCACTGGTTTGGTTCCGATCGGGCGAAAAACCTAGGACTAGTTCGCAAAAGTAGGTTTTGGACAAAATCCAAAATGGCGGAAAAATTTGCATACCGGAAATGAAATCCTTGAGGCCAATTTTGTTCGGCTTGACCCAAGGATTCCAATGATATAAGACACTTGAGTCTGTGACAAACGGTTAATGAGATTTAAGCAAAAATGTGCAATTTTTTTGTTTTTTGCGCTGTAGCGCCACCTATTGGCCAATCTGGGTCATATTCTCTGAACCTCTCCTCGATTTTTGTACTACCTTCTGGCCAAGTTTCAAGTCTCTAGCACTTACGGTTTGGGCTGCACGATGCGTTTTAGCGGAGAAGAAAAATAATAATAATAATTAAAGCTGCAAGCAGCATTTATCGGGGTTCAAGCAGTTAAGGCCGTTAAGGACTTTAAGCACAAAAGCATCAAAAGTTATAAAGTTTTATTTAGCAAGCATGTAACCATTGACATCATAGATGGAAAAGACCATGTTCTAGCATCATTTACCATGATATACCACATTCTAGCATGATTTACCATAGTTTATCATGATTTACCATGGTTTACCATGATTTACCTTGTTCTAACATAGTTTACCATGAATTTATCTGTTTACCTTGATTTACCATGTTCTAGCATGATTTACCATGATATATCACGTTCTAGAATGATTTACCAGGATTCTAGCATGATTCACGTTGATACACCACATTCTAGTATGATTTACTATGATTTACCATGTTTCTAGCGTGATTTACCATGATTTACCACATTACTAGCAATTATGTGAAGTGTCAGTGCAAATGAAGTGATAAACACTGTCAAAATATGATTTTGTTATAATAGTTATTGTTATATTAGTGATTTGCACAAAGCACATGTGAAAAGACTTCATAAGTAGAATGGCCAGCAGAGGGCACTAGAAGACCACTTATTGGCTCAGTTTCACTTTAAATTTCATTATTTTTACCAGTTTTCTGCACTAAATCAAACCAGTTTTTCCATGTTAACTCAATAATGCATGCTTACACACACACACACACACACACACACACACACACACACACACACAAAGACAAATGTTTTTTTTTTTTCAATGCTATTGGGATATGTCATTATGAAAATATATGTCAATGGTCTACAAACATTTCACAAAGTCTTTGTAAGCTATTAATCAGATTATTCAGAATTTATTCAGAAACCTAAGACTACACACACACATTATGTTGCAGATACAGATATTTGAAATATATGATGTGATCAAACTGTCAATACTTTATACTTTTGGACTTTAACAGATGGATTTTGAGTAAATGTAATTGTAAATGTTAAAATAGGGAATGACTATTTTAAACATTAGGGGGCAGTAAAATACACTTATTGGCTTAATATGCCATTATATCCATATCATTTTCACCTTTTTAACTGTTATAGAGGCAAATTTTGTCCGATCTGTCTGAAAATTTCCATGCATGTTCAGAGTGATATTTCACACGTTCTGACTTGTTTTTAAGAAGGTTTGAACATTCATTAAAGAGATATAGGCTTTCGGGGACACTTGGTAAAGGCCACATTTTGAAGTGAACCTATTATAGCTATCCAAATGAAGTAGTTCAACTTTTTCTGACAATTATTGTTCTAGTGAGTCCAGAGAATTGTATTGCACTAGTTTTTAACATTATGATATGAAAATTATATGATCAGAGATGGAAAAGACCATTTATAGCCAATACAGGCAGTTTACCATAGGAAATATATGGTTTTAAAGCCTTTTAACAGTTATAGCGCCAACTATTGTCCGATCTCCATAAAATTTTGCAATCTTATTAATGATGGTATGTCACATATGCTCACCAATTTTTGTGAAGTTCTGAGTTTTTGTTTTGGATTTATAGGCTTTTGATTGCTTTTTGCCACGCCCATTTTATAAATGACCCTATTACAGCAATCCAAATGCAAAAGTTCAACTTTTTTTTGATAATTATTGATCTAGAGAGTCCAGAGAATTGTCCTAGACTGGTCTGGTTCCGATCGGGCAAAAAACCTAGGACTAGTTCGCAAAAGTAGGTTTTTAACATATTCATGAATATTTAATGAACTGTTTGATTGACAGCAATGGTTCTAGAGGCAAAGTTGTTCAGCATGAGCAGATCTATCATATGATATGCATTTTGTGACGATAAGTGTAACACCACGTGATTACAGAGCCATAAAACTCGTTAGCGCCAACTAGTGGCCGATTTCTTTCAAAATTCTTACAGACCTCTAGGGGCTTGAGCCGAACATGCCCACTGAGTTTCGTTCTGATCGGCCTCCGTTAACCTTGTCTAATAGGTGCTCAAACTTCATTGGCCGATAGCGGCCATGTTTTTTGAGATACACCAATGTCCTCATAGACATACATGGCACCTTGGACCAAGACACTGCATACCAATTTTCAAGTCAATCGGACTAACGGTCAGGTGGTTATAGCCTGTTTTATGTTTTTTTCATATTATAGCGCCACCATGAGGCCAATCACCGCGATTTTTTTACTGTGACCTCAACTTGAGCTCATACATATGTGTTTCGAGTTTGGTGAAAATATCTCATTTCGTTCACGAGTTATAGCCATTTTCGTAAAATTAGCTCCGCCTCCTGCGAACATTTTGATGCCCCTTAGCAACCGTGGATCGAAATTTTAACTTTTTTTCGATAATTATTGATATTCAGACTCCTGTGAATATTTCTGCACTGGTTTGGTTCCGATCGGGCGAAAAACCAGGGACTAGTTCGCAAAAGTAGGTTTTGGACAAAATCCAAAATGGCGGAAAAATTTGCATACCGGAAATGAAATCCTTGAGGCCTTTTTTGTTCGGCTTGACCCAAGGATTCCAAAGATATAAGACACTTGAGTCTGTGACAAAGGGTTGATGAGATTTAAGCAAAAATATGCAATTTTTTTGTTTTTTGCACTGTAGCGCCACCTATTGGCCAATCTAGCTCATATTCTCTGAACCTCTCCTCGATTTTTGTACTACCTTCTGGCCAAGTTTCAAGTCTCTAGCACTTACGGTTTAGGCTGCACGATGCGTTTTACGGCGGAATAATAATAATAATTAAAGCTGCAAGCAGCATTTATCGGGGTTCAAGCAGTTAAGGCCTTTAAGGCATTTAAGCACAAAAGCATCAAAAGTTATTAAGATTTATTTAGCAAGCATGTAACCACTGACATAATAGATGGAAAAGACCATTTACAGCCAATACAGGCAATTTGCCATGGGATATATATGGTTTTAAAGCTTTTTAACAGTTATAGCGCCACCTATGGTCCGATCTCCATAAAATTGTTTACTGTGACCTCAAATTGAACCCATACACATGTGTACTGAGTTTGGTGAAGATATCTCATTTACATCTTAATTTATAGCCATTTGAGTAAAATAGGCTCCTCCCACAACGATTTGCCACATTCTAGAATTATTTAATATGATTCTAGCATGATTTACTATCATATACCATGTTCCAGAATGATTTATTAGGATTCTAGCATGATTTACCTTGATACACCTCATTTCAGTATTATTTACTATGATTTACAATGTTTCTAGCATGATTAACCACATTACTAGCAATTATGTGAAGTGTCAGTGCAAATGAGGTGATGAACAATGACAAAATATTATTGTGTTATAATAGTTAGTTATATACGTGATTTTTAGTGTGTGTCCAAGTATGAATGCAAAAGCACATGTAAAATATTTCATTATTAAGTAGAATGGCCAGCAGAGGGCACTAGAAGACCACTTATTGGCTCACTTTCACTTTAAACCAGTTTTCTGCACTAAAGCAAACCAGTTTTTCCATGTTAACTCAATGCATGCTTACACACACACACACACACACACACACACACACACACACACACACACACAGCATAGTTAACCATGATTTACCATGATATACCACGTTCTAGTATTATTTACCAGGAGATAAACGACAATCTAGTATTATTTACTTTGATTTACCATGTTTCTAGCCTGATTTATCACATTACTAGCAATTATTTGAAGTGTCAGTGCAAATAAAGTGATTAACACTGACAAAATATGATTGTGTTATAATAGTTATTGCTATATAAGTGATTTTTAGTGTGTATTCAAGTATAAATGCAAGCACATGTGGAAAAATTTAATTAATAAATAGAATGGCCAGCAGAGGGCAGTAGAAGACCACTTATTGGCTCACTTTCACTTTAAACCTCATGATTTTGACCAGTTTTCTGCACTAAAGCAAACCAGTGTTTCCATGTTAACTCAATAATGCATACTTGCTACATATGCTACACACAATAATGCTACACACACACACACACACACACACACACACACACACACACACACACACAAATGTTTCAGTGATATTGGTGTCACATTCACCTTCATCACATTCACCTTCTGTCTTCATCACATTCACCATCTGTCGTCATCACCTGCACCTGCTCCTCATCACCCTCCTCATCATCACCTGCTCCTCATCATCATAACCGTCACCTGTTGTCCTTGTCTTGATCTGTGTATTTAAGTTCCCCTCTCATCCATTATCATTGTCGGTTATTGTTTGTGCACTAGTACTCTGTTATGTTTGTTTTCATGTTGGAAAATAAAACCTTTGTTATATTTGTACCACACACACACACACACGCACACACACACACACACACACACACACACACACACACACACACACACACACACACACCATCATTTATCATGATTTACCATGGCTGATACCAATACCAATATGAGAAAATGACTATTTTAAACAGCAGGGGGCAGTAAAATACCACTTATTGGCTTAACATGCCATTAATTCATATCATTTTCACCTTTTTAACTGTTATAGAGGCAAATTTTGTCCGATCTGTCTGAAAATTTTCATGCTTGTTCAGGGTGATATTTCACACGTTCTGACTTGTTTTTAAGAAGGTCTGAGCATTGATTAAAGAGATATAGGCTTTCGGGGACACTTGGTAAAGGCCAGATTTTGAAGTGAACCTATTATAGCTATCCAAATGAAGTAGTTCAACTTTTTCTGACAATTATTGATCTAGTGAGTCCAGAGAATTGTATTGCACTAGTTTTGAACATTATGATATGAAAATTATATGATCAGAGATGGAAAAGACCATTTACAGCCAATACAGGCAGTTTACCATAGGAAATATATGATTTTAAAGCTTTTTAACAGTTATAGCGCCACCTATCGTCCGATCTCCATAGAATTTTTCATGCTTGTTAATGATGTTATGTCACATATGCTGACCAATTTTTGTGAAGTTCTGAGTTTTTATTTAGGATTTATAGGCTTTTTAATGTATTTTGACACGCCCATTTTATAAATTACCCTATTACAGCCATCCAAATGCAAAAGTTCAACTTTTTTTTGATAATTATTGATCTAGAGAGTCCAGAGAATTGTCCTAGACTGGTCTGGTTCCGATCGGGCAAAAAACCTAGGACTAGTTCGCAAAAGTAGGTTTTTAACATATTAATGAATAATTAATGAACAGTTTGATTGACAGCAATGGTTCTTGAGGCAAAGTTGTTCAGGATGAGGAGATCTATCAAATTATATGCATATTGTGTGGATATTTGTAACACCACGTGATTACAGAGCCGTAAAACTCGTTAGCGCCAACTAGTGGCCGATTTCTTTCAAAATTCTTACAGACCTTTAGGGCCATGAGCCGAACATGCCCATTGAGTTTCGTTCCGATCGGCCTCCGTTAACCTTGTCTAATAGGTGCTCAAACTTCGTTGGCCGATGGCGGCCATGTTTTTTGAGATACGCCAATGTCCTCATACACATACATGGCACCTTGGACCAAGACACTGCATACCAATTTTCAAGTCAATCGGACTAACGGTCAGGTGGTTATAGCCTGTTTTATGTTTTTTTCATGTTATAGCGCCACCATGAGGCCAATCGTCGCGATTTTTTTACTGTGACCCCAGAGTAAGCTCATACACATATGTACCAAGTTTGGTGAACATACCTCATTTACATCGGGAGTTATAGCCATTTTAGTAAAATAGGCCCCTCCCACAACGTACGTTTTGGCGCCCCTTAGCGACCGTGAATCGAAATTTCCACTTTTTTTCGATAATTATTGATATTCCGTCTCCAGAGAACATTTCTGCACTAGTTTGGTTCCAATCGGGCAAAAAACCAGGGACTAGTTCGCAAAAGTAGATTTTTGACAAAATTCAAAATGGCGGAAAATCTATCATGGCGGAAATGAAATCGGAGATATACGTTTTGTTCGTCAGGCGTCCAGCTTTCCAATGATATAAGACACTTGAGTCTACGACATACGGTCTAGGAGTTATGAGCAGTTTCGCGCTTTTGGTTGTTATAGCGCCACCTATGGGCCAATCGGGGTCATAATCTCTGAACCTTTCCTCGATTTTTGTACTACCATCTGTCAAAGTTTCAAAGTTCCAGCTCTTACGGTTTGGGCTGCACGATGCGTTTTACGGCGGAATAATAATAATAATAATAATAATAATTAAAGCTGCAAGCAGCATTTATCGGGGTTCAAGCATTTAAGGCCTTTAAGCACATAAGCATTTAAGACATTAAAATTTATTTAGAAATCTTTTAACCACTGAAATAATAGATGGAAAAGTCAATTTACAGCCAATACAGGCATTTTGCCATAGGAAATACATGGTTTTAAAGCTTTTTAACAGTTATAGCGCCACCTATCATCCGATGTCCATAACATTGTTCATGCTTGTTAATGATGTTATTGTACATATGCTCACCAATTTTTGTGAAGTTCTGAGTTTTCATTTAGGATTTATAGGCTTTTTAGTGTATTTTGCCACGCCCATTTTCTAAATGACCCTGTTACAGCCACCCAAATGTAAAAGTTCAACTTTTTTTTGATAATTATTGATCTAGAGAGTCCAGAGAATTGTCCTAGACTGGTTTGGTTCTGATCGGGCGAAAAACCTAGGACTAGTTCGCAAAAGTAGGTTTTTAACATATTCATGAATATTTAATGAACTGTTTGATTGACAGCAATAGTTCTTGAGGCAAAGTTGTTCAAGATGAGGAGGTCTATCAAATGATATGCATTTTGTGACAATAAGTGTAACACCACGTGATTACAGAGGGCGTAAACCTCGTTAGCGCCAACTAGTGGCCGATTTCTTTCAAAATTCTTACAGACCTCTAGGGCCATGAGTCGAATATGCCCATCGAGTTTCGTTCCGATCGGCCTCCGTTAACCTTGTCTAATAGGTGCTCAAACTTCATTGGCCGATGGCGGCCATGTTTTTCAAGATACGCCAATGTCCTCATACACATACATGGCACCTTGGACCAAGACACTGCATACCAATTTTCAAGTCAATCGGACTAACGGTCAGGTGGTTATAGCCTGTTTTATGTTTTTGTCATGTTATAGCGCCACCATGTGGCCAATCACCGCGATTTTTTTACTGTGACCTCAGATTGACCTCTTACACATGTGTACCGAGTTTGGTGAAGATACCTGATTTACTTCTGGAGTTATAGCCATTTTAGTAAAATAGGCTCCGCCTTCTTCGAACGTTTTGGCGCCCCTTAGTGACCGTGAATCGAAATTTCAACTTTTTTTCAATAATTATTGATATTCAGACTCCAGACAACATTTCTGCACTGGTTTGGTTCCGATCGGGCGAAAAACCTAGGACTAGTTCGCAAAAGTAGGTTTTGGACAAAATCCAAAATGGCGGAAAAATTTGCATACCGGAAATGAAATCCTTGAGGCCAATTTTGTTCGGCTTGACCCAAGGATTCCAATGATATAAGACACTTGAGTCTGTGACAAACGGTTAATGACATTTAAGCAAAAATGTGCAATTTTTTTGTTTTTTGCGCTGTAGCGCCACCTATTGGCCAATCTGGGTCATATTCTCTGAACCTCTCCTCGATTTTTGTACTACCTTCTGGCCAAGTTTCAAGTCTCTAGCACTTACGGTTTGGGCTGCACGATGCGTTTTAGCGGAGAAGAAAAATAATAATAATAAAAATCCTTACAATTACAATAGGGTTTCAGCATTTCATGCTTGAACCCCTAATAATAATAATAATAATAAAAATCAGCACAATTACAATAGGGTTTCAGCACTTCGTGCTTGAACCCCTAATTAAAGCTGCAAGCAGCATTTATCGGGGTTCAAGCAGTTAAGGCCTTTAAGCACAAAAGCATCAAAAGTGATTAAGTTTTATTTAGCAAGCATGTAACTACTGACATAATAGATGGAAAAGACCATTTACAGGAAATACCATAGGAAATATATGGTTTTAAAGCTTTTTAGCCGTTATAGCGCCACCTATGGTCCGATCTCCATAAAAATTGGCATGCTTGTTAATGATGTTATGTCACATATGCTCACCAATTTTTGTGAAGTTCTGAGTTTTCATTTAGGATTTATAGGCTTTTTAGTGTTTTTTTGCCACGCCCCTTTTCTAAATGACCCTATTACAGCCATCTACATGCAAAAGTTCAACTTTTTTTTGATAATTATTGATCTAGAGTGTCCAGAGAATTGTCCTAGACTGGTCTGGTTTCGATCGGACGAAAAACCTAGGACTAGTTTGCAAAAGTAGGTTTTTAACATAATTACGAATATTTAATAAACGGTTTAATTGACAGCATTAGTTCTTGAGGCAAAGTTGTTCAGCATGAGCAGATCTATCAGATGATATGCATTTTGTGACGATAAGTGTAACACCACGTGATTACAGAGCCATAAAACTCGTTAGCGCCAACTAGTGGCCGATTTCTTTCAAAACTCTTACAGACCTCTAGGGCCATGAGTCGAACATGCCCATCGAGTTTCGTTCCGATCGGCCTCCGTTAACCTTGTCTAATAGGTGCTCAAATTTCATTGGTTGATGGCGGCCATGTTTTTCGAGATACGCCAATGTCCTCATAGACATACATGGCACCTTGGACCAAGACACTGCATACCAATTTTCAAGTCAATCGGACTAACGGTCACGTGGTCATAGCCGTTTTCATGTTTTTTTCATGTTATAGCGCCACCTAGTGATCAATCGTCGCGATTTTTTTACTGTGACCCCAGATTGAACTCATACACATGTGCACCAAGTTTGGTGAAGATATCTAATTTCATTCTCGAGTTATAGCCATTTTAGTAAAATAGGCTCCTCCCACAACATTAATTTATCACCCCCTGGCGATCAGGAATCGAAATTTCGACTTTTTTTCGATAATTATTGATATTCAGACTCCAGAGAACATTTCTGCACTGTTTTGGATCCAATTGGACAAAAAACCTAGGACTAGTTCGCAAAAGTAGGTTTTTAACTAAATTCAAAATGGCGGACAATTTGCATACAGGAAATGAAATCGGAGATATACGTTTTGACCTTCAGGTTTCCAGCTTTCCAGTGATATAAGACACTTGAGTCTACGTCATACGGTCTAGGAGTTATGAGCAGTTTCGCGCTTTTGGTTGCTATAGCGCCACCTATGGGCCAATTGGGGTCATATTCTCTGAACCTCTCCTCGATTTTTGTACTACCATCTGGCAAAGTTTCAAAGCTCCAGCTCTTACGGTTTGGGCTGCACGATGAGTTTTACGGCAGAAGAAAAATAATAATAATAATAATAATAATAATAATAATAATAAAAATCAGTACAATTACAATAGGGTTTCAGCACTTCGTGCTTGAACCCCTAATTAAAGCTGCAAGCAGCATTTATCGGGGTTCAAGCAGTTAAGGCCTTTAAGGCCTTTAAGCACAAAAGCATCAAAAGTTATTAGTTTTATTTAGCAAGCATGTAACCACTGACATAATAGATGAAAAAGACAATTTACAGCCAATACAGGCAATGTACCATAGGAAATATATGGTTTTAAAGCTTTTTAACAGTTATAGCGACACCTATGGTCCGATCTCCATAAAATTGTTTACTGTGACCTCAAATTGAACCCATACACATGTGTACTGAGTTTGGTGAAGATATCTCATTTACTTCTTGAGTTATAGCCATTTTAGTAAAATAGGCTCCTCCCACAACAATTTACCACATTCTAGTATTATTTACTATGATTCTAGCATGATTTGCCATATTCTAGCAGGATTTACCATGATATACTACATTCTAGTATGATTTACCATACATTCTAGTATGATTTACCATTGTTTACTGTGATTCTAGCATGGTTCACCATAGTTTATCATGATTTATCATAGTTTACCATGATTTACCCTGTTCTAGCAACGTTTACCATGATTTACCATGTTCTAGCATGATGTACCATGCTATACCATGTTCTAGAATGATGTACCAGGATTATAGTATGATTTACCTTGATACACCACATTCTAGTATTATTTACTATGATTTACCATGTTTTTAGCGTGATTTACCATGATTTACCACATTGTTAGCAATTATGTGAAGTTAGGTTTCTGAATAAATTCTGAATAATCTGATTAATAGTTTACAAAGACTTTGTGAAGTGTTTATAGACCATTCAAATATATTTTCATAATGACATATCCCAATAGCATTGAAAAAACAACATTTGTGTGTGTGTGTGTGTGTGTGTGTGTGTGTGATCTGTCTGAAAATGTTCATGCATGTTTAGAGTGATATTTCACATGTTCTGACTTGTTTTTAAGAAGGTCTGAGCATCTTAAAAGATATAAGCTTTCGGGGACACTTGGTCAAGGCCACGTATTGAAGTGACCCTATTATAGTCATCCAAATGAAGTAGTTCAACTTTTTCTGATAATTATTGATCTAGAGAGTCCAGAGAATTGTACTGCACTAGTTTTGAACATTATGATATGAAAATTATTTGATCATAGATGAAACAGACCATTTGCAGCCAATACAGGCAATTTACCATAGGAAATATATGGTTTTAAAGCTTTTTAACAATTATAGCGCCAACTATGGTCCGATCTCCATAAAATTTGGCATGCTTGTTAAAGATGTTATGGCACATATTCCCACCAATTTTTGTGAAGTTCTGAGTTTTCATTTATGATTTATAGGCTTTTTAGTGCATTTTGCCACACCCATTTTCTTTATGACCCTATTATAGCCATGCGCAAAATGCAAAAGTTCAACTTTTTTTTGATAATTATTGATCTAGAGAGTCCATAGAATTGTCCTAGACTGGTCTGGTTCCGATCGGGCGAAAAACCTAGGACTAGTTCGCAAAAGTAGGTTTTTAACATATTCGCGAATAATTAATGAACGGTTTGATTGACAGCAATGGTTCTTGAGGCAAAGTTGTTCAGCATGAGCAGATCTATTAAATGATATGCATTTTGTGACAATAAGTGTAACACCACGTGATTACAGAGCCATAAAACTCGTTAGCGCCAACTAGTGGCCGATTTCTTTCAAAATTCTTACAGACCTCTAGGGCCATGAGTCGAACATGCCCATCGAGTTTCGTTCCGATCGGCCTCCGTTAACCTTGTCTAATAGGTGCTCAAACTTCATTGGCCGATGGCGGCCATGTTTTTTGAGATACGCCAATGTCCTCATAGACATATATGGCACCTTGGGCCAAGACACTGCATACCAATTTTCAAGTCAATCGGACTAATGGTCAGGTGGTTATAGCCTGTTTTATGTTTTATTCATGTTATAGCGCCACCATGTGGCCAATCGCCGCGATTTTTTTACTGTGACCCCAGAGTGACCTCTTACACATGTGTACCGAGTTTGGTGATTATACCTCATTTAGTTCTGGAGTTATAGCCATTTTAGTAAAATAGGCTCCTCCCACAACATACATTTTGGCGCCCCTTAGCGACCGTGATTCGAAATTTCAACTTTTTTTCGATAATTATTGATCTTCAGTCTCCAGAGAACATTTCTGCACTGGTTTGGTTCCGATCGGGCAAAAAACCTAGGACTAGTTCGCAAAAGTAGGTTTTTAACAAAATTCAAAATGGCGGAAAAATTTGCATACCGGAAATGAAATCGGAGATATACATTTTGTTCTTCAGGTATCCAGCTTTCCAATGATATGATACATTTGAGTCTACGACATACGGTCTAGGAGTTCTGAGCAGTTTCGCGCTTTTGGTTGCTATAGCGCCACCTATGGGCCAATCGGGGTCATACTCTCTGAACCTCTCCTCGATTTTTGTACTACCATCTGGCAAAGTTTCAAGGTTCCAGCTCTTACGGTTTGGGCTGCACGATGCGTTTTAGCGGAGAAGAAAAATAATAATAAAAATCAGTACAATTACAATAGGGTTTCAGCACTTCGTGCTTGAACCCCTAATTAAAGCTGCAAGCAGCATTTATCGGGGTTCAAGCAGTTAAGGCCTTTAAGCACAAAAGCATCAAAAGTGATTAACTTTTATTTAGCAAGCATGTAACTACTAACATAATAGATGGAAAAGACCATTTACAGGAAATACAATAGGAAATATATGGTTTTAAAGCTTTTTAGCAGTTATAGCGCCACCTATCGTCCGATCTTCATAAAAATTGGCATGCTTGTTAATGATGTTATGTCACATATGCTCACCAATTTTTGTGAAGTTCTGAGTTTTCATTTAGGATTTATAGGCTTTTTAGTGTTTTTTGCCACGCCCCTTTTCTAAATGACCCTCTTACAGCCATCTACATGCAAAAGTTCAACTTTTTTTTGATAATTATTGATCTAGAGTGTCCAGAGAATTGTCCTAGACTGGTCTGGTTTCGATCGGGCAAAAAACCTAGGACTAGTTCGCAAAAGTAGGTTTTTAACATAATTACAAATATTTAATAAACGGTTTAATTGACAGCATTAGTTCTTGAGGCAAAGTTGTTCAGCATGAGCAGTTCTATCAGATGATATGCATTTTGTGACGATAAGTGTAACACCACGTGATTACAGACCCATAAAACTCGTTAGCGCCAACTAGTGGCCGATTTCGTTCAAAACTCTTACAGACCTCTAGGGCCATGAGTCGAACATGCCCATCGAGTTTCGTTCCGATCGGCCTCCGTTAGCCTTGTCTAATAGGTGCTCAAATTTCATTGGTCGATGGCGGCCATGTTTTTCGAGATACGCCAATGTCCTCATAGACATACATGGCACCTTGGACCAAGACACTGCATACCAATTTTCAAGTCAATCGGACAAACGGTCACGTGGTCATAGCCCTTTTCATGTTTTTTTCATGTTATAGCGCCACCTAGTGATCAATCGTCGCAATTTTTTTACTATGACCCCAGATTGAACTCATACACATGTGCACCAAGTTTGGTGAAGATATCTCATTTCCTTTTTGAGTTATAGCCATTTTAGTAAAAATAGGCTCCTCCCACAACATTAATTTATCACCCCCTAGCGACCAGGAATCGAAATTTCGACTTTTTTTCGATAATTATTGATCTTCAGACTCCAAAGAACATTTCTGCACTGGTTTGGTTCCGATCGGGCGAAAAACCAGGGACTAGTTCGCAAAAGTAGGTTTTTGACAAAATTCAAAATGGCGGAAAAATTTGCATACCTGAAATAAAATCGGAGATATACGTTTTGACCTTCAGGCGTCCAGCTTTCCAATGATATAGGACACTTGAGTCTATGACATACGTTCTAGGAGTTATGAGCAGTTTCGCGCTTTTGGTTGCTATAGCGCCACCTATGGGCCAATCTGAGTCATACTTTGATAGGTTCTCCCCAAATTGAGGACTACCATTTGGCCAAGTTTCAAGGTTCCAGCTCTTACGGTTTGGTCTGCACGATGCGTTTTACGAATCCTTACAATTACAATAGGGTTTCAGCATTTCATGCTTGAACCCCTAATAAGAATGAAGGCTTTTTGCCAGTTATAGCGCCACCTGTGGTCCGATCTCCATGAAACTCTGCATGCTTCCTCACCATGTTCTGACACATATGCTCATCAATTTTGGTGAAGTTCTGAGTTTTCATTTGGGATGTATAGGCTTTTTAGTGTATTTTGCCACGCCCCTTTTCTAAATGACCCTGTTACAGCCACCCAAATGCAAAAGTTCAACTTTTTTTCGATAATTATTGATCTAGAGAGTCCAGAGAATTGTCCTAGACTGGTTTGGTTCCGATCGGGCGAAAAACCAGGGACTAGTTCGCAAAAGTAGGTTTTGGACAAAATCCGACATAGCAGAAAATTTCCCCTGCCTACATCCAAATCGGAGATAGCCATTTTGTCCGCCTTGAGCCAAGGATTCCAACGATATAAGACACTTGATCCTGGGACAAGCGGTCTAAGAGTTATGAGTGATTTTGAACTTTTGGTTGCTGTAGCGCCACCTATGGGCCATTCGGGGTCATACTCTGATAGGTTGTCCCCAAATTGAGGCCTACCATCTGGCCAGGTTTCAAGTCTCTAGGCCTTACGGTTTGTCCTGCACGATGCGTTTTACGAATCCTTACAATTACAATAGGGTTTCAGCATTTCATGCTTGAACCCCTAATAAGAATGAAGGCTTTTTGCCAGTTATAGCGCCACCTGTGGTCCGATCTCCATGAAACTCTGCATGCTTCCTCACCATGTTCTGACACATATGCTCATCAATTTTGGTGAAGTTCTGAGTTTTCATTTGGGATGTATAGGCTTTTTAGTGTATTTTGCCACGCCCCTTTTCTAAATGACCCTGTTACAGCCACCCAAATGCAAAAGTTCAACTTTTTTTCGATAATTATTGATCTAGAGAGTCCAGAGAATTGTCCTAGACTGGTTTGGTTCCGATCGGGCGAAAAACCAGGGACTAGTTCGCAAAAGTAGGTTTTGGACAAAATCCGACATAGCAGAAAATTTCCCCTGCCTACATCCAAATCGGAGATAGCCATTTTGTCCGCCTTGAGCCAAGGATTCCAACGATATAAGACACTTGATCCTGGGACAAGCGGTCTAAGAGTTATGAGTGATTTTGAACTTTTGGTTGCTGTAGCGCCACCTATGGGCCATTCGGGGTCATACTCTGATAGGTTGTCCCCAAATTGAGGCCTACCATCTGGCCAGGTTTCAAGTCTCTAGGCCTTACGGTTTGTCCTGCACGATGCGTTTTACGAATCCTTACAATTACAATAGGGTTTCAGCATTTCATGCTTGAACCCCTAATAAGAATGAAGGCTTTTTGCCAGTTATAGCGCCACCTGTGGTCCGATCTCCATGAAACTCTGCATGCTTCCTCACCATGTTCTGACACATATGCTCATCAATTTTGGTGAAGTTCTGAGTTTTCATTTGGGATGTATAGGCTTTTTAGTGTATTTTGCCACGCCCCTTTTCTAAATGACCCTGTTACAGCCACCCAAATGCAAAAGTTCAACTTTTTTCCGATAATTATTGATCTAGAGAGTCCAGAGAATTGTCCTAGACTGGTTTGGTTCCGATCGGGCGAAAAACCAGGGACTAGTTCGCAAAAGTAGGTTTTGGACAAAATCCGACATAGCAGAAAATTTCCCCTGCCTACATCCAAATCGGAGATAGCCATTTTGTCCGCCTTGAGCCAAGGATTCCAACGATATAAGACACTTGATCCTGGGACAAGCGGTCTAAGAGTTATGAGTGATTTTGAACTTTTGGTTGCTGTAGCGCCACCTATGGGCCATTCGGGGTCATACTCTGATAGGTTGTCCCCAAATTGAGGCCTACCATCTGGCCAGGTTTCAAGTCTCTAGGCCTTACGGTTTGTCCTGCACGATGCGTTTTACGAATCCTTACAATTACAATAGGGTTTCAGCATTTCATGCTTGAACCCCTAATAAGAATGAAGGCTTTTTGCCAGTTATAGCGCCACCTGTGGTCCGATCTCCATGAAACTCTGCATGCTTCCTCACCATGTTCTGACACATATGCTCATCAATTTTGGTGAAGTTCTGAGTTTTCATTTGGGATGTATAGGCTTTTTAGTGTATTTTGCCACGCCCCTTTTCTAAATGACCCTGTTACAGCCACCCAAATGCAAAAGTTCAACTTTTTTTCGATAATTATTGATCTAGAGAGTCCAGAGAATTGTCCTAGACTGGTTTGGTTCCGATCGGGCGAAAAACCAGGGACTAGTTCGCAAAAGTAGGTTTTGGACAAAATCCGACATAGCAGAAAATTTCCCCTGCCTACATCCAAATCGGAGATAGCCATTTTGTCCGCCTTGAGCCAAGGATTCCAACGATATAAGACACTTGATCCTGGGACAAGCGGTCTAAGAGTTATGAGTGATTTTGAACTTTTGGTTGCTGTAGCGCCACCTATGGGCCATTCGGGGTCATACTCTGATA
Source organism: Rutilus rutilus (assembly GCF_951802725.1). Taxonomy (NCBI): domain Eukaryota; kingdom Metazoa; phylum Chordata; class Actinopteri; order Cypriniformes; family Leuciscidae; genus Rutilus; species Rutilus rutilus. Next base: position 17,775,582 of record NC_140213.1, on the reverse strand, counting down.
GGTTGTCCCCAAATTGAGGCCTACCATCTGGCCAGGTTTCAAGTCTCTAGGCCTTACGGTTTGTCCTGCACGATGCGTTTTACGAATCCTTACAATTACAATAGGGTTTCAGCATTTCATGCTTGAACCCCTAATAAGAATGAAGGCTTTTTGCCAGTTATAGCGCCACCTGTGGTCCGATCTCCATGAAACTCTGCATGCTTCCTCACCATGTTCTGACACATATGCTCATCAATTTTGGTGAAGTTCTGAGTTTTCATTTGGGATGTATAGGCTTTTTAGTGTATTTTGCCACGCCCCTTTTCTAAATGACCCTGTTACAGCCACCCAAATGCAAAAGTTCAACTTTTTTTCGATAATTATTGATCTAGAGAGTCCAGAGAATTGTTCTAGACTGGTTTGGTTCCGATCGGGCGAAAAACCAGGGACTAGTTCGCAAAAGTAGGTTTTGGACAAAATCCGACATAGCAGAAAATTTCCCCTGCCTACATCCAAATCGGAGATAGCCATTTTGTCCGCCTTGAGCCAAGGATTCCAACGATATAAGACACTTGATCCTGGGACAAGCGGTCTAAGAGTTATGAGTGATTTTGAACTTTTGGTTGCTGTAGCGCCACCTATGGGCCATTCGGGGTCATACTCTGATAGGTTGTCCCCAAATTGAGGCCTACCATCTGGCCAGGTTTCAAGTCTCTAGGCCTTACGGTTTGTCCTGCACGATGCGTTTTACGAATCCTTACAATTACAATAGGGTTTCAGCATTTCATGCTTGAACCCCTAATAAGAATGAAGGCTTTTTGCCAGTTATAGCGCCACCTGTGGTCCGATCTCCATGAAACTCTGCATGCTTCCTCACCATGTTCTGACACATATGCTCATCAATTTTGGTGAAGTTCTGAGTTTTCATTTGGGATGTATAGGCTTTTTAGTGTATTTTGCCACGCCCCTTTTCTAAATGACCCTGTTACAGCCACCCAAATGAAAAAGTTCAACTTTTTTTCGATAATTATTGATCTAGAGAGTCCAGAGAATTGTCCTAGACTGGTTTGGTTCCGATCGGGCGAAAAACCAGGGACTAGTTCGCAAAAGTAGGTTTTGGACAAAATCCGACATAGCAGAAAATTTCCCCTGCCTACATCCAAATCGGAGATAGCCATTTTGTCCGCCTTGAGCCAAGGATTCCAACGATATAAGACACTTGATCCTGGGACAAGCGGTCTAAGAGTTATGAGTGATTTTGAACTTTTGGTTGCTGTAGCGCCACCTATGGGCCATTCGGGGTCATACTCTGATAGGTTGTCCCCAAATTGAGGCCTACCATCTGGCCAGGTTTCAAGTCTCTAGGCCTTACGGTTTGTCCTGCACGATGCGTTTTACGAATCCTTACAATTACAATAGGGTTTCAGCATTTCATGCTTGAACCCCTAATAATTAAAGCTGCAAGCAGCATTTATCGGGGTTCAAGCAGTTAAGGCCTTTAAGCACAAAAGCATCAAAAGTGATTAAGTTTTATTTACCAAGAATGTAACTACTGACATAATAGATGAAAAAGACCATTTACAGGAAATACCATAGGAAATATATGGTTTTAAAGCTTTTTAGCAGTTATAGCGCCACCTATCGTCCGATCTCCATGAAAATTGGCATGCTTGTTAATGATGTTATGTCACATATGCTCACCAATTTTTGTGAAGTTCTGAGTTTTCATTTAGGATTTATAGGCTTTTTAATGTTTTTTTGCCACGCCCATTTTCTAAATGACCCTATTACAGCCATCTACATGCAAAAGTTCAACTTTTTTTGATAATTATTCATCTAGAGTGTCCAGAGAATTGTCCTAGACTGGTCTGGTTTCGATCGGGCGAAAAACCTAGGACTAGTTTGCAAAAGTAGGTTTATAACATAATTACGAATATTTAATAACCGGTTTAATTGACAGCATTAGTTCTTGAGGCAAAGTTGTTCAGCATGAGCAGATCTATCAGATGATATGCATTTTGTGACGATAAGTGTAATACCACGTGATTACAGAGCCATAAAACTTGTTAGCGCCAACTAGTGGCCGATTTCTTTCAAAACTCTTACAGACCTCTAGGGCCATGAGTCGAACATGCCCATCGAGTTTCGTTCCGATCGGCCTCCGTTAACCTTGTCTAATAGGTGCTCAAATTTCATTGGTCGATGGCGGCCATGTTTTTCGAGATACGCCAATGTCCTCATAGACATACATGGCACCTTGGACCAAGACACTGCATACCAATTTTCAAGTCAATCGGACTAACGGTCACGTGGTCATAGCCGTTTTCATGTTTTTGTCATGTTATAGCGCCACCTAGTGTTCAATCGTCGCGATTTTTTTACTGTGACCCCAGATTGAACTCATACACATGTGCACCAAGTTTGGTGAAGATATCTAATTTCCTTCTCGAGTTATAGCCATTTTAGTAAAATAGGCTCCTCCCACAACATTAATTTATCACCCCCTGGCAATCAGGAATCGAAATTTCGACTTTTTTTCGATAATTATTGATATTCAGACTCCAGAGAACATTTCTGCACTGGTTTGGATCCAATTGGACAAAAAACCTAGGACTAGTTCGCAAAAGTAGGTTTTTAACAAAATTCAAAATGGCGGACAATTTGCATACAGGAAATGAAATCGGAGATATACGTTTTGACCTTCAGGTTTCCAGCTTTCCAGTGATATAAGACACTTGAGTCTACGTCATACGGTCTAGGAGTTATGAGCAGTTTCGCGCTTTTGGTTGCTATAGCGCCACCTATGGGCCAATCGGGGTCATATTCTCTGATCCTCTCCTCGATTTTTGTACTACCATCTGGCAAAGTTTCAAGGTTCCAGCTCTTACGGTTTGGGCTGCACGATGCGTTTTACGGCGGAAGAATAATAATAATAATAATAATTAAAGCTGCAAGCAGCATTTATCGGGGTTCAAGCATTTAAGGCCTTTAAGCACATAAGCATTTAAGACATTAAGATTTATTTAGAAAGCTTTTAACCACTGAAATAATAGATGGAAAAGTCCATTTACAGCCAATACAGGCAAGCTTTTTAACAGTTATAGCGCCACCTATTGTCCGATCTCCATGAAACTTTGCACGCTTGTTTACAATGTTATGGCACATATGCTCACCAATTTTTGTGAAGTTCTGAGTTTTCGTTTAGGATTTATAGGCTTTTGAGTGCATTGTGCCACGCCCATTTTCTTTATTACCCAATATACCCATGCGAAAAATGCTAAAGTTCAACTTTTTTTTGATAATTATTTATCTAGAGAGTCCATAGAATTGTCCTAGACTTGTTTGGTTCCGATCGGGCGAAAAACCTAGGACTAGTTCGCAAAAGTAGGTTTTTAACATAATTACAAATATTTAATGAACGGTTTGATTGACAGCAATAGTTCTTGAGGCAAAGTTGTTCAGCATGAGCAGATCTATCAAATGATATGCATTTTGTGACGATAAGTGTAACACCACGTGATTACAGAGCCATTAAACTCGTTAGCGCCAACTAGTGGCCGATTTCTTTCAAAATTCTTACAGACCTCTAGGGGCTTGAGCCGAACATGTCCACTGAGTTTCGTTCTGATTGGCCTCCGTTAACCTTGTCTAATAGGTGCTCAAACTTCATTGGCCGATGGCGGCCATGTTTTTCGAGATACACCAATGTCCTCATAGACATACATGGCACCTTGGACCAAGACACTGCATACCAATTTTCAAGTCAATCGGACAAACGGTCAGGTGGTTATAGCCTGTTTTATGTTTTTTTAATGTTATAGCGCCACCATGTGGCTAATCACCGCGATTTCTTTACTGTGACCTTAGATTGACCTCTTACACATGTGTACCAAGTTTGGTGAAGATAACTCATTTACTTCTGGAGTTATAGCCATTTTAGTAAAACTAGCTCCGCCTCCTTCGAACGTTTTGGCGCCCCTTAGCGACCGTGAATCGAAATTTAAACTTTTTTTTAATAATTATTTATATTCAGACTCCAGAGAACATTTCTGCACTGGTTTGGTTCCGATCGGACAAAAAACCTAGGACTAGTTCGCAAAAGTAGGTTTTGGACAAAATCCAAAATGGCGGAAAATTTGCATACCGGAAAGGAAATCCTTGAGGCCTTTTTTGTTCGGCTTGAGCCAAGGATTCCAATGATATAAGACACTTGAGTCTGAGACAAAGGGTTGGTGAGATTTAAGCAAAAATATGCCATTTTTTTGGTTTTTGCACTGTAGCGCCACCTATTGGCCAATCTGGCTCATATTTTGATAACCTCTCCTCGATTTTTGTACTACCATCTGGCAAAGTTTCAAGTCTCTAGCACTTACGGTTTGGGCTGTACGATGCGTTTTAGGGGAAAATAATAATAATAATAATAAAAATCCTTACAATAACAATAGGGTTTCAGCACTTCGTGCTTGAACCCCTAATAATAAAAATCAGTACAATTACAATAGGGTTTCAGCACTTCGTGCTTGAACCCCTAATAATTAAAGCTGCAAGCAGCATTTATCGGGGTTCAAGCATTTAAAGCCTTTAAGCACATAAGCATTTAAGACATTACGTTTTATTTAGAAAGCTTTTAACCACTGAAATAATAGATGGAAAAGTCCATTTACAGCCAATACAGGCAATTTACCATAGGAAATATATGATTTTCAAACTTTTTTAACAGTTATAGCGCCACCTATGGTCCGATCAACATGAAATTTGGCATGCTTGTTTAGAATATTATGGCACATATGCTCACCAATTTTCGTGAAGTTCTGAGTTTTCGTTTTGGATTTATAGGCTTTTGATTGCATTTTGCCACGCCCATTTTATAAATGACCCTATTACAGCAATCCAAATGCAAAAGTTCAACTTTTTTTTTATAATTATTGATCTAGAGAGTCCAGAGAATTGTCCTAGACTGGTCTGGTTCCGATCGGGCGAAAAACCTAGGACTAGTTCGCAAAAGTAGGTTTTTAACATATTCATGAATATTTAATGAACTGTTTGATTGACAGCAATGGTTCTAGAGGCAAAGTTGTTCAGCATGAGCAGATCTATCATATGATATGCATTTTGTGACGATAAGTGTAACACCACGTGATTACAGAGCCATAAAACTCGTTAGCGCCAACTAGTGGCCGATTTCTTTCAAAATTCTTACAGACCTCTAGGGGCTTGAGCCGAACATGCCCACTGAGTTTCGTTCTGATCGGCCTCCGTTAACCTTGTCTAATAGGTGCTCAAACTTCATTGGCCGATAGCGGCCATGTTTTTTGAGATACACCAATGTCCTCATAGACATACATGGCACCTTGGACCAAGACACTGCATACCAATTTTCAAGTCAATCGGACTAACGGTCAGGTGGTTATAGCCTGTTTTATGTTTTTTTCATATTATAGCGCCACCATGAGGCCAATCACCGCAATCTTTTTACTGTGACCTCAACTTGAGCTCATACATATGTGTACCGAGTTTGGTGAAAATATCTCATTTCGTTCACGAGTTATAGCCATTTTCGTATAATTAGCTCCGCCTCCTGCGAACGTTTTGATACCCCTTAGCAACCGTGGATCGAAATTTTACATTTTTTTCGATAATTATTGATCTTCAGACTCCTGTGAATATTTCTGCACTGGTTTGGTTCCGATCGGGCGAAAAACCAGGGACTAGTTCGCAAAAGTAGGTTTTGGACAAAATCCAAAATGGCGGGAAAATTTGCATACCGGAAATGAAATCCTTGAGGCCTTTTTTGTTCGGCTTGACCCAAGGATTCCAAAGATATAAGACACTTGAGTCTGTGACAAAGGGTTGATGAGATTTAAGCAAAAATATGCCATTTTTTTGTTTTTTGCACTGTAGCGCCACCTATTGGCCAATCTAGCTCATATTCTCTGAACCTCTCCTCGATTTTTGTACTACCTTCTGGCCAAGTTTCAAGTCTCTAGCACTTACGGTTTAGGCTGCACGATGCGTTTTACGGCAGAATAATAATAATAATAATAATTAAAGCTGCAAGCAGCATTTATCGGGGTTCAAGCAATTAAGGCCTTTAAGGCCTTTAAGCATAAAAGCATCAAAAGTTATTAAGATTTATTTAGCAAGCATGTAACTACTGACATAATAGATGAAAAAGACCACTTACCATAGGAAATATATGGTTTTAAAGCTTTTTAACAGTTATAGCGCCACCTTTGGTCCAATCTCCATAAAATTTTGAATGCTTGTTAATGATGGTATGTCACATATGCTCACCAATTTTTGTGAAGTTCTGAGTTTTTGTTTAGGATTTATAGGCTTTTGATTGCATTTTGCCACGCCCATTTTATAAATGACCCTATTACAGCAATCCAAATGCAAAAGTTCAACTTTTTTTTGATAATTATTGATCTAGAGAGTCCAGAGAATTGTCCTAGACTGGTCTGGTTCCGATCGGGCGAAAAACCTAGGACTAGTTCGCAAAAGTAGGTTTTTAACATATTCATGAATATTTAATGAACTGTTTGATTGACAGCAATGGTTCTAGAGGCAAAGTTGTTCAGCATGAGCAGATCTATCATATGATATGCATTTTGTGACGATAAGTGTAACACCACGTGATTACAGAGCCACAAAACTCGTTAGCGCCAACTAGTGGCCGATTTCTTTCAAAATTCTTACAGACCTCTAGGGGCTTGAGCCGAACATGCCCACTGAGTTTTGTTCCAATCGGCCTCTGTTAACCTTGTCTAATAGGTGCTCAAAGTTCATTGGCCGATAGCGGCCATGTTTTTCGAGATACACCAATGTCCTCATAGACATACATGGCACCTTGGACCAAGACACTGCATACCAATTTTCAAGTCAATCGGACTAACGGTCAGGTGGTTATAGCCTGTTTTATGTTTTTTTCATATTATAGCGCCACCATGAGGCCAATCACCGCGATTTTTTTACTGTGACCTCAACTTGAGCTCATACATATGTGTACCGAGTTTGGTGAAAATATCTCATTTCGTTCACGAGTTATAGCCATTTTCGCATAATTAGCTCCGCCTCCTGCGAACATTTTGATGCCCCTTAGCAACCGTGGATCGAAATTTTAACTTTTTTTCGATAATTATTGATATTCAGACTCCTGTGAATATTTCTGCACTGGTTTGGTTCCGATCGGGCGAAAAACCAGGGACTAGTTCGTAAAAGTAGCTTTTGGACAAAATCCAAAATGGCGGAAAAATTTGCATACCGGAAATGAAATCCTTGAGGCCTTTTTTGTTCGGCTTGACCCAAGGATTCCAAAGATATAAGACACTTGAGTCTGTGACAAAGGGTTGATGAGATTTAAGCAAAAATATGCAATTTTTTTGTTTTTTGCACTGTAGCGCCACCTATTGGCCAATCTAGCTCATATTCTCTGAACCTCTCCTCGATTTTTGTACTACCTTCTGGCCAAGTTTCAAGTCTCTAGCACTTACGGTTTAGGCTGCACGATGCGTTTTACGGCAGAATAATAATAATAATAATAAAAATTAAAGCTGCAAGCAGCATTTATCGGGGTTCAAGCAGTTAAGGCCTTTAAGCACAAAAGCATCAAAAGTGATTAAGTTTTATTTAGCAAGCATGTAACTACTGACATAATAGATGGAAAAGACCATTTACAGGAAATACCATAGGAAATATATGGTTTTAAAGCTTTTTAGCAGTTATAGCGCCACCTATGGTCCGATCTCCATAAAAATTGGCATGCTTGTTAATGATGTTATGTCACATAAGCTCACCAATTTTTGTGAAGTTCTGAGTTTTCATTTAGGATTTATAGGCTTTTTAGTGTTTTTTTGCCACGCCCCTTTTCTAAATGACCCTATTACAGCCATCTACATGCAAAAGTTCAACTTTTTTTTTATAATTATTGATCTAGAGTGTCCAGAGAATTGTCCTAGACTGGTCTGGTTTCGATCGGGCGAAAAACCTAGGACTAGTTTGCAAAAGTAGGTTTTTAACATAATTATGAATATTTAATAAACGGTTTAATTGACAGCATTAGTTCTTGAGGCAAAGTTGTTCAACATGAGCAGATCTATCAGTTGATATGCATTTTGTGACGATAAGTGTAACACCACGTGATTACAGAGCCATAAAACTCGTTAGCGCCAACTAGTGGCCGATTTCTTTCAAAACTCTTACAGACCTCTAGGGCCATGAGTCGAATATGCCCATCGAGTTTCGTTCCGATTGGCCTCCGTTAACCTTGTCTAATAGGTGCTTAAACTTCATTGGCCGATGGCGGCCATGTTTTTCAAGATACGCCAATGTCCTCATACACATACATGGCACCTTGGACCAAGACACTGCATACCAATTTTCAAGTCAATCGGACTAACGGTCAGGTGGTTATAGCCTGTTTTATGTTTTTGTTATGTTATAGCGCCACCATGTGGCCAATCGCCGCGATTTTTTTACTGTGACCTCAGATTGACCTCTTACACATGTGTACCGAGTTTGGTGAAGATACCTCATTTACTTCTGGAGTTATAGCCATTTTAGTAAAATAGGCTCCGCCTTCTTCGAACGTTTTGGCGCCCCTTAGTGACCGTGAATCGAAATTTCAACTTTTTTTCAATAATTATTGATATTCAGACTCCAGACAACATTTCTGCACTGGTTTGGTTCCGATCGGGCGAAAAACCTAGGACTAGTTCGCAAAAGTAGGTTTTGGACAAAATCCAAAATGGCGGAAAAATTTGCATACCGGAAATGAAATCCTTGAGGCCAATTTTGTTCGGCTTGACCCAAGGATTCCAATGATATAAGACACTTGAGTCTGTGACAAACGGTTAATGAGATTTAAGCAAAAATGTGCAATTTTTTTGTTTTTTGCGCTGTAGCGCCACCTATTGGCCAATCTGGGTCATATTCTCTGAACCTCTCCTCGATTTTTGTACTACCTTCTGGCCAAGTTTCAAGTCTCTAGCACTTACGGTTTGGGCTGCACGATGCGTTTTAGCGGAGAAGAAAAATAATAATAATAAAAATCCTTACAATTACAATAGGGTTTCAGCATTTCATGCTTGAACCCCTAATTAAAGCTGCAAGCAGCATTTATCGGGGTTCAAGCATTTAAGGCCTTTAAGCACATAAGCATTTAAGACATTAAGTTTTATTTAGAAAGCTTTTAACCACTGAAATAATAGATGGAAAAGTCCATTTACAGCCAATACAGGCAATTTACCATAGGAAATATATGGTTTTCAAACCTTTTTAACAGTTATAGCGCCACCTATGGTCCGATCAACATGAAATTTGGCATGCTTGTTTAGAATATTATGGCACATATGCTCACCAATTTTCGTGAAGTTCTGAGTTTTCGTTTAGGATTTATAAGCTTTTGAGTGCATTTTGCCACGCCCATTTTCTTTATGACCCAATTATAGCCATACGAAAAATTCAAAAGTTCAACTTTTTTTCGATAATTATTGATCTAGAGAGTCCAGAGAATTGTCCTAGACTGGTCTGGTTCCGATCGGGCGAAAAACCAGGGACTAGTTCGCAAAAGTAGATTTTTAACATATTCGCGAATAATTAATGAACGATTTGATTGAGAGCTATGGTTCTTGAGGCAATGTTGTTCAGCATGAGCATATCTATCAAATGATATGCATTTTGTGACAATAAGTGTAACACCACGTGATTACAGAGCCGTAAAACTCGTTAGCGCCAACTAGTGGCCGATTTCTTTCAAAATTCTTACAGACCTCTAGGGCTATGAGTTGAACATGCCCATCGAGTTTCGTTCCGATCGGCCTCCGTTAACCTTGTCTAATAGGTGCTCAAACTTCATTGGCCGATGGCGGCCATGTTTTTTGAGATACACCAATGTCCTCATAGACATACATGACACCTTGGGCCAAGACACTGCATACCAATTTTCAAGTCAATCGGACTAACGGTCAGGTGGTTAAAGCCTGTTTTATGTTTTTTTCAAGTTATAGCGCCACCATGTGGCCAATCGCCGCAATTTTTTTACTGTGACCTCAAATTGACCTCTTACACATGTGTACCGAGTTTGGTGAAGATACCTCATTTACTTCTGGAGTTATAGCCATTTTAGTAAAATAGGCCCCTCCCACAACGTACGTTTTGGCGCCCCTTAGCGTCCGTGAATCGAAATTTCAACTTTTTTTCGATAATTATTGATATTCAGACTCCAGAGAACATTTCTGTACTGGTTTGGTTCCGATCGGGCGAAAAACCTAGGACTAGTTCGCAAAAGTAGGTTTTTGGCAAAATTCAAAATGGCGGAAAATCTATCATGGCGGAAATGAAATCGGAGATATACGTTTTGTTCGTCAGGCATCCAGCTTCCCAATGATATAAGACACTTGAGTCTACGACATACGGTCTAGGAGTTCTGAGCAGTTTCGCGCTTTTGGTTGCTGTAGCGCCACCTATGGGCCGATTTGGCTAAGTCCGTGTATCTGAGTAGCGAGCAATACTACTACCATTTGACCAAGTATCACGTCTCTAGGCCTTACGGTTTTGGCTGCACGATGCGTTTTAGGGAAGAATAATAATAATAATAAAAATCAGGGCAATTACAATAGGGTTTCAGCACTTCGTGCTTGAACCCCTAATAATAATAATAATAAAAATCAGTACAATTACAATAGGGTTTCAGCACTTCGTGCTTGAACCCCTAATAAGAACAGACGTTTTGGACAGTTATAGCGCCACCTATGGTCCGATCTTCACGAAACTTGGCATGCTTCTTCACCATGTTCTGACACATCTGCTCATCGATTTTTGTGAAGTTTGGGGTTTTCCCTTAGGTTGTATAGGCTTTTGAGTGTTTTTATGTCCCACCCCTTTCCTAAATGACCCTGTTACAGCCAGGCCAATGCAAAAGTTCAACTTTTTTTTAATAGTTATTGATCTAGAGAGTCCAGAGAATTGTCCTAGACTGGTCTGGTTCCGATCGGGCGAAAAACCAGGGACTAGTTCGCAAAAGTAGGTTTTTAACATATTCGCGAATAATTAATGAACGATTTGATTGAGAGCTATGGTTCTTGAGGCAATGTTGTTCAGCATGAGCATATCTATCAAATGATATGCATTTTGTGACAATAAGTGTAACACCACGTGATTACAGAGCCGTAAAACTCGTTAGCGCCAACTAGTGGCCGATTTCTTTCAAAATTCTTACAGACCTCTAGGGCTATGAGTTGAACATGCCCATCGAGTTTCGTTCCGATCGGCCTCCGTTAACCTTGTCTAATAGGTGCTCAAACTTCATTGGCCGATGGCGGCCATGTTTTTTGAGATACACCAATGTCCTCATAGACATACATGACACCTTGGGCCAAGACACTGCATACCAATTTTCAAGTCAATCGGACTAACGGTCAGGTGGTTAAAGCCTGTTTTATGTTTTTTTCAAGTTATAGCGCCACCATGTGGCCAATCGCCGCAATTTTTTTACTGTGACCTCAAATTGACCTCTTACACATGTGTACCGAGTTTGGTGAAGATACCTCATTTACTTCTGGAGTTATAGCCATTTTAGTAAAATAGGCCCCTCCCACAACGTACGTTTTGGCGCCCCTTAGCGTCCGTGAATCGAAATTTCAACTTTTTTTCGATAATTATTGATATTCAGACTCCAGAGAACATTTCTGTACTGGTTTGGTTCCGATCGGGCGAAAAACCTAGGACTAGTTCGCAAAAGTAGGTTTTTGGCAAAATTCAAAATGGCGGAAAATCTATCATGGCGGAAATGAAATCGGAGATATACGTTTTGTTCGTCAGGCATCCAGCTTCCCAATGATATAAGACACTTGAGTCTACGACATACGGTCTAGGAGTTCTGAGCAGTTTCGCGCTTTTGGTTGCTGTAGCGCCACCTATGGGCCGATTTGGCTAAGTCCGTGTATCTGAGTAGCGAGCAATACTACTACCATTTGACCAAGTATCACGTCTCTAGGCCTTACGGTTTTGGCTGCACGATGCGTTTTAGGGAAGAATAATAATAATAATTAAAGCTGCAAGCAGCATTTATCGGGGTTCAAGCAGTTAAGGCCTTTAAGGCATTTAAGCACAAAAGCATCAAAAGTTATTAAGATTTATTTAGCAAGCATGTAACCACTGACATAATAGATGGAAAAGACCATTTACAGCCAATACAGGCAATTTGCCATGGGATATATATGGTTTTAAAGCTTTTTAACAGTTATAGCGCCACCTATGGTCCGATCTCCATAAAATTGTTTACTGTGACCTCAAATTGAACCCATACACATGTGTACTGAGTTTGGTGAAGATATCTCATTTACTTCTTGAGTTATAGCCATTTGAGTAAAATAGGCTCCTCCCACAACGATTTGCCACATTCTAGAATTATTTAATATGATTCTAGCATGATTTACTATCATATACCATGTTCCAGAATGATTTATTAGGATTCTAGCATGATTTACCTTGATACACCTCATTTCAGTATTATTTACTATGATTTACAATGTTTCTAGCATGATTAACCACATTACTAGCAATTATGTGAAGTGTCAGTGCAAATGAGGTGATGAACACTGACAAAATATTATTGTGTTATAATAGTTAGTTATATACGTGATTTTTAGTGTGTGTCCAAGTATGAATGCAAAAGCACATGTAAAATATTTCATTATTAAGTAGAATGGCCAGCAGAGGGCAGTAGAAGACCACTTATTGGCTCACTTTCACTTTAAACCAGTTTTCTGCACTAAAGCAAACCAGTTTTTCCATGTTAACTCAATGCATGCTTACACACACACACACACACACACACACACACACACACACACACACAGCATAGTTAACCATGATTTACCATGATATACCACGTTCTAGTATTATTTACCAGGAGATAAACGACAATCTAGTATTATTTACTTTGATTTACCATGTTTCTAGCCTGATTTATCACATTACTAGCAATTATTTGAAGTGTCAGTGCAAATAAAGTGATTAACACTGACAAAATATGATTGTGTTATAATAGTTATTGCTATATAAGTGATTTTTTTAGTGTGTATTCAAGTATGAATGCAAGCACATGTTGAAATATTTCATTAATAAGTAGAATGGCCAGCAGAGGGCAGTAGAAGACCACTTATTGGCTCACTTTCACTTTAAACCAGTTTTCTGCACTAAAGCAAACCAGTTTATCCATGTTAACTCAATGCATGCTTACACACACACACACACACACACACACACACACACACACACACACACACACACACACACACGCACACACACACAGACAGACACACACACACACAGCATAGTTAACCATGATTTACCATGATTTACCACATTACTAGCAATTATTTGAAGTGTCAGTGCAAATAAAGTGATTAACACTGACAAAATATGATTGTGTTATAATAGTTATTGCTATATAAGTGATTTTTAGTGTGTATTCAAGTATAAATGCAAGCACATGTGGAAAAATTTAATTAATAAGTAGAATGGCCAGCAGAGGGCAGTAGAAGACCACTTATTGGCTCACTTTCACTTTAAACCTCATGATTTTGACCAGTTTTCTGCACTAAAGCAAACCAGTGTTTCCATGTTAACTCAATAATGCATACTTGCTACATATGCTACACACAATAATGCTACACACACACACACACACACACACACACACACACACACACACAAATGTTTTAGTGATATTGGTGTCACATTCACCTTCATCACATTCACCTTCTGTCTTCATCACATTCACTATCTGTCGTCATCACCTGCACCTGCTCCTCATCACCCTCCTCATCATCACCTGCTCCTCATCATCATAACCGTCACCTGTTGTCCTTGTCTTGATCTGTGTATTTAAGTTCCCCTCTCATCCATTATCATTGTCGGTTATTGTTTGTGCACTAGCACTCTGTTATGTTTGTTTTCATGTTGGAAAATAAAACCTTTGTTATATTTGTACCACACACACACACACACACACACACACACACACACACACCATCATTTATCATGATTTACCATGGCTGATACCAATACCAATATGAGAAAATGACTATTTTAAACAGCGGGGGGCAGTAAAATACCACTTATTGGCTTAACATGCCATTAATTTATATCATTTTCACCTTTTTAACTGTTATAGAGGCAAATTTTGTCCGATCTGTCTGAAAATTTTCATGCTTGTTCAGGGTGATATTTCACACGTTCTGACTTGTTTTTAAGAAGGTCTGAGCATTGATTAAAGAGATATAGGCTTTCGGGGACACTTGGTAAAGGCCAGATTTTGAAGTGAACCTATTATAGCTATCCAAATGAAGTAGTTCAACTTTTTCTGACAATTATTGATCTAGTGAGTCCAGAGAATTGTATTGCACTAGTTTTGAACATTATGATATGAAAATTATATGATCAGAGATGGAAAAGACCATTTACAGCCAATACAGGCAGTTTACCATAGGAAATATATGATTTTAAAGCTTTTTAACAGTTATAGCACCACCTATCGTCCGATCTCCATAGAATTTTTCATGCTTGTTAATGATGTTATGTCACATATGCTGACCAATTTTTGTGAAGTTCTGAGTTTTTATTTAGGATTTATAGGCTTTTTAATGTATTTTGACACGCCCATTTTATAAATGACCCTATTAGAGCCATCCAAATGCAAAAGTTCAACTTTTTTTTGATAGTTTTTGATCTAGAGAGTCCAGAGAATTGTCCTAGACTGGTCTGGTTCCGATCGGGCGAAAAACCTAGGACTAGTTCGCAAAAGTAGGTTTTTAACATGTTCGCGAATATTTAATAAACGGTTTGATTGACAGCAATGGTTTTTGAGGCAAAGTTGTTCAGGATGAGGAGATCTATCAAATGATATGCATATTGTGTGGATATTTGTAACACCACGTAATTACAGATCCATAAAACTCGTTAGCGCCAACTAGTGGCCGATTTCTTTCAAAATTCTTACAGACCTCTAGGGCCTTGAGTCGAACATGCCCATCGAGTTTCGTTCCGATCGGCCTCCGTTAACCTTGTCTAATAGGTGCTCAAATTTCATTGGCCGATGGCGGCCATGTTTTTTGAGATACGCCAATGTCCTCATACACATACATGGCACCTTGGACCAAGACACTGCATACCAATTTTCAAGTCAATCGGACTAACGGTCAGGTGGTTATAGCCTGTTTTATGTTTTTTTCATGTTATAGCGCCACCATGTGGCCAATCGCCGCGGTTTTTTTACTGTGACCTCAGATTGACCTCTTACACATGTGTACCAAGTTTGGTGAAGATACCTCATTTACTTCTGGAGTTATAGCCATTTTAGTAAAATAGGCCCTGCCCACGACGTACGTTTTGGCGCCCCTTAGCGTCCGTGAATCGAAATTTCAACTTTTTTTCGATAGTTTTTGATATTCAGACTCAAGAGAACATTTCTGCACTGGATTGGTTCCGATCGGGCGAAAAACCTAGGACTAGTTCGCAAAAGTAGGTTTTTGACAAAATTCAAAATGGCGGAAAATCTATCATGGCGGAAATGAAATCGGAGATATACGTTTTGTTCGTCAGGCGTCCAGCTTTCCAATGATATAAGACACTTGAGTCTACGACATACGGTCTAGTAGTTATGAGCAGTTTTGCGCTTTTGGTTGCTATAGCGCCACCTATGGGCCAATCGGGGTCATACTTTTATAGGTTCTCCCCAAATTGAGGACTACCATTTGGCCAAGTTTCAAGGTTCCAGCTCTTACGGTTTGGTCTGCACGATGCGTTTAAGGGGAAAATAATAATAATAATAATAATAATAATTAAAGCTGCAAGCAGCATTTATCGGGGTTCAAGCAGTTAAGGCCTTTAAGCACAAAAGCATCAAAAGTGATTAAGTTTTATTTACCAAGAATGTAACTACTGACATAATAGATGAAAAAGACCATTTACAGGAAATACCATAGGAAATATATGGTTTTAAAGCTTTTTAGCAGTTATAGCGCCACCTATCGTCCGATCTCCATGAAAATCGGCATGCTTGTTAATGATGTTATGTCACATATGCTCACCAATTTTTGTGAAGTTCTGAGTTTTCATTTAGGATTTATAGGCTTTTTAATGTTTTTTTGCCACGCCCATTTTCTAAATGACCCTATTACAGCCATCTACATGCAAAAGTTCAACTTTTTTTGATAATTATTCATCTAGAGTGTCCAGAGAATTGTCCTAGACTGGTCTGGTTTCGATCGGGCGAAAAACCTAGGACTAGTTTGCAAAAGTAGGTTTATAACATAATTACGAATATTTAATAACCGGTTTAATTGACAGCATTAGTTCTTGAGGCAAAGTTGTTCAGCATGAGCAGATCTATCAGATGATATGCATTTTGTGACGATAAGTGTAATACCACGTGATTACAGAGCCATAAAACTCGTTAGCGCCAACTAGTGGCCGATTTCTTTCAAAACTCTTACAGACCTCTAGGGCCATGAGTTGAACATGCCCATCGAGTTTCGTTCCGATCGGCCTCCGTTAACCTTGTCTAATAGGTGCTCAAATTTCATTGGTCGATGGCGGCCATGTTTTTCGAGATACGCCAATGTCCTCATAGACATACATGGCACCTTGGACCAAGACACTGCATACCAATTTTCAAGTCAATCGGACTAACGGTCACGTGGTCATAGCCGTTTTCATGTTTTTGTCATGTTATAGCGCCACCTAGTGTTCAATCGTCGCGATTTTTTTACTGTGACCCCAGATTGAACTCATACACATGAGCACCAAGTTTGGTGAAGATATCTAATTTCCTTCTCGAGTTATAGCCATTTTAGTAAAATAGGCTCCTCCCACAACATTAATTTATCACCCCCTGGCAATCAGGAATCGAAATTTCGACTTTTTTTCGATAATTATTGATATTCAGACTCCAGAGAACATTTCTGCACTGGTTTGGATCCAATTGGACAAAAAACCTAGGACTAGTTCGCAAAAGTAGGTTTTTAACAAAATTCAAAATGGCGGACAATTTGCATACAGGAAATGAAATCGGAGATATACGTTTTGACCTTCAGGTTTCCAGCTTTCCAGTGATATAAGACACTTGAGTCTACGTCATACGGTCTAGGAGTTATGAGCAGTTTCGCGCTTTTGGTTGCTATAGCGCCACCTATGGGCCAATCGGGGTCATATTCTCTGATCCTCTCCTCGATTTTTGTACTACCATCTGGCAAAGTTTCAAGGTTCCAGCTCTTACGGTTTGGGCTGCACGATGCGTTTTACGGCGGAAGAATAATAATAATAATAATAATAATAAAAATCAGTACAATTACAATAGGGTTTCAGCACTTCGTGCTTGAACCCCTAATAAAAATCAGTACAATTACAATAGGGTTTCAGCACTTCGTGCTTGAACCCCTAAAAATCAGCACAATTACAATAGGGTTTCAGCATTTCATGCTTGAACCCCTAATTAAAGCTGCAAGCAGCATTTATCGGGGTTCAAGCAGTTAAGGCCTTTAAGCACAAAAGCATCAAAAGTGATTAAGTTTTATTTAGCAAGCATGTAACTACTGACATAATAGATGGAAAAGACCATTTACAGGAAATACCATAGGAAATATATGGTTTTAAAGCTTTTTAGCAGTTATAGCGCCACCTATGGTCCGATCTCCATAAAAATTGGCATGCTTGTTAATGATGTTATGTCACATATGCTCACCAATTTTTGTGAAGTTCTGAGTTTTCATTTAGGATTTATAGGCTTTTTAGTGTTTTTTTGCCACGCCCCTTTTCTAAATGACCCTATTACAGCCATCTACATGCAAAAGTTCAACTTTTTTTTGATAATTATTGATCTAGAGTGTCCAGAGAATTGTCCTAGACTGGTCTGGTTTCGATCGGGCGAAAAACCTAGGACTAGTTTGCAAAAGTAGGTTTTTAACATAATTACGAATATTTAATAAACGGTTTAATTGACAGCATTAGTTCTTGAGGCAAAGTTGTTCAGCATGAGCAGATCTATCAGTTGATATGCATTTTGTGACGATAAGTTGAACACCACGTGATTACAGAGCCATAAAACTCGTTAGCGCCAACTAGTGGCCGATTTCTTTCAAAACTCTTACAGACCTCTAGGGCCATGAGTCGAACATGCCCATCGAGTTTCG
Source organism: Rutilus rutilus (assembly GCF_951802725.1). NCBI lineage: Eukaryota > Metazoa > Chordata > Actinopteri > Cypriniformes > Leuciscidae > Rutilus > Rutilus rutilus. The sequence goes on along the minus strand of NC_140213.1, from coordinate 17,757,409 downwards.
TTCCGATCGGCCTCCGTTAACCTTGTCTAATAGGTGCTCAAATTTCATTGGTCGATGGCGGCCATGTTTTTCGAGATACGCCAATGTCCTCATAGACATACATGGCACCTTGGACCAAGACACTGCATACCAATTTTCAAGTCAATCGGACTAACGGTCACGTGGTCATAGCCGTTTTCGTGTTTTTTTCATGTTATAGCGCCACCTAGTGATCAATCGTCGCGATTTTTTTACTGTGACCCCAGATTGAACTCATACACATGTGCACCAAGTTTGGTGAAGATATCTAATTTCATTCTCGAGTTATAGCCATTTTAGTAAAATAGGCTCCTCCCACAACATTAATTTATCACCCCCTGGCGATCAGGAATCGAAATTTCGACTTTTTTTCGATAATTATTGATATTCAGACTCCAGAGAACATTTCTGCACTGTTTTGGATCCAATTGGACAAAAAACCTAGGACTAGTTCGCAAAAGTAGGTTTTTAACTAAATTCAAAATGGCGGACAATTTGCATACAGGAAATGAAATCGGAGATATACGTTTTGACCTTCAGGTTTCCAGCTTTCCAGTGATATAAGACACTTGAGTCTACGTCATACGGTCTAGGAGTTATGAGCAGTTTCGCGCTTTTGGTTGCTATAGCGCCACCTATGGGCCAATTGGGGTCATATTCTCTGAACCTCTCCTCGATTTTTGTACTACCATCTGGCAAAGTTTCAAAGCTCCAGCTCTTACGGTTTGGGCTGCACGATGAGTTTTACGGCAGAAGAAAAATAATAATAATAATAATAATAATTAAAGCTGCAAGCAGCATTTATCGGGGTTCAAGCAGTTAAGGCCTTTAAGCACAAAAGCATCAAAAGTGATTAAGTTTTATTTAGCAAGCATGTAACTACTGACATAATAGATGGAAAAGACCATTTACAGGAAATACCATAGGAAATATATGGTTTTAAAGCTTTTTAGCAGTTATAGCGCCACCTATGGTCCGATCTCCATAAAAATTGGCATGCTTGTTAATGATGTTATGTCACATATGCTCACCAATTTTTGTGAAGTTCTGAGTTTTCATTTAGGATTTATAGGCTTTTTAGTGTTTTTTTGCCACGCCCCTTTTCTAAATGACCCTATTACAGCCATCTACATGCAAAAGTTCAACTTTTTTTTGATAATTATTGATCTAGAGTGTCCAGAGAATTGTCCTAGACTGGTCTGGTTTCGATCGGGCGAAAAACCTAGGACTAGTTTGCAAAAGTAGGTTTTTAACATAATTACGAATATTTAATAAACGGTTTAATTGACAGCATTAGTTCTTGAGGCAAAGTTGTTCAGCATGAGCAGATCTATCAGTTGATATGCATTTTGTGACGATAAGTGTAACACCACGTGATTACAGAGCCATAAAACTCGTTAGCGCCAACTAGTGGCCGATTTCTTTCAAAACTCTTACAGACCTCTAGGGCCATGAGTCGAACATGCCCATCGAGTTTCGTTCCGATCGGCCTCCGTTAACCTTGTCTAATAGGTGCTCAAATTTCATTGGTCGATGGCGGCCATGTTTTTCGAGATACGCCAATGTCCTCATAGACATACATGGCACCTTGGACCAAGACACTGCATACCAATTTTCAAGTCAATCGGACTAACGGTCACGTGGTCATAGCCGTTTTCATGTTTTTTTCATGTTATAGCGCCACCTAGTGATCAATCGTCGCGATTTTTTTACTGTGACCCCAGATTGAACTCATACACATGTGCACCAAGTTTGGTGAAGATATCTAATTTCATTCTCGAGTTATAGCCATTTTAGTAAAATAGGCTCCTCCTACAACAGTAATTTATCACCCCCTGGCGATCAGGAATCGAAATTTCGACTTTTTTTCGATAATTATTGATATTCAGACTCCAGAGAACATTTCTGCACTGTTTTGGATCCGATTGGACAAAAAACCTAGGACTAGTTCGCAAAAGTAGGTTTTTAACTAAATTCAAAATGGCGGACAATTTACATACCGGAAATGAAATCGGAGATATACGTTTTGACCTTCAGGTTTCCAGCTTTCCAGTGATATAAGACACTTGAGTCTACGTCATACGGTCTAGGAGTTATGAGCAGTTTCGCGCTTTTGGTTGCTATAGCGCCACCTATGGGCCAATTGGGGTCATATTCTCTGAACCTCTCCTCGATTTTTGTACTACCATCTGGCAAAGTTTCAAAGCTCCAGCTCTTACGGTTTGGGCTGCACGATGAGTTTTACGGCAGAAGAAAAATAATAATAATAATAATAATAATTAAAGCTGCAAGCAGCATTTATCGGGGTTCAAGCAGTTAAGGCCTTTAAGCACAAAAGCATCAAAAGTGATTAAGTTTTATTTAGCAAGCATGTAACTACTGACATAATAGATGGAAAAGACCATTTACAGGAAATACCATAGGAAATATATGGTTTTAAAGCTTTTTAGCAGTTATAGCGCCACCTATGGTCCGATCTCCATAAAAATTGGCATGCTTGTTAATGTTGTTATGTCACATATGCTCACCAATTTTTGTGAAGTTCTGAGTTTTCATTTAGGATTTATAGGCTTTTTAGTGTTTTTTGCCACGCCCCTTTTCTAAATGACCCTATTACAGCCATCTACATGCAAAAGTTAAACTTTTTTTTGATAATTATTGATCTAGAGTGTCCAGAGAATTGTCCTAGACTGGTCTGGTTTCGATCGGGCGAAAAACCTAGGACTAGTTTGCAAAAGTAGGTTTTTAACATAATTACGAATATTTAATAAACGGTTTAATTGACAGCATTAGTTCTTGAGGCAAAGTTGTTCAGCATGAGCAGATCTATCAGTTGATATGCATTTTGTGACGATAAGTGTAACACCACGTGATTACAGAGCCATAAAACTCGTTAGCGCCAACTAGTGGCCGATTTCTTTCAAAACTCTTACAGACCTCTAGGGCCATGAGTCGAACATGCCCATCGAGTTTCGTTCCGATCGGCCTCCGTTAACCTTGTCTAATAGGTGCTCAAATTTCATTGGTCGATGGCGGCCATGTTTTTCGAGATACGCCAATGTCCTCATAGACATACATGGCACCTTGGACCAAGACACTGCATACCAATTTTCAAGTCAATCGGACTAACGGTCACGTGGTCATAGCCGTTTTCATGTTTTTTTCATGTTATAGCGCCACCTAGTGATCAATCGTCGCGATTTTTTTACTGTGACCCCAGATTGAACTCATACACATGTGCACCAAGTTTGGTAAAGATATCTAATTTCATTCTCGAGTTATAGCCATTTTAGTAAAATAGGCTCCTCCCACAACATTAATTTATCACCCCCTGGCGATCAGGAATCGAAATTTCGACTTTTTTTCGATAATTATTGATAGTCAGACTCCAGAGAACATTTCTGCAATGTTTTGGATCCAATTGGACAAAAAACCTAGGACTAGTTCGCAAAAGTAGGTTTTTAACAAAATTCAAAATGGCGGACAATTTGCATACAGGAAATGAAATCGGAGATATACGTTTTGACCTTCACGTTTCCAGCTTTCCAGTGATATAAGACACTTGAGTCTACGTCATACGGTCTAGGAGTTATGAGCAGTTTCGCGCTTTTGGTTGCTATAGCGCCACCTATGGGCCAATTGGGGTCATATTCCCTGAACCTCTCCTCGATTTTTGTACTACCATCTGGCAAAGTTTCAAGGTTCCAGCTCTTACGGTTTGGGCTGCACGATGCGTTTTACGGCAGAATAATAATAATAATAAAAATCAGCACAATTACAATAGGGTTTCAGCATTTCATGCTTGAACCCCTAATAATAATAAAAATCAGTACAATTACAATAGGGTTTCAGCACTTCGTGCTTGAACCCCTAATAAAAATCAGGGCAATTACAATAGGGTTTCAGCACTTCGTGCTTGAACCCCTAATTAAAGCTGCAAGCAGCATTTAGCGGGGTTCAAGCATTTAGGGTCTTTAAGCACATAAGGCAGTTTAGTGAGTTGTCTGAGTTTTTGTTTAGGATTTACAGGCTTTTGAGTGTTTTTTGCCATACCCATTTTCTAAATGATCCTGTTATGGCTACCCAATGGGTAAAGTTAAAGTTTTTTATATAATTAATAATCTAGAGCTTCCAGAGAATTGTACTGCACTGGTATATTTCCGATCGGGCGAAAAACCTAGGACTAGTTTGCAAAAGTAGGTTTTTAACATAATCGCAAGTATTTAATGAACAAATTGATTGACAGCAGTAGTTCTTGAGGCAAAGTTGTTCAGTATGAGGAGATCTATCAAATGATATGCATCACGTGATTACATAGCCGTAAAACCTGTTAGCGTCAACTAGTGGCTGATTTTTCAAAATTCTTACAGACTTCTAGGGCCACGAGTCGAACATGCCCACCGAGTTTCGTTCTGATCGGCCTCCGTTAAGAGCAAACTAACAGCTTTGAATTAAAATGGTGAGGTATCCTGTTGTAAACATCAACCATGCCTGTTGACAGTTCTCTTTTGTGGGAAGGGAATGAAAAGTTCTCAAATCCACAGCACAGCCTCAGACATAACATTTATATCCATGATCTGCCATTTTCACTATTGTCCTTGCTTGCTTCTTCACAATACCTGCAGATCTTCTGATGATTCGGCTGTGCAGGTCCACATTAACACTGCCTGGCCTAGAACATGGACTGGAAAATGCAAATTTGGGGGGTATAAATATTAATGATCCTGACTCCAACGTCACAGTCGGTGTTATGGTGGGATTCACTCATTTTTCAGCGGTCTTTTGCAAACAGGAGATTTACACATGAAGGAGGAAACAATGGTGTTTGAGGCTCACGGTATGTCAGTTCCATGTCCAGAACTCTTATCATTCAACTATGCCAAGATAAATACAGTTTTCAATTGTATGGCACCTTTAAAATAGATGATTAGTAATATAATGCTTACTTGGAGTCTGAAATGGCTTTAACAAAAGAAGAAAAATATTCTTAGATTTCTGTTCATTCTAATCATGTACAAATAAAGTAGCACAGTAAGATTACATTTATTTGAATGCATTAGTGAGTGTGTGATTGTGCTGTGTGTGCAGCGTGTCAATACTAAAAGTGAAGGTGTAGTTGATATCTTTGGTGATAATATCTGTAGTAATCATAAAAAAACAATTAAGAAATAAAGAATTAAAATTACAAATAATATTCTATTAAGATATGAGTTACAATAACATGATTTGCAATAGTAATAATATCAATAATATATGCACAATACACACAGATTAGACTATCAGGTCTGTGTTTTACAAAAACATTAGTATTGCAGCCAATGTGAGTCTGTGGGATTTATAAACAGACAAAATATGATTTGAAATGTTATTTTAATGATTTTATTAAGTTTAAACAATATTTCAAATGGGAAAAAAAATGAAAAATAATATTTTAGTGAGCAGAATGAACCAATGAGTGTTCTTCTTCTGGTGGTTAAAATGTAAATGAAAACAATAATACTTAAACAATAATACTTAATACACTAACCATGCTTGAACACACACATGCACACACATTTTGTTGTAGATGTAGATATTTAAAATAAAAGATAGGTAACAAAATGATAATTGCAAATCTCCTCTGTATAACACCATTTTCAGATTTCAAATTAATCACTGAGAGGCAGAATTGTTCAAACTGAGAGCTTAGTAAAAATGAAGTGATAAACTTTGACAAAACATGATTGTGTTATAATAGGTGATTTTCATGCAAGTAATTTTATATAATCCAAAAACTAATGCAAAAGCACAGATGAAAATATTTTATTAAGTAGAATGTCCTGCAGAGGGCAGGAGAAGACCACTAATTGACTCACTTTCATTTGAAAGACTTTTTTTATCCACCAGTAAAACAAAGCAGTTTCTCCATGTTCTTTCCATTAAGCATGCTTACACACACAGACACACACACAAACACAAACACATCCACACACACACACACACAAAGACAAATATGTTTTCAATGTTTTTAGGATGTGATATTGTGAAAATATCTTCATCTCCTCATCTTGAACAACTTTGCCTCAAGAATCACTAATGTCAATCAAACCGTTCATAATCATAATAAAAAAATAAAATATATACAAATATCATAAAAAAAAAAAAACATCATAATAAAAAAGATTGCTTCTTAAAGCATTTGTTTATTTCCCAATACTGAAGCGAATTAAAAGATCATGCGTAATCCTGCTGCTCCCTCTAGTGGACAACAGTGGTATTATAGCTTACATTTTACAGTTGAAGTGTTTGAATGAATGAATGGGAATTTGTTTTTTTACTTATATCTCAGGAACCAAAAGGCGAAAAATTCTGAAACTCAGAGCATAGATAGTGCTTGAGGAGCCCTGTTGAATGAGACCATCAAGGTGTTTTTGGGCGATTGGGGCTGGGAGTTATGACTGTTATAAGGCATATCTGTTCGGGCTATTATCTCTGGAATGCCCAGGGCAAATAACACCACATTTGAATCGAAGCTAGCCAAGGACGCGCCCTTTCCAACGAGCTCTCACACAATGTTCGGGGTGGTCTGGGTCGGGAGTAATGGCCGTTCAAAATCGGGGGTCCCGCGGATTCGCGATGCGCGGGGGGCGCGCTCCCGAGGCCCGCGACGACACGTTTCGATCAAGAGCCCCGAGAGGTCCTCACCATCAAAATTTGAGCGCGCAACGACTTTCCGTTTTCGAGTTATGAATGAATTTGTATTCGGGGGCGTGGCTTAAATGCCGTTACTTTCGTTTCATTTCATTCATTTACTTTCGTCCATTTCCATATCTCAGTGTAACACAATTGTCAATAGTAATACTCAATAGATGAGTTTTGACAAAATGTGATTGTAAATGTTAAAATAATGATTTTATAAAGTCTAAATATGAATTTTATAACAATATTAGGGAGTAGTATGATGAAATGACAGCAGGGGGCAGTAAAATACCACTTATTGGCTTAATATGTCATTATATTCATATAAAATCACCTTTTGAAGAAGTTAAACTTTTTTTCTGATAATTATTGATCTAGAGAGTTCAGAGAATTGTGCTGCACTGGTTTTGAACATTATGATATGAACATTATATGATAAAAGATAGAAGCCATCATTTACAGCAAATACAGGCAATTTACCATAGGAAATATATGGTTTTAAAGCGTTTTAACAGTTATAGCGCCAACTATGGTCCGATCTCCATAAAATTTTCCATGCTTCTTTAGCAGGTTATGACACATATGCTCATAAATTTTTGTGAAGTTCTGAGTTTTCGTTTAGGATTTATAGGCTTTTGAGTGCATTTTACCACGCCCATTTTCTAAATGACCCTATTATAGCCATGCAAAAAATGCAAAAGTTCAACTTTTTTTTGATAATTATTGACCTAGAGAGTCCATAGAATTGTCCTAGACTGGTTTGGTTCCGATCGGGCGAAAAACCTAGGACTAGTTCGCAAAAGTAGGTTTTTAACATAATTACGAATATTTAATGAACGGTTTGATTGACAGCAATGGTTCTTGAGGCAAAGTTGTTCAACAAGAGGAGATCTATCAAATGGTATGCATTTTGTGACAATAAGTGTAACACCACGTGATTACAGAGCCATAAAACTCGTTAGCGCCAACTAGTGGCCGATTTCTTTTAAAATTCTTACAGACCTCTAGGGCCATGAGTAGAACATGCCCATCGAGTTTCGTTCTGATCGGCCTCCGTTAACCTTGTCTAATAGGTGCTCAAACTTCATTGGCCGATGGCGGCCATGTTTTTTTAGATACGCCAATGTCCTCATACACATACATGGCACCTTGGACCAAGACACTGCATACCAATTTTCAAGTCAATCGGACTAACGGTCAGGTGGTTAAAGCCTGTTTTATGTTTTTTTCATATTATAGCGCCACCATGTGGCCAATCGCCGCGATTTTTTTACTGTTACCTCATATTGAGCTCATACATATGTGTACGGAGTTTGGTGAAGATACCTCATTTACTTCTGGAGTTATAGCCATTTTAGTAAAATAGGCCCCTCCCACAACGTACGTTTTGGCGCCCCTTAGCGTCCGTGAATCGAAATTTCGACTTTTTTTCGATAATTATTGATCTTCAGTTTCTAGAGAACATTTCTGCACTGGTTTGGTTCCGATCGGGCGAAAAACCAGGGACTAGTTCGCAAAAGTAGGTTTTTGACAAAATTCAAAATGGCGGAAAATCTATCATGGCGGAAATGAAATCGGAGATATACGTTTTGTTCGTCAGGCGTCCAGCTTTCCAATGATATAAGACACTTGAGTCTACGACATACGGTCTAGGAGTTCTGAGCAGTTTCGCGCTTTTGGTTGCTATAGCGCCACCTATGGGCCAATCGGGGTCATAATTTGATAACCTCTCCTCGATTTTTGTACTACCATCTGGCAAAGTTTCAAGGTTCCAGCTCTTACGGTTTGGGCTGCACGATGCGTTTTACGGCAGAAGAAAAATAATAATAAAAATCAGGACAATTACAATAGGGTTTCAGCACTTCGTGCTTGAACCCCTAAAAATCAGCACAATTACAATAGGGTTTCAGCATTTCATGCTTGAACCCCTAATTAAAGCTGCAAGCAGCATTTATCGGGGTTCAAGCAGTTAAGGCCTTTAAGGCATTTAAGCACAAAAGCATCAAAAGTTATTAAGATTTATTTAGCAAGCATGTAACCACTGACATAATAGATGGAAAAGACCATTTACAGCCAATACAGGCAATTTGCCATGGGATATATATGGTTTTAAAGCTTTTTAACAGTTATAGCGCCACCTATGGTCCGATCTCCATAAAATTGTTTACTGTGACCTCAAATTGAACCCATACACATGTGTACTGAGTTTGGTGAAGATATCTCATTTACTTCTTGAGTTATAGCCATTTGAGTAAAATAGGCTCCTCCCACAACGATTTGCCACATTCTAGAATTATTTAATATGATTCTAGCATGATTTACTATCATATACCATGTTCCAGAATGATTTATTAGGATTCTAGCATGATTTACCTTGATACACCTCATTTCAGTATTATTTACTATGATTTACAATGTTTCTAGCATGATTAACCACATTACTAGCAATTATGTGAAGTGTCAGTGCAAATGAGGTGATGAACACTGACAAAATATTATTGTGTTATAATAGTTACGTGATTTTTAGTGTGTGTCCAAGTATGAATGCAAAAGCACATGTAAAATATTTCATTATTAAGTAGAATGGCCAGCAGAGGGCACTAGAAGACCACTTATTGGCTCACTTTCACTTTAAACCAGTTTTCTGCACTAAAGCAAACCAGTTTTTCCATGTTAACTCAATGCATGCTTACACACACACACACACACACACACACATACACACACAGCATAGTTAACCATGATTTACCATGATATACCATGTTCTAGTATTATTTACCAGGAGATAAACGACAATCTAGTATTATTTACTTTGATTTACCATGTTTGTAGCCTGATTTATCACATTACTAGCAATTATTTGAAGTGTCAGTGCAAATAAAGTGATTAACACTGACAAAATATGATTGTGTTATAATAGTTATTGCTATATAAGTGATTTTTTTAGTGTGTATTCAAGTATGAATGCAAGCACATGTTGAAATATTTCATTAATAAGTAGAATGGCCAGCAGAGGGCAGTAGAAGACCACTTATTGGCTCACTTTCACTTTAAACCAGTTTTCTGCACTAAAGCAAACCAGTTTATCCATGTTAACTCAATGCATGCTTACACACACACACACACACACACACACACACACACACACACACACACACACACACACACACACACAGCATAGTTAACCATGATTTACCATGATTTACCACATTACTAGCAATTATTTGAAGTGTCAATGCAAATAAAGTGATTAACACTGACAAAATATGATTGTGTTATAATAGTTATTGCTATATAAGTGATTTTTAGTGTGTATTCAAGTATAAATGCAAGCACATGTGGAAAATTTTAATTAATAAGTAGAATGGCCAGCAGAGGGCAGTAGAAGACCACTTATTGGCTCACTTTCACTTTAAACCTCATGATTTTGACCAGTTTTCTGCACTAAAGCAAACCAGTGTTTCCATGTTAACTCAATAATGCATACTTGCTACATATGCTACACACAATAATGCTACACACACACACACACACACACACACACACACACACACACACACACAAATGTTTCAGTGATATTGGTGTCACATTCACCTTCATCACATTCACCTTCTGTCTTCATCACATTCACCATCTGTCGTCATCACCTGCACCTGTTCCTCATCACCCTCCTCATCATCACCTGCTCCTCATCATCATAACCGTCACCTGTTGTCCTTGTCTTGATCTGTGTATTTAAGTTCCCCTCTCATCCATTATCATTGTCGGTTATTGTTTGTGCACTAGCACTCTGTTATGTTTGTTTTCATGTTGGAAAATAAAACCTTTGTTATATTTGTACCACACACACACACACACACACACACACACACACACACACACACACACACACACACACACACACACACACACACACACACACCATCATTTATCATGATTTACCATGGCTGATACCAATGCCAATATGAGAAAATGACTATTTTAAACAGCAGGGGGCAGTAAAATACCACTTATTGGCTTAACATGCCATTAATTCATATCATTTTCACCTTTTTAACTGTTATAGAGGCAAATTTTGTCCGATCTGTCTGAAAATTTTCATGCTTGTTCAGGGTGATATTTCACACGTTCTGACTTGTTTTTAAGAAGGTCTGAGCATTGATTAAAGAGATATAGGCTTTCGGGGACACTTGGTAAAGGCCAGATTTTGAAGTGAACCTATTATAGCTATCCAAATGAAGTAGTTCAACTTTTTCTGACAATTATTGATCTAGTGAGTCCAGAGAATTGTATTGCACTAGTTTTGAACATTATGATATGAAAATTATATGATCAGAGATGGAAAAGACCATTTACAGCCAATACAGGCAGTTTACCATAGGAAATATATGATTTTAAAGCTTTTTAACAGTTATAGCGCCACCTATCGTCCGATCTCCATAAAAATTGGCATGCTTGTTAATGATGTTAAGTCACATATGCTCACCAATTTTTGTGAAGTTCTGAGTTTTCATTTAGGATTTATAGGCTTTTTAGTGTTTTTTGCCACGCCCCTTTTCTAAATGACCCTATTACAGCCATCTACATGCAAAAGTTCAACTTTTTTTTGATAATTATTGATCTAGAGTGTCCAGAGAATTGTCCTAGACTGGTCTGGTTTCGATCGGGCGAAAAACCTAGGACTAGTTTGCAAAAGTAGGTTTTTAACATAATTACAAATATTTAATAAACGGTTTAATTGACAGCATTAGTTCTTGAGGCAAAGTTGTTCAGCATGAGCAGGTCTATCAGATGATATGCATTTTGTGACGATAAGTGTAACACCACGTGATTACAGAGCCATAAAACTTGTTAGCGCCAACTAGTGGCCGATTTCTTTCAAAACTCTTACAGACCTCTAGGGCCATGACTCGAACATGCCCATCGAGTTTCGTTCCGATCGGCCTCCGTTAACCTTGTCTAATAGGTGCTCAAATTTCATTGGTCGATGGCGGCCATGTTTTTCGAGATACGCCAATGTCCTCATAGACATACATGGCACCTTGGACCAAGACACTGCATACCAATTTTCAAGTCAATCGGACTAACGGTCACGTGGTCATAGCCGTTTTCATGTTTTTTTCATGTTATAGCGCCACCTAGTGATCAATCGTCGCGATTTTTTTACTGTGACCCCAGATTGAACTCATACACATGTGCACCAAGTTTGGTGAGGATATCTAATTTCCTTCTCGAGTTATAGCCATTTTAGTAAAATAGGCTCCTCCCACAACAATAATTTATCACCCCCTGGCGATCAGGAATCGAAATTTCGACTTTTTTTCGATAATTATTGATATTCAGACTCCAGAGAACATTTCTGCACTGGTTTGGATCCAATTGGACAAAACACCTAGGACTAGTTCGCAAAAGTAGGTTTTTAACAAAATTCAAAATGGCGGACAATTTGCATACAGGAAGTGAAATCGGAGATATACGTTTTGACCTTCAGGTTTCCAGCTTTCCAGTGATATAAGACACTTGAGTCTACGTTATACGGTCTAGGAGTTATGAGCAGTTTCGCGCTTTTGGTTGCTATAGCGCCACCTATGGGCCAATTGGGGTCATATTCTCTGAACCTCTCCTCGATTTTTGTACTACCATCTGGCAAAGTTTCAAGGTTCCAGCTCTTACGGTTTGGGCTGCACGATGCGTTTTACGGCAGAATAATAATAATAATAAAAATCAGCACAATTACAATAGGGTTTCAGCATTTCATGCTTGAACCCCTAATAATTAAAGCTGCAAGCAGCATTTATCGGGGTTCAAGCAGTTAAGGCCTTTAAGACCTTTAAGCACAAAAGCATCAAAAGTTATTAAGTTTTATTTAGCAAGCATTTAACCACTGACATATATGACTCCAACGTCACAGTCAGTGTTATGCTGGGATTCACTCATTTTTCAGCGGTCTTTTGCAAACAGGAGATTTACACATGAAGGAGAAAACAATGGTGTTTGAGGCTCACGGTATGTCAGTTCCATGTCCAGAACTCTTATCATTCAACTATGCCAAGATAAATACAGTTTTCAATTGTATGGCAGCTTTAAAATAGATGATTAGTAATATAATGCTTACTTGGAGTCTGAAATGGCTTTAACAAAAGAAGAAAAATATTCTTAGATTTCTGTTCATTCTAATCATGTACAAATAAAGTAGCACAGTAAGATTACATTTATTTGAATGCATTAGTGAGTGTGTGATTGTGCTGTGTGTGCAGCGTGTCAATACTAAAAGTGAAGGTGTAGTTGATATCTTTGGTGATAATATCTGTAATTATAAAAAAACTAAAACAATTAAGAAATAAAGAATTAAAATTACAAATAATATTCGATTAAGATATGAGTTACAATAACATGATTTGTAATAGTAATAATATCAATAATATATGCACAATACACACAGTTTAGACTATCAGGTCTGTGTTTTACAAAAACATTAGTATTGCAGCCAATGTGAGTCTGTGGGATTTATAAACAGACAAAATATGATTTGAAATGTTATTTTAATGATTTTATTAAGTTTAAACAATATTTCAAATGGGAAAAAAAAAATGAAAAATAATATTTTAGTGAGCAGAATGAACCAATGAGTGTTCTTCTTCTGGTGGTTAAAATGTAAATGAAAACAATAATACTTAAACAATAATACTTAATACACTAACCATGCTTGAACACACATGCACACACATTTTGTTGTAGATGTAGATATTTAAAATAAAAGATAGGTAACAAAATGATAATTGCAAATCTCCTCTGTATAACACCATTTTCAGATTTCAAATTAATCACTGAGAGGCAGAATTGTTCAAACTGAGAGCTCAGTAAAAATGAAGTGATAAACTTTGACAAAACATGATTGTGTTATAATAGGTGATTTTCATGCAAGTAATTTTATATAGTCCAAAACTTAATGCAAAAGCACAGATGAAAATATTTTATTAAGTAGAATGTCCTGCAGAGGGCAGTAGAAGACCACTAATTGACCCACTTTCATTTGAAAGACTTTTTTATCCACCAGTAAAACAAAGCAGTTTCTCCATGTTCTTTCCATTAAGCATGCTTACACACACAGACACACACACAGACACAAACACATCCACACACACACACACACACACACACACACACAAGACAAATGTTTTCAATGTTTTTAGGATGTGATATTGTGAAAATATCTTCATCTCCTCATCCTGAACAACTTTGCCTCAAGAATTACTGTCAATCAAACCGTTCATAATCATAATAAAAAAATAAAATATATACAAATATCATAATAAAATATAAAAACATCATAAAAAAAGATTGCTTCTTAAAGCATTTGTTTATTTCCCAATACTGAAAGCGAATTAAAAGATCATGCGTAATCCTGCTGCTCCCTCTAGTGGACAACAGTGGAATTACAGTCTCCATCTTACAGTTGAAGTGTTTGAATGAATGAATGGGAATTTGTTTTTTCACTTATATCTCGGGAACCAGAAGGCGAAAAATTCTGAAACTCAGAGCATAGATAGTGCTTGAGGAGTCCTGTTGAATGAGACCATCGCAGTGTTTTTGGGCGATTGGGCCCGGGAGTTATGAGGCATATTATTTTGGGGCTTTTATCTCTGGAATGCCCAGGGCAAATTACACCACATTTGAGTCGCTGCTAGCCAAGGACGCGCCCTTTCCAACGAGCTCTCACACAAGGTTCGGGGTGGTCTGGGTCGGGAGTTACGGGCGTTCAAAGTCGGGGTCCCGCGGACTAACGATCCGCGGGGGGGGGGGGCGCTCCCGAGGCCCGCGACCATACGTTTCGATCAAGAGCCCGGAGACGTCCTTACCATCAAAATTTGAGCGCGCAGCGACTTTCCGTTTTCGAGTTATGAGTGAATTTGTACTGGGGGGGCGTGGCCTAAATGGCGGCCTCTGTTTTTACTTTCGTTTCTGGATTCCATTCATTAATGTGACACAATTGTCAATAGTAATACTTCAATAGATGAGTTTTGACAAAATGTGATTGTAAATGTTAAAATAATGATTTTATAAAGTCTAAATATGAATTATATAGCAATATTAGGGAGTAGTATGATGAAATGACAGCAGGGGGCAGTACAATACCACTTATTGGCTTAATATGCCATGTTATATATTTTTTTACATTTTTAACTGTTATAGAGGCAAATTTTGTCCGATCTGTCTGAAATTTTTCATACTTCTTAAGAGTCACATGTTCTGACTTGTTTTTATTAAAGAGATATAGGCTTTTGGAGACACTTGGTCAAGGCTACATATTGAAGTGACACTATTATAGCCATCCAAATGAAGAAGTTATACTTTTTCTGATAATTATTGATCTAGAGAGTCCAGAGAATTGCACTGCACTGGTTTTGAACATTATTATATGAACATTATATGATTATAGATGGAAAATACCATTTACAGCCAATACAGGCAATGTACCATAGGAAATATATGGTTTTAAAGCTTTTTAACAGTTATAGCGCCACCTATTGTCCGATCTCCATAAAATTTGGCATGCTTGTTAATGATGTTATGTCACATATGCTCACCGATTTTTGTGAAGTTCTGAGTTTTCATTTAGGATTTATAGGATTTTTAATGTATTTTGCCACGCCCATTTTATAAATGACCCTATTAGAGCCATCCAAATGCAAAATTTCAACTTTTTTTTGATAGTTTTTGATCTAGAGAGTCCAGAGAATTGTCCTAGACTGGTCTGGTTCCGATCGGGCGAAAAACCTAGGACTAGTTCGCAAAAGTAGGTTTTTAACATGTTTGCGAATATTTAATGAACGGTTTGATTGACAGCAATGGTTCTTGAGGCAAAGTTGTTCAGGATGAGGAGATCTATCAAATGATATGCATATTGTGTGGATATTTGTAACACCACGTGATTACAGAGCCTTAAAACTCGTTTGCGCCAACTAGTGGCCGATTTCTTTAAAAATTCTTACAGACCTCTAGGGCCTTGAGTCGAACATGCCCATCGAGTTTCGTTCCAATCGGCCTCCGTTAACCTTGTCTAATAGGTGCTCAAATTTCATTGGCCGATGGCGGCCATGTTTTTTGAGATACGCCAATGTCCTCATACACATACATGGCACCTTGGACCAAGACACTGCATACCAATTTTCAAGTCAATCGGACTAACGGTCAGGTGGTTATAGCCTGTTTTATGTTTTTTTCATGTTATAGCGCCACCATGTGGCCAATCGCCGCGGTTTTTTTACTGTGACCTCAGATTGACCTCTTACACATGTGTACCAAGTTTGGTGAAGATACCTCATTTACTTCTGGAGTTATAGCCATTTTAGTAAAATAGGCCCCGCCCACAACGTACGTTTTGGCGGCCCTTAGCGTCCGTGAATCGAAATTTCAACTTTTTTTCGATAGTTTTTGATATTCAGACTCTAGAGAACAATTCTGCACTGGTTTGGTTCCGATCGAGCAAAAAACCAGGGACTAGTTCGCAAAAGTAGGTTTTCGACAAAATTCAAAATGGCGGAAAATCTATCATGACGGAAATGAAATCGGAGATATTCGTTTTGTTCGTCAGACGTCCAGCTTTCCAATGATATAAGACACTTGTGTCTATGACATACCGTCTAGGAGTTATGACCACTTTCACGCTTTTGGTCGCTATAGCGCCACCTATGGGCCAATCGGGGTCATACTTTTATAGGTTCTCCCCAAATTGAGGACTACCATTTGGCCAAGTTTCAAGGTTCCAGCTCTTACGGTTTGGTCTGCACAATGCGTTTTAGGGGAAAATAATAATAATAATAATAATAATAAAAATCAGTACAATTACAATAGGGTTTCAGCACTTCGTGCTTGAACCCCTAATAATTAAAGCTGCAAGCAGCATTTATCGGGGTTCAAGCTATTAAGGCCTTTAAGGGTTTTTAAGCACAAAAGCATCAAAAGTTATCAGGTTTTATTTAGCAAGCATGTAACCACTGACATAATAGATGGAAACGACCATTTACAGCCAATACAGGCAATGTACCATAGGAAATATATGGTTTTAAAGCTTTTTAACAGTTATAGCGCCACCTATGGTCCGATCTCCATAAAATTTGGCATGCTTGTTAATGATGTTATGTCACATATGCTCACCAATTTTTGTGAAGTTCTGAGTTTTCATTTAGGATTTATAGGATTTTTAATGTATTTTGCCACGCCCATTTTATAAATTACCCTATTACAGCCATCCAAATGCAAAAGTTCAACTTTTTTTCGATAATTATTGATCTAGAGAGTCCAGAGAATTGTCCTAGACTGGTCTGGTTCCGATCGGGCGAAAAACCTAGGACTAGTTCGCAAAAGTAGGTTTTTAACATGTTGGCGAATATTTAATGAACGGTTTGATTGACAGCAATGGTTCTTGAGGCAAAGTTGTTCAGCATGAGCAGATCTATCAAATGATATGCATATTGTGTGGATGAGTGTAACACCACGTGATTACAGAGCCATAAAACTCGTTAGCGCCAACTAGTGGCCGATTTCTTTCAAAATTCTTACAGACCTCTAGGGCCATGAGATGAACATGCCCATCGAGTTTCGTTCCGATCGGCCTCCGTTAACCTTGTCTAATAGGTGCTCAACTTCATTGGCCAATGGCGGCCATGTTTTTTGAGATACGCCAATTTCCTCATAGACATATATGGCACCTTGGGCCAAGACACTGCATACCAATTTTCAAGTCAATCGGACTAACGGTCAGGTGGTTATAGCCCTTTTCATGTTTTTTCCATGTTATAGCGCCACCTATTGTTCAATCGTCGCGATTTTTTTACTGTGACCCCAGACTGAACCCATACACATGTGTACCGAGTTTGGTTAAGCTATCTCATTTACTTTTTGAGTTATAGCCATTTTAGTAAAATAGGCTCCTCCCACAATGTTTATTTTATGCCCCCTAGCGACCATGAATCGAAATTTCGAATTTTTTTTGATAATTATTAATCGTCAGACTCCATAGAACATTTCTGCACTGGTTTGGTTCCGATCGGACAAAAATCCTAGGACTAATTAGCAAAAGCAGTTTTTTGACAAAATTCAAAATGGCGGAAAAATTTCCATACCGGAAATGAAATCGGAGATATACGTTTTGTTCATCACGTTTCCAGCTTTCCAATGATATAAGACACTTGAGTCTACGACATACGGTCTAGGAGTTATGAGCAGTTTCGCGCTTTTGGTTGTTATAGCGCCACCTATGGGCCAATCGGGGTCATAATCTCTGAACCTCTCCTCGATTTTTGTACTACCATCTGGCAAAGTTTCAAGTCTCCAGCCCTTACGGTTTGGGCTGCACGATGCGTTTTACGGCAGAAGAATAATAATAATAATAATTAAAGCTGCAAGCAGCATTTAGCGGGGTTCAAGCATTTAGGGTCTTTAAATGATCCTGTTATGGCTACCCAATGGATAAAGTTAAAGTTTTTTATATAATTAATAATCTAGAGCAGTGGTTCTCAAACCTGTCCTGGCGTACCCCCAACACTGCACGTTTTCTTTGTCGCCCTAATCAAACACACCTGATTCAACTCATCAGCTCATTATAACATGGGTGAATGAGCTGATGAGTTGAATCAGGTGTGTTTTATTAGGGAGACAAAGAAAACGTGCAGTGTTGGGGGTACGCCAGGACAGGTTTGAGAACCACTGATCTAGAGCTTCCAGAGAATTGTACTGCACTGGTATATTTCCGATCGGGCGAAAAACCTAGGACTAGTTCGCAAAAGTAGGTTTTTAACATAATCGCAAGTATTTAATGAACAAATTGATTGACAGCAGTAGTTCTTGAGGCAAAGTTGTTCAGTATGAGGAGATCTATCAAATGATATGCATCACATGATTACATAGCCGTAAAACCTGTTAGCATCAACTAGTGGCTGATTTTTCAAAATTCTTACAGACCTCTAGGGCCACGAGTCGAACATGCCCATCGAGTTTCGTTCTGATCGGCCTCCGTTAAGAGCAAACTAACAGCTTTGAATTAAAATGGTGAGGTATCCTGTTGTAAACATCAACCATGCCTGTTGACAGTTTTGTGGGAAGGGAATGAAAAGTTCTCAAATCCACAGCACAGCCTCAGACATAACATTTATATCCATGATCTGCCATTTTCACTATTGTCCTTGCTTGCTTCTTCACAATACCTGCAGATCTTCTGATGATTCGGCTGTGCAGGTCCACATTAACACTGCCTGGCCTAGAACATGGACTGGAAAATGCAAATTTGGGGGGTATAAATATTAATGATCCTGACTCCAACGTCACAGTCGGTGTTATGGTGGGATTCACTCATTTTTCAGCGGTCTTTTGCAAACAGGAGATTTACACATGAAGGAGGAAACAATGGTGTTTGAGGCTCACGGTATGTCAGTTCCATGTCCAGAACTCTTATCATTCAACTATGCCAAGATAAATACAGTTTTCAATTGTATGGCACCTTTAAAATAGATGATTAGTAATATAATGCTTACTTGGAGTCTGAAATGGCTTTAACAAAAGAAGAAAAATATTCTTAGATTTCTGTTCATTCTAATCATGTACAAATAAAGTAGCACAGTAAGATTACATTTATTTGAATGCATTAGTGAGTGTGTGATTGTGCTGTGTGTGCAGCGTGTCAATACTAAAAGTGAAGGTGTAGTTGATATCTTTGGTGATAATATCTGTAGTAATCATAAAAAAACAATTAAGAAATAAAGAATTAAAATTACAAATAATATTCTATTAAGATATGAGTTACAATAACATGATTTGCAATAGTAATAATATCAATAATATATGCACAATACACACAGATTAGACTATCAGGTCTGTGTTTTACAAAAACATTAGTATTGCAGCCAATGTGAGTCTGTGGGATTTATAAACAGACAAAATATGATTTGAAATGTTATTTTAATGATTTTATTAAGTTTAAATAATATTTCAAATGGAAAAAAAATGAAATATAATATTTTAGTGAGCAGAATGAACCAATGAGTGTTCTTCATCTGGTGGTTAAAATGTAAATGAAAACAATAATACTTAAACAATAATACTTAATACACTAACCATGCTTGAACACACACATGCACACACATTTTGTTGTAGATGTAGATATTTAAAATAAAAGATAGGTAACAAAATGATAATTGCAAATCTCCTCTGTATAACACCATTTTCAGATTTCAAATTAATCACTGAGAGGCAGAATTGTTCAAACTGAGAGCTCAGTACAAATGAAGTGATAAACTTTGACAAAACATGACTGTGTTATAATAGGTGATTTTCATGCAAGTAATTTGATATAGTCCAAAAACTAATGCAAAAGCACAGATGAAAATATTTTATTAAGTAGAATGTCCTGCAGAGGGCAGTAGAAGACCACTAATTGACTCACTTTCATTTGAAAGACTTTTTTATCCACCAGTAAAACAAAGCAGTTTCTCCATGTTCTTTCCATTAAGCATGCTTACACACACAGACACACACACAAACACAAACACATCCACACACACACACACACACACACACACACACACACAAAGACAAATATGTTTTCAATGTTTTTAGGATGTGATATTGTGAAAATATCTTCATCTCCTCATCTTGAACAACTTTGCCTCAAGAATCACTAATGTCAATCAAACCGTTCATAATCATAATAAAAAAATAAAATATATACAAATATCATAATAAAAAAAACATCATAATAAAAAAGATTGCTTCTTAAAGCATTTGTTTATTTCCCAATACTGAAGCGAATTAAAAGATCATGCGTAATCCTGCTGCTCCCTCTAGTGGACAACAGTGGTATTATAGCTTACATTTTACAGTTGAGGTGTTTGAATGAATGAATGGGAATTAGTTTTTTTACTTATATCTCAGGAACCAAAAGGCGAAAAATTCTGAAACTCAGAGCATAGATAGTGCTTGAGGAGCCCTGTTGAATGAGACCATCAAGGTGTTTTTGGGCGATTGGGGCTGGGAGTTATGACTGTTATAAGGCATATCTGTTCGGGCTATTATCTCTGGAATGCCCAGGGCAGATAACACCACATTTGAATCGAAGCTAGCCAAGGACGTGCCCTTTCCAACGAGCTCTTACACAATGTTCGGGGTGGTCTGGGTCGGCAGTAATGGCCGTTCAAAATCGGGGGTCCCGCGGGCTGGCGATGCGCGGGGGGCGCGCTCCCGAGGCCCGCGACGACACGTTTCGATCAAGAGCCCGGAGAGGTCCTCACCATCAAAATTTGAGCGCGCAACGACTTTCCGTTTTCGAGTTATGAATGAATTTGTATTCGGGGGCGTGGCTTAAATGCCGTTATACTTTCGTTTCATTTCATTCACTTACTTTCGTCCATTTCCATATCTCAGTGTAACACAATTGTCAATAGTAATACTCAATAGATGAGTTTTGACAAAATGTGATTGTAAATGTTAAAATAATGATTTTATAAAGTCTAAATATGAATTTTATAACAATATTAGGGAGTAGTATGATGAAATGACAGCAGGGGGCAGTAAAATACCACTTATTGGCTTAATATGTCATTATATTCATATAAAATCACCTTTTGAAGAAGTTAAACTTTTTTTCTGATAATTATTGATCTAGAGAGTTCAGAGAATTGTGCTGCACTGGTTTTGAACATTATGATATGAACATTATACGATAATAGATAGAAGACACCATTTACAGCAAATACAGGCAATTTACCATAGGAAATATATGGCTTTAAAGCATTTTAACAGTTATAGCGCCACCTATGCTCCGATCTCCATAAAAATGTCCATGCTTCTTTAGCATGTTATGTCACATATGCTCATCAATTTTTGTGAAGTTCTGAGTTTTCATTTAGGATTTATAGGCTTTTTAGTGTATTTTGCCACGCCCATTTTCTAAATGACCCTATTACAGCCATCCAAATGCAAAAGTTCAACTTTTTTTCGATAATTATTGATCTAGAGAGTCCAGAGAATTACCCTAGACTGGTCTGGTTCTGATCGGGCAAAAAACCAGGGACTAGTTCGCAAAAGTAGGTTTTTAACATGTTTGCGAATATTTAATGAACAGTTTGATTGACAGTAGTGGTTCTTGAGGCAAAGTTGTTCAGCATGAGCAGATCTATCAAATGATATGCATAATGTGACAATAAGTTTAACACCACGTGATTACAGAGCCATAAAACTCGTTAGCGCCAACTAGTGGCCGATTTCTTTCAAAAATCTTACATACCTCTAGGGCCATGAGTTGAACATGCCCATCGAGTTTTGTTCCGATCGGCCTCCGTTAACCTTGTCTAATAGGTGCTCAACTTCATTGGCCGATGGCGGCCATGTTTTTCGAGATACGCCAATGTCATCATAGATATACATGGCACCCTGGACCATGAGACTGCATACCAATTTTAAAGTCAATTGGACTAACGGTCAGGTGGTTATAGCCCTTTTCATGTTTTTTTCATGTTATAACGCCACCTAGTGTTCAATCGTCGCGATTTTTTTACTGTGACCCCAGATTGAACTCATACACATGTGTTCCGAGTTTGGTGAAAATATCTAATTTCGTTCATGAGTTATAACCATTTTAGTAAACTGGCTCCGCCTCCTGCGAACGTTTTGATGCCCCTTAGCAACCGTGGATCGAAATTTCAACTTTTTTTCGATAATTACTGATAATCAGACTCCAGAGAACATTTCTGCACTGGTTTGGTTCCGATTGGCCAAAAAAACCCTCTACTAGTTTGCAAAAGTAGGTTTTAGACAAAATTCAAAATGGCGGAAAAATTTGCATACCGGAAATGAAATTGAAGATATACATTTTGTCCGTCTTGAGACAAGGATTACAGTGATATAAGACACTTGAGTCTGTGACAAAGGGTTAAGGAGATTTAAGCAAAACCGTGATTTTTTTTGGTTTTTGGCACTATAGCGCCACCTATGGGCCAATCGGGGTCATACTCTCTGAACCTCTCCTCGATTTTTGTACTACCTTCTGGCCAAGTTTCAAGTCTCTAGCACTTACGGTTTGGGCTGCACGATGCGTTTTACGGCAGAAGAATAATAATAATAATAAAAATCAGTACAATTACAATAGGGTTTCAGCACTTCGTGCTTGAACCCCTAATAAAAATCCTTACAATTACAATAGGGTTTCAGCACTTCGTGCTTGAACCCCTAATAATAATTAAAGCTGCAAGCAGCATTTATCGGGGTTCAAGCTATTAAGGCCTTTAAGGGTTTTTAAGCACAAAAGCATCAAAAGTTATCAGGTTTTATTTAGCAAGCATGTAACCACTGACATAATAGATGGAAAAGACCATTTACAGCCAATACAGGCAATGTACCATAGGAAATATATGGTTTTAAAGCTTTTTAACAGTTATAGCGCCACCTATGGTCCGATCTCCATAAAATTTGGCATGCTTGTTAATGATGTTATGTTACATATGCTCACCAATTTTTGTGAAGTTCTGAGTTTTCATTTAGGATTTATAGGATTTTTAATGTATTTTGCCACGCCCATTTTATAAATGACCCTATTACAGCCATCCAAATGCAAAAGTTCAACTTTTTTTCGATAATTATTGATCTAGAGAGTCCAGAGAATTGTCCTAGACTGGTCTGGTTCCGATCGGGCGAAAAACCTAGGACTAGTTCGCAAAAGTAGGTTTTTAACATGTTCGCGAATATTTAATGAACGGTTTGATTGACAGCAATGGTTCTTGAGGCAAAGTTGTTCAGCATGAGCAGATCTATCAAATGATATGCATATTGTGTGGATGAGTGTAACACCACGTGATTACAGAGCCATAAAACTCGTTAGCGCCAACTAGTGGCCGATTTCTTTCAAAATTCTTACAGACCTCTAGGGCCATGAGATGAACATGCCCATCGAGTTTCGTTCCGATCGGCCTCCGTTAACCTTGTCTAATAGGTGCTCAACTTTATTGGCCAATGGCGGCCATGTTTTTTGAGATACGCCAATGTCCTCATAGACATATATGGCACCTTGGGCCAAGACACTGCATACCAATTTTCAAGTCAATCGGACTAACGGTCAGGTGGTTATAGCCCTTTTCATGTTTTTTCCATGTTATAGCGCCACCTATTGTTCAATCGTCGCGATTTTTTTACTGTGACCCCAGACTGAACCCCTACACATGTGTACCGAGTTTGGTTAAGCTATCTCATTTACTTTTTGAGTTATAGCCATTTTAGTAAAATAGGCTCCTCCCACAATGTTTATTTTATGCCCCCTAGCGACCTTGAATCGAAATTTCGATTTTTTTTTGATAATTATTGATCTTCAGACTCCATAGAACATTTCTGCACTGGTTTGGTTCCGATCGGACAAAAAACCTAGGACTAATTAGCAAAAGTAGTTTTTTGACAAAATTCAAAATGGCGGAAAAATTTCCATACCGGAAATGAAATCGGAGATATACGTTTTGTTCATCACGTTTCCAGCTTTCCAATGATATAAGACACTTGAGTCTACGACATACGGTCTAGGAGTTATGAGCAGTTTCGCGCTTTTGGTTGTTATAGCGCCACCTATGGGCCAATCGGGGTCATAATCTCTGAACCTCTCCTCGATTTTTGTACTACCATCTGGCAAAGTTTCAAGTCTCCAGCCCTTACGGTTTGGGCTGCACGATGCGTTTTACGGCAGAAGAATAATAATAATTAAAGCTGCAAGCAGCATTTATAGGGGTTCAAGCAGTTAAGGCCTTTAAGGCCTTGAAGCACATAAGCATCAAAAGACATTACGTTTTATTTAGCAAACATTTAACAACTGCCGTAATAGATGAAAAAGTCAATTTACAGCCAATACAGGCAGTTTACCATAGGAAATATATGGTTTTAAAGCGTTTTTACAGTTATAGCACCTTTTGCCTGAGTCTTCTTATAGTCTTGCCTGATCTCCACCACTTTTATTAGTAGTACTCAAAGTGTGCATATATATATGTGTCAAATTTGTTGTAAATATGTCATTTTGATTAGGAGTTTAGACAATTATATTCAGTGGCGTAACTAGCCAACACTGGGCCCTTAAGTAGGATTATCAAGGCGGGCCCCTTGATGACGCAATGTCCGCGAGTAGTCTACCATGAATAGGACAGGATATGATCATACACAGCATATAAGAGATGAGATGATTAATAAAATCAGGAGGAGCCTACGCTCACAAAAAAAAAAAACCCAAAAAAACCCACTGGTGACAGCGCACCATAACACATTGTTAGGCCTAGGTCCAAATACATAAAAAAGATGCTCTCTTACATTATAGCGGGATTTTCCGGGCTTTCCTATGTGCAACTGCAAAGTTGTCGATTAGATCAGGATTGTGCGCACGGGCATTCTCAATTGACCCTTCGCAGGGAGTTTGATTGACAGGCGATCTGACTAATCATAATCCGCCATTTTGTCCCACAAAGCAGTCAGGAGAGTTAGTAGATTAACATTGGAGGATTTAAATTTGAAAACCAAAGTGTGCTGACGTCTTAGCACTTTAAAACAACATTCCTTTTATGTTCATTCATGTTTATTTTAATGCTATAAATTAACTAGAAGGAAGAGATGATCGGTTCACGAGCAGCTTTAACTGAGCCTCCCCATACACAAAAGAAATAAATGTAAATATATTTTAAAGTGTCAAAAATATATGTGGCATATATTCCAAATACATTGACGTTGTCCACTTATATTTATCATTTTGAAATATATTCTGAAATATAACAAAAATATATGATGTTAAGTGTGAAATATATTTACATTTATAACATGTAATGTAAAATATATGACAAAATATATGGTCATAAAATGTTTAGCTTGCTAAAGAAGGGTCGAAAATGTATTTTGATCATAGTAATTCCTCTACCTTTTCCCCAATACACAACAGTAGGCTACCATATTTCACTACTGTATTATGACACACAGCTATAATAAATACTGTACTTACTTTTAAATGACTGCAATGTAAAATGACAGATAGTTGCTTTCCTAGGACTATTAGGCCATATTAGGTGGCACGTACCTAAAACTAACTGCAATTATTAGATTTATTGTTGTTTTATTGACATCTTTCCTGAAGTCATTTAAATATTGAAAATATGCACAATATTTATGATGCAAGTATAACAATGATACTCCAACAGTGAAGTGCACTTAAACAATAGATAGAACTCAGTGTCTAACACTGCATGCACACACTATTAAATATCTGTATTCAATTCTGTAAAAATAGGTAAAAAAACCCCTCTGCATTCTGTGTGTTGTTTCCTACATAAAATTGTCATTTTAGGCCAATAAAGTCAGTAAAGGGGCAGCTGTGGCCTACTGGTTAGGGCTTTGGGCTTATAATCGAAGGGTTGCCGGTTCGATCACCGACCAGTAGGAATAATGTGGGTGGGTGAAGTTGAGCACTGCTCTCCCATGCCCACATCCATGGCTGAAGTGGTCTATCTAAAAAATAAATTGAAAATGTGTTGTTTGTTTGTGAAAATGTTGACTTTTAAAATTTCTAAATATATTTACATATATTTAACTAAAATATATTTATTGGGCCAATTTCAAATATTTGCATATATTCCAAAAATATATTCAGAAAATATATTTCAAATACATTTCTTTTGTGTATGGGTCGAGTCTACAGCGATCTGTCAGACACATTAAAGAGTCACAAAACGGTTTTTATTGTTTAAATGTCTCTAAAAAATGACTACATTTGAAAGGTGAGACTTTTGGTGCTTTTCCATTACCAGTACCAGCTCAACTCGACTCGACTCGGCTCGCTTTTCGCTCCGTTTTCCATTGCAGATAGTACCTCCACAATAGTACCTGATCGTCATAGTGACGCCGCAGGAAACTGCCGTGACTTAATCTTCTAAGCGAGATACATCCGCTGCCACACACACAGGACAATGGAGGAAATCGAGTGTATGCTGTTTTTGGATGTTTTTGTTTTTGCTGTTTTTTATTCAGGATACTCCGTCTGGCGTGTGCAATGATGACGCAGTGAATAGTGATGATTATCTCGGACCAATCAGCAGTCTGCCGTGTTTTCACGTCACATTTTAGTATCGTCTCAACTCGCTTAGAACCTCGCCGGAGGTGGTACGAAAAAAAGTACCTGGAAGCAGGTACAGGTACAACTTTTACACAGTGGAAAACCAAACAAAGTCGAGTCGAGTCGAGGCGAGCTGGTACTGTGTAGTGGAAAAGCGCCATTTGTTTCATATCAAAAGTACTTGTCTGACAGCGCGCAGTCTCCTCTCTGATCCGCATGTATTTCCATGTATTTTTCACTGCGTGAGAACTTGGTGTGGTGTGAGAGTGGCGTCGCTTGTCAGACATAGCAACAGTAACTAAAGTGGGCGGGTCTTTGCGAATGGTCATTGACAG
Organism: Rutilus rutilus; assembly: GCF_951802725.1. NCBI lineage: Eukaryota > Metazoa > Chordata > Actinopteri > Cypriniformes > Leuciscidae > Rutilus > Rutilus rutilus. The sequence continues at coordinate 17,730,262 of NC_140213.1, read as the reverse complement.
TATGGACGGGGATTCGCCAGTCCCAATTCAAAACAAATTTTACCACAACCCATCATTGTTCGTTTCAAACATGTGAGAGCATCAAAATGATCCATGGGTGAAATTGGTTGGATTTAATTAATTTTTTTGTCAGTTCCTATCATAATTTTAACATTTTGGCATTATTGTTTAGCTATTTACCTATGTTTTCAAATTTCCTTTGTTTTTTTGTTGTTGTCTCGATCGGACTAACGGCTTTGAAGATAAACACAAATTTTTAAAGCTCTAAATGACACTTACAAAAACCATAAGGTGAAACCTGGCATGTTTGGTATTGTTGGACTCGGCAAGGATTCAGGAGACTTAGGAGGTCACACCTGTGAAAAAACACTGGCTTGAAACTTCTAAGGCTCCTTCAAGGCATTGTGCCAATGACGTATACTGAGTTTTTTTGAGATACACCAATGTTCTCATAGACTATCATGGCACCCTGGACAAAGACACTGCGTGCCAATTTTCAGTTGACTAACAGTTGGGTGCGCTTATAGCTATTTTTATGATTTTTTTCACTGTTATAGCGCCACCAAGTGGCCAATTGTCACGATTTTTTTCATGTCAACTCAGATTGAGCTTATGAACATGTGTCCCAAGTTTAGCGAAAATGTCTCTTTCCGCTCACAAGTTATAACCATTTTATAGTGCCACCAAGTGGCCAATTGTCATGATTTTTTTTCACATGACCTCAGAATGAGCTCATGAACATGTGTCCCAAGTTTTGTGAAAATATCTCTTTCCGTTCACAAGTTATAACCATTTTATAGTGCCACCAAGTGGCCAATTGTTGCGATTTTTTTCAAGTGATCTCAGATTGAGCTCAGGAAGATGTATCCCAAGTTCAGCAAAAAAATCTCTTTCCGTTCACAATTTATAACCGTTTCAGTAAAAGTGGCCCTGGTGCCATCAAATATTTTGGTTCCCCTTATCGACCGTTAATTGAAATTTTGAATTTTTTGGATGATTATTGATTGTCAGACTCCAGAGAATATTCTTGCAGTGGTTTGGTTCCGATCGGGCTAAAAACCTCGGAGAAGTTAGCAAAAATAGGTTTTTCAAAAAAATGCAATTTACTCAAAATTGGCGCCTGAAGGGCGAGCAAATCGGAGATAGCCATTTTGTCCGCCTTGAGCCAAGGATTCCAACGATATAAGACACTTGATCCTGGGACAAGCGGTCTAAGAGTTATGAGTGATTTTGAACTTTTGGTTGCTGTAGCGCCACCTATGGGCCATTCGGGGTCATACTCTGATAGGTTGTCCCCAAATTGAGGCCTACCATCTGGCCAGGTTTCAAGTCTCTAGGCCTTACGGTTTGTCCTGCACGATGCGTTTTACGAATCCTTACAATTACAATAGGGTTTCAGCATTTCATGCTTGAACCCCTAATAAGAATGAAGGCTTTTTGCCAGTTATAGCGCCACCTGTGGTCCGATCTCCATGAAACTCTGCATGCTTCCTCACCATGTTCTGACACATATGCTCATCAATTTTGGTGAAGTTCTGAGTTTTCCTTTGGGATGTATAGGCTTTTTAGTGTATTTTGCCACGCCCCTTTTCTAAATGACCCTGTTACAGCCACCCAAATGCAAAAGTTCAACTTTTTTTCGATAATTATTGATCTAGAGAGTCCAGAGAATTGTCCTAGACTGGTCTGGTTCCGATCGGGCGAAAAACCAGGGACTAGTTCGCAAAAGTAGGTTTTGGACAAAATCCGACATAGCAGAAAATTTCCCCTGCCTACATCCAAATCGGAGATAGCCATTTTGTCCGCCTTGAGCCAAGGATTCCAACGATATAAGACACTTGATCCTGGGACAAGCGGTCTAAGAGTTATGAGTGATTTTGAACTTTTGGTTGCTGTAGCGCCACCTATGGGCCATTCGGGGTCATACTCTGATAGGTTGTCCCCAAATTGAGGCCTACCATCTGGCCAGGTTTCAAGTCTCTAGGCCTTACGGTTTGTCCTGCACGATGCGTTTTACGAATCCTTACAATTACAATAGGGTTTCAGCATTTCATGCTTGAACCCCTAATAAGAATGAAGGCTTTTTGCCAGTTATAGCGCCACCTGTGGTCCGATCTCCATGAAACTCTGCATGCTTCCTCACCATGTTCTGACACATATGCTCATCAATTTTGGTGAAGTTCTGAGTTTTCATTTGGGATGTATAGGCTTTTTAGTGTATTTTGCCACGCCCCTTTTCTAAATGACCCTGTTACAGCCACCCAAATGCAAAAGTTCAACTTTTTTTCGATAATTATTGATCTAGAGAGTCCAGAGAATTGTCCTAGACTGGTCTGGTTCCGATCGGGCGAAAAACCAGGGACTAGTTCGCAAAAGTAGGTTTTGGACAAAATCCGACATAGCAGAAAATTTCCCCTGCCTACATCCAAATCGGAGATAGCCATTTTGTCCGCCTTGAGCCAAGGATTCCAACGATATAAGACACTTGATCCTGGGACAAGCGGTCTAAGAGTTATGAGTGATTTTGAACTTTTGGTTGCTGTAGCGCCACCTATGGGCCATTCGGGGTCATACTCTGATAGGTTGTCCCCAAATTGAGGCCTACCATCTGGCCAGGTTTCAAGTCTCTAGGCCTTACGGTTTGTCCTGCACGATGCGTTTTACGAATCCTTACAATTACAATAGGGTTTCAGCATTTCATGCTTGAACCCCTAATAAGAATGAAGGCTTTTTGCCAGTTATAGCGCCACCTGTGGTCCGATCTCCATGAAACTCTGCATGCTTCCTCACCATGTTCTGACACATATGCTCATCAATTTTGGTGAAGTTCTGAGTTTTCCTTTGGGATGTATAGGCTTTTTAGTGTATTTTGCCACGCCCCTTTTCTAAATGACCCTGTTACAGCCACCCAAATGCAAAAGTTCAACTTTTTTTCGATAATTATTGATCTAGAGAGTCCAGAGAATTGTCCTAGACTGGTCTGGTTCCGATCGGGCGAAAAACCAGGGACTAGTTCGCAAAAGTAGGTTTTGGACAAAATCCGACATAGCAGAAAATTTCCCCTGCCTACATCCAAATCGGAGATAGCCATTTTGTCCGCCTTGAGCCAAGGATTCCAACGATATAAGACACTTGATCCTGGGACAAGCGGTCTAAGAGTTATGAGTGATTTTGAACTTTTGGTTGCTGTAGCGCCACCTATGGGCCATTCGGGGTCATACTCTGATAGGTTGTCCCCAAATTGAGGCCTACCATCTGGCCAGGTTTCAAGTCTCTAGGCCTTACGGTTTGTCCTGCACGATGCGTTTTACGAATCCTTACAATTACAATAGGGTTTCAGCATTTCATGCTTGAACCCCTAATAAGAATGAAGGCTTTTTGCCAGTTATAGCGCCACCTGTGGTCCGATCTCCATGAAACTCTGCATGCTTCCTCACCATGTTCTGACACATATGCTCATCAATTTTGGTGAAGTTCTGAGTTTTCATTTGGGATGTATAGGCTTTTTAGTGTATTTTGCCACGCCCCTTTTCTAAATGACCCTGTTACAGCCACCCAAATGCAAAAGTTCAACTTTTTTTCGATAATTATTGATCTAGAGAGTCCAGAGAATTGTCCTAGACTGGTCTGGTTCCGATCGGGCGAAAAACCAGGGACTAGTTCGCAAAAGTAGGTTTTGGACAAAATCCGACATAGCAGAAAATTTCCCCTGCCTACATCCAAATCGGAGATAGCCATTTTGTCCGCCTTGAGCCAAGGATTCCAACGATATAAGACACTTGATCCTGGGACAAGCGGTCTAAGAGTTATGAGTGATTTTGAACTTTTGGTTGCTGTAGCGCCACCTATGGGCCATTCGGGGTCATACTCTGATAGGTTGTCCCCAAATTGAGGCCTACCATCTGGCCAGGTTTCAAGTCTCTAGGCCTTACGGTTTGTCCTGCACGATGCGTTTTACGAATCCTTACAATTACAATAGGGTTTCAGCATTTCATGCTTGAACCCCTAATAAGAATGAAGGCTTTTTGCCAGTTATAGCGCCACCTGTGGTCCGATCTCCATGAAACTCTGCATGCTTCCTCACCATGTTCTGACACATATGCTCATCAATTTTGGTGAAGTTCTGAGTTTTCCTTTGGGATGTATAGGCTTTTTAGTGTATTTTGCCACGCCCCTTTTCTAAATGACCCTGTTACAGCCACCCAAATGCAAAAGTTCAACTTTTTTTCGATAATTATTGATCTAGAGAGTCCAGAGAATTGTCCTAGACTGGTCTGGTTCCGATCGGGCGAAAAACCAGGGACTAGTTCGCAAAAGTAGGTTTTGGACAAAATCCGACATAGCAGAAAATTTCCCCTGCCTACATCCAAATCGGAGATAGCCATTTTGTCCGCCTTGAGCCAAGGATTCCAACGATATAAGACACTTGATCCTGGGACAAGCGGTCTAAGAGTTATGAGTGATTTTGAACTTTTGGTTGCTGTAGCGCCACCTATGGGCCATTCGGGGTCATACTCTGATAGGTTGTCCCCAAATTGAGGCCTACCATCTGGCCAGGTTTCAAGTCTCTAGGCCTTACGGTTTGTCCTGCACGATGCGTTTTACGAATCCTTACAATTACAATAGGGTTTCAGCATTTCATGCTTGAACCCCTAATAAGAATGAAGGCTTTTTGCCAGTTATAGCGCCACCTGTGGTCCGATCTCCATGAAACTCTGCATGCTTCCTCACCATGTTCTGACACATATGCTCATCAATTTTGGTGAAGTTCTGAGTTTTCATTTGGGATGTATAGGCTTTTTAGTGTATTTTGCCACGCCCCTTTTCTAAATGACCCTGTTACAGCCACCCAAATGCAAAAGTTCAACTTTTTTTCGATAATTATTGATCTAGAGAGTCCAGAGAATTGTCCTAGACTGGTCTGGTTCCGATCGGGCGAAAAACCAGGGACTAGTTCGCAAAAGTAGGTTTTGGACAAAATCCGACATAGCAGAAAATTTCCCCTGCCTACATCCAAATCGGAGATAGCCATTTTGTCCGCCTTGAGCCAAGGATTCCAACGATATAAGACACTTGATCCTGGGACAAGCGGTCTAAGAGTTATGAGTGATTTTGAACTTTTGGTTGCTGTAGCGCCACCTATGGGCCATTCGGGGTCATACTCTGATAGGTTGTCCCCAAATTGAGGCCTACCATCTGGCCAGGTTTCAAGTCTCTAGGCCTTACGGTTTGTCCTGCACGATGCGTTTTACGAATCCTTACAATTACAATAGGGTTTCAGCATTTCATGCTTGAACCCCTAATAAGAATGAAGGCTTTTTGCCAGTTATAGCGCCACCTGTGGTCCGATCTCCATGAAACTCTGCATGCTTCCTCACCATGTTCTGACACATATGCTCATCAATTTTGGTGAAGTTCTGAGTTTTCCTTTGGGATGTATAGGCTTTTTAGTGTATTTTGCCACGCCCCTTTTCTAAATGACCCTGTTACAGCCACCCAAATGCAAAAGTTCAACTTTTTTTCGATAATTATTGATCTAGAGAGTCCAGAGAATTGTCCTAGACTGGTCTGGTTCCGATCGGGCGAAAAACCAGGGACTAGTTCGCAAAAGTAGGTTTTGGACAAAATCCGACATAGCAGAAAATTTCCCCTGCCTACATCCAAATCGGAGATAGCCATTTTGTCCGCCTTGAGCCAAGGATTCCAACGATATAAGACACTTGATCCTGGGACAAGCGGTCTAAGAGTTATGAGTGATTTTGAACTTTTGGTTGCTGTAGCGCCACCTATGGGCCATTCGGGGTCATACTCTGATAGGTTGTCCCCAAATTGAGGCCTACCATCTGGCCAGGTTTCAAGTCTCTAGGCCTTACGGTTTGTCCTGCACGATGCGTTTTACGAATCCTTACAATTACAATAGGGTTTCAGCATTTCATGCTTGAACCCCTAATAAGAATGAAGGCTTTTTGCCAGTTATAGCGCCACCTGTGGTCCGATCTCCATGAAACTCTGCATGCTTCCTCACCATGTTCTGACACATATGCTCATCAATTTTGGTGAAGTTCTGAGTTTTCATTTGGGATGTATAGGCTTTTTAGTGTATTTTGCCACGCCCCTTTTCTAAATGACCCTGTTACAGCCACCCAAATGCAAAAGTTCAACTTTTTTTCGATAATTATTGATCTAGAGAGTCCAGAGAATTGTCCTAGACTGGTCTGGTTCCGATCGGGCGAAAAACCAGGGACTAGTTCGCAAAAGTAGGTTTTGGACAAAATCCGACATAGCAGAAAATTTCCCCTGCCTACATCCAAATCGGAGATAGCCATTTTGTCCGCCTTGAGCCAAGGATTCCAACGATATAAGACACTTGATCCTGGGACAAGCGGTCTAAGAGTTATGAGTGATTTTGAACTTTTGGTTGCTGTAGCGCCACCTATGGGCCATTCGGGGTCATACTCTGATAGGTTGTCCCCAAATTGAGGCCTACCATCTGGCCAGGTTTCAAGTCTCTAGGCCTTACGGTTTGTCCTGCACGATGCGTTTTACGAATCCTTACAATTACAATAGGGTTTCAGCATTTCATGCTTGAACCCCTAATAAGAATGAAGGCTTTTTGCCAGTTATAGCGCCACCTGTGGTCCGATCTCCATGAAACTCTGCATGCTTCCTCACCATGTTCTGACACATATGCTCATCAATTTTGGTGAAGTTCTGAGTTTTCCTTTGGGATGTATAGGCTTTTTAGTGTATTTTGCCACGCCCCTTTTCTAAATGACCCTGTTACAGCCACCCAAATGCAAAAGTTCAACTTTTTTTCGATAATTATTGATCTAGAGAGTCCAGAGAATTGTCCTAGACTGGTCTGGTTCCGATCGGGCGAAAAACCAGGGACTAGTTCGCAAAAGTAGGTTTTGGACAAAATCCGACATAGCAGAAAATTTCCCCTGCCTACATCCAAATCGGAGATAGCCATTTTGTCCGCCTTGAGCCAAGGATTCCAACGATATAAGACACTTGATCCTGGGACAAGCGGTCTAAGAGTTATGAGTGATTTTGAACTTTTGGTTGCTGTAGCGCCACCTATGGGCCATTCGGGGTCATACTCTGATAGGTTGTCCCCAAATTGAGGCCTACCATCTGGCCAGGTTTCAAGTCTCTAGGCCTTACGGTTTGTCCTGCACGATGCGTTTTACGAATCCTTACAATTACAATAGGGTTTCAGCATTTCATGCTTGAACCCCTAATAAGAATGAAGGCTTTTTGCCAGTTATAGCGCCACCTGTGGTCCGATCTCCATGAAACTCTGCATGCTTCCTCACCATGTTCTGACACATATGCTCATCAATTTTGGTGAAGTTCTGAGTTTTCATTTGGGATGTATAGGCTTTTTAGTGTATTTTGCCACGCCCCTTTTCTAAATGACCCTGTTACAGCCACCCAAATGCAAAAGTTCAACTTTTTTTCGATAATTATTGATCTAGAGAGTCCAGAGAATTGTCCTAGACTGGTCTGGTTCCGATCGGGCGAAAAACCAGGGACTAGTTCGCAAAAGTAGGTTTTGGACAAAATCCGACATAGCAGAAAATTTCCCCTGCCTACATCCAAATCGGAGATAGCCATTTTGTCCGCCTTGAGCCAAGGATTCCAACGATATAAGACACTTGATCCTGGGACAAGCGGTCTAAGAGTTATGAGTGATTTTGAACTTTTGGTTGCTGTAGCGCCACCTATGGGCCATTCGGGGTCATACTCTGATAGGTTGTCCCCAAATTGAGGCCTACCATCTGGCCAGGTTTCAAGTCTCTAGGCCTTACGGTTTGTCCTGCACGATGCGTTTTACGAATCCTTACAATTACAATAGGGTTTCAGCATTTCATGCTTGAACCCCTAATAAGAATGAAGGCTTTTTGCCAGTTATAGCGCCACCTGTGGTCCGATCTCCATGAAACTCTGCATGCTTCCTCACCATGTTCTGACACATATGCTCATCAATTTTGGTGAAGTTCTGAGTTTTCCTTTGGGATGTATAGGCTTTTTAGTGTATTTTGCCACGCCCCTTTTCTAAATGACCCTGTTACAGCCACCCAAATGCAAAAGTTCAACTTTTTTTCGATAATTATTGATCTAGAGAGTCCAGAGAATTGTCCTAGACTGGTCTGGTTCCGATCGGGCGAAAAACCAGGGACTAGTTCGCAAAAGTAGGTTTTGGACAAAATCCGACATAGCAGAAAATTTCCCCTGCCTACATCCAAATCGGAGATAGCCATTTTGTCCGCCTTGAGCCAAGGATTCCAACGATATAAGACACTTGATCCTGGGACAAGCGGTCTAAGAGTTATGAGTGATTTTGAACTTTTGGTTGCTGTAGCGCCACCTATGGGCCATTCGGGGTCATACTCTGATAGGTTGTCCCCAAATTGAGGCCTACCATCTGGCCAGGTTTCAAGTCTCTAGGCCTTACGGTTTGTCCTGCACGATGCGTTTTACGAATCCTTACAATTACAATAGGGTTTCAGCATTTCATGCTTGAACCCCTAATAAGAATGAAGGCTTTTTGCCAGTTATAGCGCCACCTGTGGTCCGATCTCCATGAAACTCTGCATGCTTCCTCACCATGTTCTGACACATATGCTCATCAATTTTGGTGAAGTTCTGAGTTTTCATTTGGGATGTATAGGCTTTTTAGTGTATTTTGCCACGCCCCTTTTCTAAATGACCCTGTTACAGCCACCCAAATGCAAAAGTTCAACTTTTTTTCGATAATTATTGATCTAGAGAGTCCAGAGAATTGTCCTAGACTGGTCTGGTTCCGATCGGGCGAAAAACCAGGGACTAGTTCGCAAAAGTAGGTTTTGGACAAAATCCGACATAGCAGAAAATTTCCCCTGCCTACATCCAAATCGGAGATAGCCATTTTGTCCGCCTTGAGCCAAGGATTCCAACGATATAAGACACTTGATCCTGGGACAAGCGGTCTAAGAGTTATGAGTGATTTTGAACTTTTGGTTGCTGTAGCGCCACCTATGGGCCATTCGGGGTCATACTCTGATAGGTTGTCCCCAAATTGAGGCCTACCATCTGGCCAGGTTTCAAGTCTCTAGGCCTTACGGTTTGTCCTGCACGATGCGTTTTACGAATCCTTACAATTACAATAGGGTTTCAGCATTTCATGCTTGAACCCCTAATAAGAATGAAGGCTTTTTGCCAGTTATAGCGCCACCTGTGGTCCGATCTCCATGAAACTCTGCATGCTTCCTCACCATGTTCTGACACATATGCTCATCAATTTTGGTGAAGTTCTGAGTTTTCCTTTGGGATGTATAGGCTTTTTAGTGTATTTTGCCACGCCCCTTTTCTAAATGACCCTGTTACAGCCACCCAAATGCAAAAGTTCAACTTTTTTTCGATAATTATTGATCTAGAGAGTCCAGAGAATTGTCCTAGACTGGTCTGGTTCCGATCGGGCGAAAAACCAGGGACTAGTTCGCAAAAGTAGGTTTTGGACAAAATCCGACATAGCAGAAAATTTCCCCTGCCTACATCCAAATCGGAGATAGCCATTTTGTCCGCCTTGAGCCAAGGATTCCAACGATATAAGACACTTGATCCTGGGACAAGCGGTCTAAGAGTTATGAGTGATTTTGAACTTTTGGTTGCTGTAGCGCCACCTATGGGCCATTCGGGGTCATACTCTGATAGGTTGTCCCCAAATTGAGGCCTACCATCTGGCCAGGTTTCAAGTCTCTAGGCCTTACGGTTTGTCCTGCACGATGCGTTTTACGAATCCTTACAATTACAATAGGGTTTCAGCATTTCATGCTTGAACCCCTAATAAGAATGAAGGCTTTTTGCCAGTTATAGCGCCACCTGTGGTCCGATCTCCATGAAACTCTGCATGCTTCCTCACCATGTTCTGACACATATGCTCATCAATTTTGGTGAAGTTCTGAGTTTTCATTTGGGATGTATAGGCTTTTTAGTGTATTTTGCCACGCCCCTTTTCTAAATGACCCTGTTACAGCCACCCAAATGCAAAAGTTCAACTTTTTTTCGATAATTATTGATCTAGAGAGTCCAGAGAATTGTCCTAGACTGGTCTGGTTCCGATCGGGCGAAAAACCAGGGACTAGTTCGCAAAAGTAGGTTTTGGACAAAATCCGACATAGCAGAAAATTTCCCCTGCCTACATCCAAATCGGAGATAGCCATTTTGTCCGCCTTGAGCCAAGGATTCCAACGATATAAGACACTTGATCCTGGGACAAGCGGTCTAAGAGTTATGAGTGATTTTGAACTTTTGGTTGCTGTAGCGCCACCTATGGGCCATTCGGGGTCATACTCTGATAGGTTGTCCCCAAATTGAGGCCTACCATCTGGCCAGGTTTCAAGTCTCTAGGCCTTACGGTTTGTCCTGCACGATGCGTTTTACGAATCCTTACAATTACAATAGGGTTTCAGCATTTCATGCTTGAACCCCTAATAAGAATGAAGGCTTTTTGCCAGTTATAGCGCCACCTGTGGTCCGATCTCCATGAAACTCTGCATGCTTCCTCACCATGTTCTGACACATATGCTCATCAATTTTGGTGAAGTTCTGAGTTTTCCTTTGGGATGTATAGGCTTTTTAGTGTATTTTGCCACGCCCCTTTTCTAAATGACCCTGTTACAGCCACCCAAATGCAAAAGTTCAACTTTTTTTCGATAATTATTGATCTAGAGAGTCCAGAGAATTGTCCTAGACTGGTCTGGTTCCGATCGGGCGAAAAACCAGGGACTAGTTCGCAAAAGTAGGTTTTGGACAAAATCCGACATAGCAGAAAATTTCCCCTGCCTACATCCAAATCGGAGATAGCCATTTTGTCCGCCTTGAGCCAAGGATTCCAACGATATAAGACACTTGATCCTGGGACAAGCGGTCTAAGAGTTATGAGTGATTTTGAACTTTTGGTTGCTGTAGCGCCACCTATGGGCCATTCGGGGTCATACTCTGATAGGTTGTCCCCAAATTGAGGCCTACCATCTGGCCAGGTTTCAAGTCTCTAGGCCTTACGGTTTGTCCTGCACGATGCGTTTTACGAATCCTTACAATTACAATAGGGTTTCAGCATTTCATGCTTGAACCCCTAATAAGAATGAAGGCTTTTTGCCAGTTATAGCGCCACCTGTGGTCCGATCTCCATGAAACTCTGCATGCTTCCTCACCATGTTCTGACACATATGCTCATCAATTTTGGTGAAGTTCTGAGTTTTCATTTGGGATGTATAGGCTTTTTAGTGTATTTTGCCACGCCCCTTTTCTAAATGACCCTGTTACAGCCACCCAAATGCAAAAGTTCAACTTTTTTTCGATAATTATTGATCTAGAGAGTCCAGAGAATTGTCCTAGACTGGTCTGGTTCCGATCGGGCGAAAAACCAGGGACTAGTTCGCAAAAGTAGGTTTTGGACAAAATCCGACATAGCAGAAAATTTCCCCTGCCTACATCCAAATCGGAGATAGCCATTTTGTCCGCCTTGAGCCAAGGATTCCAACGATATAAGACACTTGATCCTGGGACAAGCGGTCTAAGAGTTATGAGTGATTTTGAACTTTTGGTTGCTGTAGCGCCACCTATGGGCCATTCGGGGTCATACTCTGATAGGTTGTCCCCAAATTGAGGCCTACCATCTGGCCAGGTTTCAAGTCTCTAGGCCTTACGGTTTGTCCTGCACGATGCGTTTTACGAATCCTTACAATTACAATAGGGTTTCAGCATTTCATGCTTGAACCCCTAATAAGAATGAAGGCTTTTTGCCAGTTATAGCGCCACCTGTGGTCCGATCTCCATGAAACTCTGCATGCTTCCTCACCATGTTCTGACACATATGCTCATCAATTTTGGTGAAGTTCTGAGTTTTCCTTTGGGATGTATAGGCTTTTTAGTGTATTTTGCCACGCCCCTTTTCTAAATGACCCTGTTACAGCCACCCAAATGCAAAAGTTCAACTTTTTTTCGATAATTATTGATCTAGAGAGTCCAGAGAATTGTCCTAGACTGGTCTGGTTCCGATCGGGCGAAAAACCAGGGACTAGTTCGCAAAAGTAGGTTTTGGACAAAATCCGACATAGCAGAAAATTTCCCCTGCCTACATCCAAATCGGAGATAGCCATTTTGTCCGCCTTGAGCCAAGGATTCCAACGATATAAGACACTTGATCCTGGGACAAGCGGTCTAAGAGTTATGAGTGATTTTGAACTTTTGGTTGCTGTAGCGCCACCTATGGGCCATTCGGGGTCATACTCTGATAGGTTGTCCCCAAATTGAGGCCTACCATCTGGCCAGGTTTCAAGTCTCTAGGCCTTACGGTTTGTCCTGCACGATGCGTTTTACGAATCCTTACAATTACAATAGGGTTTCAGCATTTCATGCTTGAACCCCTAATAAGAATGAAGGCTTTTTGCCAGTTATAGCGCCACCTGTGGTCCGATCTCCATGAAACTCTGCATGCTTCCTCACCATGTTCTGACACATATGCTCATCAATTTTGGTGAAGTTCTGAGTTTTCATTTGGGATGTATAGGCTTTTTAGTGTATTTTGCCACGCCCCTTTTCTAAATGACCCTGTTACAGCCACCCAAATGCAAAAGTTCAACTTTTTTTCGATAATTATTGATCTAGAGAGTCCAGAGAATTGTCCTAGACTGGTCTGGTTCCGATCGGGCGAAAAACCAGGGACTAGTTCGCAAAAGTAGGTTTTGGACAAAATCCGACATAGCAGAAAATTTCCCCTGCCTACATCCAAATCGGAGATAGCCATTTTGTCCGCCTTGAGCCAAGGATTCCAACGATATAAGACACTTGATCCTGGGACAAGCGGTCTAAGAGTTATGAGTGATTTTGAACTTTTGGTTGCTGTAGCGCCACCTATGGGCCATTCGGGGTCATACTCTGATAGGTTGTCCCCAAATTGAGGCCTACCATCTGGCCAGGTTTCAAGTCTCTAGGCCTTACGGTTTGTCCTGCACGATGCGTTTTACGAATCCTTACAATTACAATAGGGTTTCAGCATTTCATGCTTGAACCCCTAATAAGAATGAAGGCTTTTTGCCAGTTATAGCGCCACCTGTGGTCCGATCTCCATGAAACTCTGCATGCTTCCTCACCATGTTCTGACACATATGCTCATCAATTTTGGTGAAGTTCTGAGTTTTCCTTTGGGATGTATAGGCTTTTTAGTGTATTTTGCCACGCCCCTTTTCTAAATGACCCTGTTACAGCCACCCAAATGCAAAAGTTCAACTTTTTTTCGATAATTATTGATCTAGAGAGTCCAGAGAATTGTCCTAGACTGGTCTGGTTCCGATCGGGCGAAAAACCAGGGACTAGTTCGCAAAAGTAGGTTTTGGACAAAATCCGACATAGCAGAAAATTTCCCCTGCCTACATCCAAATCGGAGATAGCCATTTTGTCCGCCTTGAGCCAAGGATTCCAACGATATAAGACACTTGATCCTGGGACAAGCGGTCTAAGAGTTATGAGTGATTTTGAACTTTTGGTTGCTGTAGCGCCACCTATGGGCCATTCGGGGTCATACTCTGATAGGTTGTCCCCAAATTGAGGCCTACCATCTGGCCAGGTTTCAAGTCTCTAGGCCTTACGGTTTGTCCTGCACGATGCGTTTTACGAATCCTTACAATTACAATAGGGTTTCAGCATTTCATGCTTGAACCCCTAATAAGAATGAAGGCTTTTTGCCAGTTATAGCGCCACCTGTGGTCCGATCTCCATGAAACTCTGCATGCTTCCTCACCATGTTCTGACACATATGCTCATCAATTTTGGTGAAGTTCTGAGTTTTCATTTGGGATGTATAGGCTTTTTAGTGTATTTTGCCACGCCCCTTTTCTAAATGACCCTGTTACAGCCACCCAAATGCAAAAGTTCAACTTTTTTTCGATAATTATTGATCTAGAGAGTCCAGAGAATTGTCCTAGACTGGTCTGGTTCCGATCGGGCGAAAAACCAGGGACTAGTTCGCAAAAGTAGGTTTTGGACAAAATCCGACATAGCAGAAAATTTCCCCTGCCTACATCCAAATCGGAGATAGCCATTTTGTCCGCCTTGAGCCAAGGATTCCAACGATATAAGACACTTGATCCTGGGACAAGCGGTCTAAGAGTTATGAGTGATTTTGAACTTTTGGTTGCTGTAGCGCCACCTATGGGCCATTCGGGGTCATACTCTGATAGGTTGTCCCCAAATTGAGGCCTACCATCTGGCCAGGTTTCAAGTCTCTAGGCCTTACGGTTTGTCCTGCACGATGCGTTTTACGAATCCTTACAATTACAATAGGGTTTCAGCATTTCATGCTTGAACCCCTAATAAGAATGAAGGCTTTTTGCCAGTTATAGCGCCACCTGTGGTCCGATCTCCATGAAACTCTGCATGCTTCCTCACCATGTTCTGACACATATGCTCATCAATTTTGGTGAAGTTCTGAGTTTTCCTTTGGGATGTATAGGCTTTTTAGTGTATTTTGCCACGCCCCTTTTCTAAATGACCCTGTTACAGCCACCCAAATGCAAAAGTTCAACTTTTTTTCGATAATTATTGATCTAGAGAGTCCAGAGAATTGTCCTAGACTGGTCTGGTTCCGATCGGGCGAAAAACCAGGGACTAGTTCGCAAAAGTAGGTTTTGGACAAAATCCGACATAGCAGAGAATTTCCCCTGCCTACATCCAAATCGGAGATAGCCATTTTGTCCGCCTTGAGCCAAGGATTCCAACGATATAAGACACTTGATCCTGGGACAAGCGGTCTAAGAGTTATGAGTGATTTTGAACTTTTGGTTGCTGTAGCGCCACCTATGGGCCATTCGGGGTCATACTCTGATAGGTTGTCCCCAAATTGAGGCCTACCATCTGGCCAGGTTTCAAGTCTCTAGGCCTTACGGTTTGTCCTGCACGATGCGTTTTACGAATCCTTACAATTACAATAGGGTTTCAGCATTTCATGCTTGAACCCCTAATAAGAATGAAGGCTTTTTGCCAGTTATAGCGCCACCTGTGGTCCGATCTCCATGAAACTCTGCATGCTTCCTCACCATGTTCTGACACATATGCTCATCAATTTTGGTGAAGTTCTGAGTTTTCATTTGGGATGTATAGGCTTTTTAGTGTATTTTGCCACGCCCCTTTTCTAAATGACCCTGTTACAGCCACCCAAATGCAAAAGTTCAACTTTTTTTCGATAATTATTGATCTAGAGAGTCCAGAGAATTGTCCTAGACTGGTCTGGTTCCGATCGGGCGAAAAACCAGGGACTAGTTCGCAAAAGTAGGTTTTGGACAAAATCCGACATAGCAGAAAATTTCCCCTGCCTACATCCAAATCGGAGATAGCCATTTTGTCCGCCTTGAGCCAAGGATTCCAACGATATAAGACACTTGATCCTGGGACAAGCGGTCTAAGAGTTATGAGTGATTTTGAACTTTTGGTTGCTGTAGCGCCACCTATGGGCCATTCGGGGTCATACTCTGATAGGTTGTCCCCAAATTGAGGCCTACCATCTGGCCAGGTTTCAAGTCTCTAGGCCTTACGGTTTGTCCTGCACGATGCGTTTTACGAATCCTTACAATTACAATAGGGTTTCAGCATTTCATGCTTGAACCCCTAATAAGAATGAAGGCTTTTTGCCAGTTATAGCGCCACCTGTGGTCCGATCTCCATGAAACTCTGCATGCTTCCTCACCATGTTCTGACACATATGCTCATCAATTTTGGTGAAGTTCTGAGTTTTCCTTTGGGATGTATAGGCTTTTTAGTGTATTTTGCCACGCCCCTTTTCTAAATGACCCTGTTACAGCCACCCAAATGCAAAAGTTCAACTTTTTTTCGATAATTATTGATCTAGAGAGTCCAGAGAATTGTCCTAGACTGGTCTGGTTCCGATCGGGCGAAAAACCAGGGACTAGTTCGCAAAAGTAGGTTTTGGACAAAATCCGACATAGCAGAAAATTTCCCCTGCCTACATCCAAATCGGAGATAGCCATTTTGTCCGCCTTGAGCCAAGGATTCCAACGATATAAGACACTTGATCCTGGGACAAGCGGTCTAAGAGTTATGAGTGATTTTGAACTTTTGGTTGCTGTAGCGCCACCTATGGGCCATTCGGGGTCATACTCTGATAGGTTGTCCCCAAATTGAGGCCTACCATCTGGCCAGGTTTCAAGTCTCTAGGCCTTACGGTTTGTCCTGCACGATGCGTTTTACGAATCCTTACAATTACAATAGGGTTTCAGCATTTCATGCTTGAACCCCTAATAAGAATGAAGGCTTTTTGCCAGTTATAGCGCCACCTGTGGTCCGATCTCCATGAAACTCTGCATGCTTCCTCACCATGTTCTGACACATATGCTCATCAATTTTGGTGAAGTTCTGAGTTTTCATTTGGGATGTATAGGCTTTTTAGTGTATTTTGCCACGCCCCTTTTCTAAATGACCCTGTTACAGCCACCCAAATGCAAAAGTTCAACTTTTTTTCGATAATTATTGATCTAGAGAGTCCAGAGAATTGTCCTAGACTGGTCTGGTTCCGATCGGGCGAAAAACCAGGGACTAGTTCGCAAAAGTAGGTTTTGGACAAAATCCGACATAGCAGAAAATTTCCCCTGCCTACATCCAAATCGGAGATAGCCATTTTGTCCGCCTTGAGCCAAGGATTCCAACGATATAAGACACTTGATCCTGGGACAAGCGGTCTAAGAGTTATGAGTGATTTTGAACTTTTGGTTGCTGTAGCGCCACCTATGGGCCATTCGGGGTCATACTCTGATAGGTTGTCCCCAAATTGAGGCCTACCATCTGGCCAGGTTTCAAGTCTCTAGGCCTTACGGTTTGTCCTGCACGATGCGTTTTACGAATCCTTACAATTACAATAGGGTTTCAGCATTTCATGCTTGAACCCCTAATAAGAATGAAGGCTTTTTGCCAGTTATAGCGCCACCTGTGGTCCGATCTCCATGAAACTCTGCATGCTTCCTCACCATGTTCTGACACATATGCTCATCAATTTTGGTGAAGTTCTGAGTTTTCCTTTGGGATGTATAGGCTTTTTAGTGTATTTTGCCACGCCCCTTTTCTAAATGACCCTGTTACAGCCACCCAAATGCAAAAGTTCAACTTTTTTTCGATAATTATTGATCTAGAGAGTCCAGAGAATTGTCCTAGACTGGTCTGGTTCCGATCGGGCGAAAAACCAGGGACTAGTTCGCAAAAGTAGGTTTTGGACAAAATCCGACATAGCAGAGAATTTCCCCTGCCTACATCCAAATCGGAGATAGCCATTTTGTCCGCCTTGAGCCAAGGATTCCAACGATATAAGACACTTGATCCTGGGACAAGCGGTCTAAGAGTTATGAGTGATTTTGAACTTTTGGTTGCTGTAGCGCCACCTATGGGCCATTCGGGGTCATACTCTGATAGGTTGTCCCCAAATTGAGGCCTACCATCTGGCCAGGTTTCAAGTCTCTAGGCCTTACGGTTTGTCCTGCACGATGCGTTTTACGAATCCTTACAATTACAATAGGGTTTCAGCATTTCATGCTTGAACCCCTAATAAGAATGAAGGCTTTTTGCCAGTTATAGCGCCACCTGTGGTCCGATCTCCATGAAACTCTGCATGCTTCCTCACCATGTTCTGACACATATGCTCATCAATTTTGGTGAAGTTCTGAGTTTTCATTTGGGATGTATAGGCTTTTTAGTGTATTTTGCCACGCCCCTTTTCTAAATGACCCTGTTACAGCCACCCAAATGCAAAAGTTCAACTTTTTTTCGATAATTATTGATCTAGAGAGTCCAGAGAATTGTCCTAGACTGGTCTGGTTCCGATCGGGCGAAAAACCAGGGACTAGTTCGCAAAAGTAGGTTTTGGACAAAATCCGACATAGCAGAAAATTTCCCCTGCCTACATCCAAATCGGAGATAGCCATTTTGTCCGCCTTGAGCCAAGGATTCCAACGATATAAGACACTTGATCCTGGGACAAGCGGTCTAAGAGTTATGAGTGATTTTGAACTTTTGGTTGCTGTAGCGCCACCTATGGGCCATTCGGGGTCATACTCTGATAGGTTGTCCCCAAATTGAGGCCTACCATCTGGCCAGGTTTCAAGTCTCTAGGCCTTACGGTTTGTCCTGCACGATGCGTTTTACGAATCCTTACAATTACAATAGGGTTTCAGCATTTCATGCTTGAACCCCTAATAAGAATGAAGGCTTTTTGCCAGTTATAGCGCCACCTGTGGTCCGATCTCCATGAAACTCTGCATGCTTCCTCACCATGTTCTGACACATATGCTCATCAATTTTGGTGAAGTTCTGAGTTTTCCTTTGGGATGTATAGGCTTTTTAGTGTATTTTGCCACGCCCCTTTTCTAAATGACCCTGTTACAGCCACCCAAATGCAAAAGTTCAACTTTTTTTCGATAATTATTGATCTAGAGAGTCCAGAGAATTGTCCTAGACTGGTCTGGTTCCGATCGGGCGAAAAACCAGGGACTAGTTCGCAAAAGTAGGTTTTGGACAAAATCCGACATAGCAGAAAATTTCCCCTGCCTACATCCAAATCGGAGATAGCCATTTTGTCCGCCTTGAGCCAAGGATTCCAACGATATAAGACACTTGATCCTGGGACAAGCGGTCTAAGAGTTATGAGTGATTTTGAACTTTTGGTTGCTGTAGCGCCACCTATGGGCCATTCGGGGTCATACTCTGATAGGTTGTCCCCAAATTGAGGCCTACCATCTGGCCAGGTTTCAAGTCTCTAGGCCTTACGGTTTGTCCTGCACGATGCGTTTTACGAATCCTTACAATTACAATAGGGTTTCAGCATTTCATGCTTGAACCCCTAATAAGAATGAAGGCTTTTTGCCAGTTATAGCGCCACCTGTGGTCCGATCTCCATGAAACTCTGCATGCTTCCTCACCATGTTCTGACACATATGCTCATCAATTTTGGTGAAGTTCTGAGTTTTCATTTGGGATGTATAGGCTTTTTAGTGTATTTTGCCACGCCCCTTTTCTAAATGACCCTGTTACAGCCACCCAAATGCAAAAGTTCAACTTTTTTTCGATAATTATTGATCTAGAGAGTCCAGAGAATTGTCCTAGACTGGTCTGGTTCCGATCGGGCGAAAAACCAGGGACTAGTTCGCAAAAGTAGGTTTTGGACAAAATCCGACATAGCAGAAAATTTCCCCTGCCTACATCCAAATCGGAGATAGCCATTTTGTCCGCCTTGAGCCAAGGATTCCAACGATATAAGACACTTGATCCTGGGACAAGCGGTCTAAGAGTTATGAGTGATTTTGAACTTTTGGTTGCTGTAGCGCCACCTATGGGCCATTCGGGGTCATACTCTGATAGGTTGTCCCCAAATTGAGGCCTACCATCTGGCCAGGTTTCAAGTCTCTAGGCCTTACGGTTTGTCCTGCACGATGCGTTTTACGAATCCTTACAATTACAATAGGGTTTCAGCATTTCATGCTTGAACCCCTAATAAGAATGAAGGCTTTTTGCCAGTTATAGCGCCACCTGTGGTCCGATCTCCATGAAACTCTGCATGCTTCCTCACCATGTTCTGACACATATGCTCATCAATTTTGGTGAAGTTCTGAGTTTTCCTTTGGGATGTATAGGCTTTTTAGTGTATTTTGCCACGCCCCTTTTCTAAATGACCCTGTTACAGCCACCCAAATGCAAAAGTTCAACTTTTTTTCGATAATTATTGATCTAGAGAGTCCAGAGAATTGTCCTAGACTGGTCTGGTTCCGATCGGGCGAAAAACCAGGGACTAGTTCGCAAAAGTAGGTTTTGGACAAAATCCGACATAGCAGAAAATTTCCCCTGCCTACATCCAAATCGGAGATAGCCATTTTGTCCGCCTTGAGCCAAGGATTCCAACGATATAAGACACTTGATCCTGGGACAAGCGGTCTAAGAGTTATGAGTGATTTTGAACTTTTGGTTGCTGTAGCGCCACCTATGGGCCATTCGGGGTCATACTCTGATAGGTTGTCCCCAAATTGAGGCCTACCATCTGGCCAGGTTTCAAGTCTCTAGGCCTTACGGTTTGTCCTGCACGATGCGTTTTACGAATCCTTACAATTACAATAGGGTTTCAGCATTTCATGCTTGAACCCCTAATAAGAATGAAGGCTTTTTGCCAGTTATAGCGCCACCTGTGGTCCGATCTCCATGAAACTCTGCATGCTTCCTCACCATGTTCTGACACATATGCTCATCAATTTTGGTGAAGTTCTGAGTTTTCATTTGGGATGTATAGGCTTTTTAGTGTATTTTGCCACGCCCCTTTTCTAAATGACCCTGTTACAGCCACCCAAATGCAAAAGTTCAACTTTTTTTCGATAATTATTGATCTAGAGAGTCCAGAGAATTGTCCTAGACTGGTCTGGTTCCGATCGGGCGAAAAACCAGGGACTAGTTCGCAAAAGTAGGTTTTGGACAAAATCCGACATAGCAGAAAATTTCCCCTGCCTACATCCAAATCGGAGATAGCCATTTTGTCCGCCTTGAGCCAAGGATTCCAACGATATAAGACACTTGATCCTGGGACAAGCGGTCTAAGAGTTATGAGTGATTTTGAACTTTTGGTTGCTGTAGCGCCACCTATGGGCCATTCGGGGTCATACTCTGATAGGTTGTCCCCAAATTGAGGCCTACCATCTGGCCAGGTTTCAAGTCTCTAGGCCTTACGGTTTGTCCTGCACGATGCGTTTTACGAATCCTTACAATTACAATAGGGTTTCAGCATTTCATGCTTGAACCCCTAATAAGAATGAAGGCTTTTTGCCAGTTATAGCGCCACCTGTGGTCCGATCTCCATGAAACTCTGCATGCTTCCTCACCATGTTCTGACACATATGCTCATCAATTTTGGTGAAGTTCTGAGTTTTCCTTTGGGATGTATAGGCTTTTTAGTGTATTTTGCCACGCCCCTTTTCTAAATGACCCTGTTACAGCCACCCAAATGCAAAAGTTCAACTTTTTTTCGATAATTATTGATCTAGAGAGTCCAGAGAATTGTCCTAGACTGGTCTGGTTCCGATCGGGCGAAAAACCAGGGACTAGTTCGCAAAAGTAGGTTTTGGACAAAATCCGACATAGCAGAAAATTTCCCCTGCCTACATCCAAATCGGAGATAGCCATTTTGTCCGCCTTGAGCCAAGGATTCCAACGATATAAGACACTTGATCCTGGGACAAGCGGTCTAAGAGTTATGAGTGATTTTGAACTTTTGGTTGCTGTAGCGCCACCTATGGGCCATTCGGGGTCATACTCTGATAGGTTGTCCCCAAATTGAGGCCTACCATCTGGCCAGGTTTCAAGTCTCTAGGCCTTACGGTTTGTCCTGCACGATGCGTTTTACGAATCCTTACAATTACAATAGGGTTTCAGCATTTCATGCTTGAACCCCTAATAAGAATGAAGGCTTTTTGCCAGTTATAGCGCCACCTGTGGTCCGATCTCCATGAAACTCTGCATGCTTCCTCACCATGTTCTGACACATATGCTCATCAATTTTGGTGAAGTTCTGAGTTTTCATTTGGGATGTATAGGCTTTTTAGTGTATTTTGCCACGCCCCTTTTCTAAATGACCCTGTTACAGCCACCCAAATGCAAAAGTTCAACTTTTTTTCGATAATTATTGATCTAGAGAGTCCAGAGAATTGTCCTAGACTGGTCTGGTTCCGATCGGGCGAAAAACCAGGGACTAGTTCGCAAAAGTAGGTTTTGGACAAAATCCGACATAGCAGAAAATTTCCCCTGCCTACATCCAAATCGGAGATAGCCATTTTGTCCGCCTTGAGCCAAGGATTCCAACGATATAAGACACTTGATCCTGGGACAAGCGGTCTAAGAGTTATGAGTGATTTTGAACTTTTGGTTGCTGTAGCGCCACCTATGGGCCATTCGGGGTCATACTCTGATAGGTTGTCCCCAAATTGAGGCCTACCATCTGGCCAGGTTTCAAGTCTCTAGGCCTTACGGTTTGTCCTGCACGATGCGTTTTACGAATCCTTACAATTACAATAGGGTTTCAGCATTTCATGCTTGAACCCCTAATAAGAATGAAGGCTTTTTGCCAGTTATAGCGCCACCTGTGGTCCGATCTCCATGAAACTCTGCATGCTTCCTCACCATGTTCTGACACATATGCTCATCAATTTTGGTGAAGTTCTGAGTTTTCCTTTGGGATGTATAGGCTTTTTAGTGTATTTTGCCACGCCCCTTTTCTAAATGACCCTGTTACAGCCACCCAAATGCAAAAGTTCAACTTTTTTTCGATAATTATTGATCTAGAGAGTCCAGAGAATTGTCCTAGACTGGTCTGGTTCCGATCGGGCGAAAAACCAGGGACTAGTTCGCAAAAGTAGGTTTTGGACAAAATCCGACATAGCAGAAAATTTCCCCTGCCTACATCCAAATCGGAGATAGCCATTTTGTCCGCCTTGAGCCAAGGATTCCAACGATATAAGACACTTGATCCTGGGACAAGCGGTCTAAGAGTTATGAGTGATTTTGAACTTTTGGTTGCTGTAGCGCCACCTATGGGCCATTCGGGGTCATACTCTGATAGGTTGTCCCCAAATTGAGGCCTACCATCTGGCCAGGTTTCAAGTCTCTAGGCCTTACGGTTTGTCCTGCACGATGCGTTTTACGAATCCTTACAATTACAATAGGGTTTCAGCATTTCATGCTTGAACCCCTAATAAGAATGAAGGCTTTTTGCCAGTTATAGCGCCACCTGTGGTCCGATCTCCATGAAACTCTGCATGCTTCCTCACCATGTTCTGACACATATGCTCATCAATTTTGGTGAAGTTCTGAGTTTTCATTTGGGATGTATAGGCTTTTTAGTGTATTTTGCCACGCCCCTTTTCTAAATGACCCTGTTACAGCCACCCAAATGCAAAAGTTCAACTTTTTTTCGATAATTATTGATCTAGAGAGTCCAGAGAATTGTCCTAGACTGGTCTGGTTCCGATCGGGCGAAAAACCAGGGACTAGTTCGCAAAAGTAGGTTTTGGACAAAATCCGACATAGCAGAAAATTTCCCCTGCCTACATCCAAATCGGAGATAGCCATTTTGTCCGCCTTGAGCCAAGGATTCCAACGATATAAGACACTTGATCCTGGGACAAGCGGTCTAAGAGTTATGAGTGATTTTGAACTTTTGGTTGCTGTAGCGCCACCTATGGGCCATTCGGGGTCATACTCTGATAGGTTGTCCCCAAATTGAGGCCTACCATCTGGCCAGGTTTCAAGTCTCTAGGCCTTACGGTTTGTCCTGCACGATGCGTTTTACGAATCCTTACAATTACAATAGGGTTTCAGCATTTCATGCTTGAACCCCTAATAAGAATGAAGGCTTTTTGCCAGTTATAGCGCCACCTGTGGTCCGATCTCCATGAAACTCTGCATGCTTCCTCACCATGTTCTGACACATATGCTCATCAATTTTGGTGAAGTTCTGAGTTTTCCTTTGGGATGTATAGGCTTTTTAGTGTATTTTGCCACGCCCCTTTTCTAAATGACCCTGTTACAGCCACCCAAATGCAAAAGTTCAACTTTTTTTCGATAATTATTGATCTAGAGAGTCCAGAGAATTGTCCTAGACTGGTCTGGTTCCGATCGGGCGAAAAACCAGGGACTAGTTCGCAAAAGTAGGTTTTGGACAAAATCCGACATAGCAGAAAATTTCCCCTGCCTACATCCAAATCGGAGATAGCCATTTTGTCCGCCTTGAGCCAAGGATTCCAACGATATAAGACACTTGATCCTGGGACAAGCGGTCTAAGAGTTATGAGTGATTTTGAACTTTTGGTTGCTGTAGCGCCACCTATGGGCCATTCGGGGTCATACTCTGATAGGTTGTCCCCAAATTGAGGCCTACCATCTGGCCAGGTTTCAAGTCTCTAGGCCTTACGGTTTGTCCTGCACGATGCGTTTTACGAATCCTTACAATTACAATAGGGTTTCAGCATTTCATGCTTGAACCCCTAATAAGAATGAAGGCTTTTTGCCAGTTATAGCGCCACCTGTGGTCCGATCTCCATGAAACTCTGCATGCTTCCTCACCATGTTCTGACACATATGCTCATCAATTTTGGTGAAGTTCTGAGTTTTCATTTGGGATGTATAGGCTTTTTAGTGTATTTTGCCACGCCCCTTTTCTAAATGACCCTGTTACAGCCACCCAAATGCAAAAGTTCAACTTTTTTTCGATAATTATTGATCTAGAGAGTCCAGAGAATTGTCCTAGACTGGTCTGGTTCCGATCGGGCGAAAAACCAGGGACTAGTTCGCAAAAGTAGGTTTTGGACAAAATCCGACATAGCAGAAAATTTCCCCTGCCTACATCCAAATCGGAGATAGCCATTTTGTCCGCCTTGAGCCAAGGATTCCAACGATATAAGACACTTGATCCTGGGACAAGCGGTCTAAGAGTTATGAGTGATTTTGAACTTTTGGTTGCTGTAGCGCCACCTATGGGCCATTCGGGGTCATACTCTGATAGGTTGTCCCCAAATTGAGGCCTACCATCTGGCCAGGTTTCAAGTCTCTAGGCCTTACGGTTTGTCCTGCACGATGCGTTTTACGAATCCTTACAATTACAATAGGGTTTCAGCATTTCATGCTTGAACCCCTAATAAGAATGAAGGCTTTTTGCCAGTTATAGCGCCACCTGTGGTCCGATCTCCATGAAACTCTGCATGCTTCCTCACCATGTTCTGACACATATGCTCATCAATTTTGGTGAAGTTCTGAGTTTTCCTTTGGGATGTATAGGCTTTTTAGTGTATTTTGCCACGCCCCTTTTCTAAATGACCCTGTTACAGCCACCCAAATGCAAAAGTTCAACTTTTTTTCGATAATTATTGATCTAGAGAGTCCAGAGAATTGTCCTAGACTGGTCTGGTTCCGATCGGGCGAAAAACCAGGGACTAGTTCGCAAAAGTAGGTTTTGGACAAAATCCGACATAGCAGAAAATTTCCCCTGCCTACATCCAAATCGGAGATAGCCATTTTGTCCGCCTTGAGCCAAGGATTCCAACGATATAAGACACTTGATCCTGGGACAAGCGGTCTAAGAGTTATGAGTGATTTTGAACTTTTGGTTGCTGTAGCGCCACCTATGGGCCATTCGGGGTCATACTCTGATAGGTTGTCCCCAAATTGAGGCCTACCATCTGGCCAGGTTTCAAGTCTCTAGGCCTTACGGTTTGTCCTGCACGATGCGTTTTACGAATCCTTACAATTACAATAGGGTTTCAGCATTTCATGCTTGAACCCCTAATAAGAATGAAGGCTTTTTGCCAGTTATAGCGCCACCTGTGGTCCGATCTCCATGAAACTCTGCATGCTTCCTCACCATGTTCTGACACATATGCTCATCAATTTTGGTGAAGTTCTGAGTTTTCATTTGGGATGTATAGGCTTTTTAGTGTATTTTGCCACGCCCCTTTTCTAAATGACCCTGTTACAGCCACCCAAATGCAAAAGTTCAACTTTTTTTCGATAATTATTGATCTAGAGAGTCCAGAGAATTGTCCTAGACTGGTCTGGTTCCGATCGGGCGAAAAACCAGGGACTAGTTCGCAAAAGTAGGTTTTGGACAAAATCCGACATAGCAGAAAATTTCCCCTGCCTACATCCAAATCGGAGATAGCCATTTTGTCCGCCTTGAGCCAAGGATTCCAACGATATAAGACACTTGATCCTGGGACAAGCGGTCTAAGAGTTATGAGTGATTTTGAACTTTTGGTTGCTGTAGCGCCACCTATGGGCCATTCGGGGTCATACTCTGATAGGTTGTCCCCAAATTGAGGCCTACCATCTGGCCAGGTTTCAAGTCTCTAGGCCTTACGGTTTGTCCTGCACGATGCGTTTTACGAATCCTTACAATTACAATAGGGTTTCAGCATTTCATGCTTGAACCCCTAATAAGAATGAAGGCTTTTTGCCAGTTATAGCGCCACCTGTGGTCCGATCTCCATGAAACTCTGCATGCTTCCTCACCATGTTCTGACACATATGCTCATCAATTTTGGTGAAGTTCTGAGTTTTCCTTTGGGATGTATAGGCTTTTTAGTGTATTTTGCCACGCCCCTTTTCTAAATGACCCTGTTACAGCCACCCAAATGCAAAAGTTCAACTTTTTTTCGATAATTATTGATCTAGAGAGTCCAGAGAATTGTCCTAGACTGGTCTGGTTCCGATCGGGCGAAAAACCAGGGACTAGTTCGCAAAAGTAGGTTTTGGACAAAATCCGACATAGCAGAGAATTTCCCCTGCCTACATCCAAATCGGAGATAGCCATTTTGTCCGCCTTGAGCCAAGGATTCCAACGATATAAGACACTTGATCCTGGGACAAGCGGTCTAAGAGTTATGAGTGATTTTGAACTTTTGGTTGCTGTAGCGCCACCTATGGGCCATTCGGGGTCATACTCTGATAGGTTGTCCCCAAATTGAGGCCTACCATCTGGCCAGGTTTCAAGTCTCTAGGCCTTACGGTTTGTCCTGCACGATGCGTTTTACGAATCCTTACAATTACAATAGGGTTTCAGCATTTCATGCTTGAACCCCTAATAAGAATGAAGGCTTTTTGCCAGTTATAGCGCCACCTGTGGTCCGATCTCCATGAAACTCTGCATGCTTCCTCACCATGTTCTGACACATATGCTCATCAATTTTGGTGAAGTTCTGAGTTTTCATTTGGGATGTATAGGCTTTTTAGTGTATTTTGCCACGCCCCTTTTCTAAATGACCCTGTTACAGCCACCCAAATGCAAAAGTTCAACTTTTTTTCGATAATTATTGATCTAGAGAGTCCAGAGAATTGTCCTAGACTGGTCTGGTTCCGATCGGGCGAAAAACCAGGGACTAGTTCGCAAAAGTAGGTTTTGGACAAAATCCGACATAGCAGAAAATTTCCCCTGCCTACATCCAAATCGGAGATAGCCATTTTGTCCGCCTTGAGCCAAGGATTCCAACGATATAAGACACTTGATCCTGGGACAAGCGGTCTAAGAGTTATGAGTGATTTTGAACTTTTGGTTGCTGTAGCGCCACCTATGGGCCATTCGGGGTCATACTCTGATAGGTTGTCCCCAAATTGAGGCCTACCATCTGGCCAGGTTTCAAGTCTCTAGGCCTTACGGTTTGTCCTGCACGATGCGTTTTACGAATCCTTACAATTACAATAGGGTTTCAGCATTTCATGCTTGAACCCCTAATAAGAATGAAGGCTTTTTGCCAGTTATAGCGCCACCTGTGGTCCGATCTCCATGAAACTCTGCATGCTTCCTCACCATGTTCTGACACATATGCTCATCAATTTTGGTGAAGTTCTGAGTTTTCCTTTGGGATGTATAGGCTTTTTAGTGTATTTTGCCACGCCCCTTTTCTAAATGACCCTGTTACAGCCACCCAAATGCAAAAGTTCAACTTTTTTTCGATAATTATTGATCTAGAGAGTCCAGAGAATTGTCCTAGACTGGTCTGGTTCCGATCGGGCGAAAAACCAGGGACTAGTTCGCAAAAGTAGGTTTTGGACAAAATCCGACATAGCAGAAAATTTCCCCTGCCTACATCCAAATCGGAGATAGCCATTTTGTCCGCCTTGAGCCAAGGATTCCAACGATATAAGACACTTGATCCTGGGACAAGCGGTCTAAGAGTTATGAGTGATTTTGAACTTTTGGTTGCTGTAGCGCCACCTATGGGCCATTCGGGGTCATACTCTGATAGGTTGTCCCCAAATTGAGGCCTACCATCTGGCCAGGTTTCAAGTCTCTAGGCCTTACGGTTTGTCCTGCACGATGCGTTTTACGAATCCTTACAATTACAATAGGGTTTCAGCATTTCATGCTTGAACCCCTAATAAGAATGAAGGCTTTTTGCCAGTTATAGCGCCACCTGTGGTCCGATCTCCATGAAACTCTGCATGCTTCCTCACCATGTTCTGACACATATGCTCATCAATTTTGGTGAAGTTCTGAGTTTTCATTTGGGATGTATAGGCTTTTTAGTGTATTTTGCCACGCCCCTTTTCTAAATGACCCTGTTACAGCCACCCAAATGCAAAAGTTCAACTTTTTTTCGATAATTATTGATCTAGAGAGTCCAGAGAATTGTCCTAGACTGGTCTGGTTCCGATCGGGCGAAAAACCAGGGACTAGTTCGCAAAAGTAGGTTTTGGACAAAATCCGACATAGCAGAAAATTTCCCCTGCCTACATCCAAATCGGAGATAGCCATTTTGTCCGCCTTGAGCCAAGGATTCCAACGATATAAGACACTTGATCCTGGGACAAGCGGTCTAAGAGTTATGAGTGATTTTGAACTTTTGGTTGCTGTAGCGCCACCTATGGGCCATTCGGGGTCATACTCTGATAGGTTGTCCCCAAATTGAGGCCTACCATCTGGCCAGGTTTCAAGTCTCTAGGCCTTACGGTTTGTCCTGCACGATGCGTTTTACGAATCCTTACAATTACAATAGGGTTTCAGCATTTCATGCTTGAACCCCTAATAAGAATGAAGGCTTTTTGCCAGTTATAGCGCCACCTGTGGTCCGATCTCCATGAAACTCTGCATGCTTCCTCACCATGTTCTGACACATATGCTCATCAATTTTGGTGAAGTTCTGAGTTTTCCTTTGGGATGTATAGGCTTTTTAGTGTATTTTGCCACGCCCCTTTTCTAAATGACCCTGTTACAGCCACCCAAATGCAAAAGTTCAACTTTTTTTCGATAATTATTGATCTAGAGAGTCCAGAGAATTGTCCTAGACTGGTCTGGTTCCGATCGGGCGAAAAACCAGGGACTAGTTCGCAAAAGTAGGTTTTGGACAAAATCCGACATAGCAGAGAATTTCCCCTGCCTACATCCAAATCGGAGATAGCCATTTTGTCCGCCTTGAGCCAAGGATTCCAACGATATAAGACACTTGATCCTGGGACAAGCGGTCTAAGAGTTATGAGTGATTTTGAACTTTTGGTTGCTGTAGCGCCACCTATGGGCCATTCGGGGTCATACTCTGATAGGTTGTCCCCAAATTGAGGCCTACCATCTGGCCAGGTTTCAAGTCTCTAGGCCTTACGGTTTGTCCTGCACGATGCGTTTTACGAATCCTTACAATTACAATAGGGTTTCAGCATTTCATGCTTGAACCCCTAATAAGAATGAAGGCTTTTTGCCAGTTATAGCGCCACCTGTGGTCCGATCTCCATGAAACTCTGCATGCTTCCTCACCATGTTCTGACACATATGCTCATCAATTTTGGTGAAGTTCTGAGTTTTCATTTGGGATGTATAGGCTTTTTAGTGTATTTTGCCACGCCCCTTTTCTAAATGACCCTGTTACAGCCACCCAAATGCAAAAGTTCAACTTTTTTTCGATAATTATTGATCTAGAGAGTCCAGAGAATTGTCCTAGACTGGTCTGGTTCCGATCGGGCGAAAAACCAGGGACTAGTTCGCAAAAGTAGGTTTTGGACAAAATCCGACATAGCAGAAAATTTCCCCTGCCTACATCCAAATCGGAGATAGCCATTTTGTCCGCCTTGAGCCAAGGATTCCAACGATATAAGACACTTGATCCTGGGACAAGCGGTCTAAGAGTTATGAGTGATTTTGAACTTTTGGTTGCTGTAGCGCCACCTATGGGCCATTCGGGGTCATACTCTGATAGGTTGTCCCCAAATTGAGGCCTACCATCTGGCCAGGTTTCAAGTCTCTAGGCCTTACGGTTTGTCCTGCACGATGCGTTTTACGAATCCTTACAATTACAATAGGGTTTCAGCATTTCATGCTTGAACCCCTAATAATTAAAGCTGCAAGCAGCATTTAGCGGGGTTCAAGCATTTAGGGTCTTTAAGCACATAAGGCAGTTTAGTGAGTTTTTGTTTAGGATTTACAGGCTTTTGAGTGTTTTTTGCCATACCCATTTTCTAAATGATCCTGTTATGGCTACCCAATGGGTAAAGTTAAAGTTTTTTATATAATTAATAATCTAGAGCTTCCAGAGAATTGTACTGCACTGGTATATTTCTGATCGGGCGAAAAACCTAGGACTAGTTCGCAAAAGTAGGTTTTTAACATAATCGCAAGTATTTAATGAACAAATTGATTGACAGCAGTAGTTCTTGAGGCAAAGTTGTTCAGTATGAGGAGATCTATCAAATGATATGCATCACGTGATTACATAGCCGTAAAACCTGTTAGCATCAACTAGTGGCTGATTTTTCAAAATTCTTACAGACCTCTAGGGCCACGAGTCGAACATGCCCACCGAGTTTCGTTCTGATCGGCCTCCGTTAAGAGCAAACTAACAGCTTTGAATTAAAATGGTGAGGTATCCTGTTGTAAACATCAACCATGCCTGTTGACAGTTCTCTTTTGTGGGAAGGGAATGAAAAGTTCTCAAATCCGCAGCACAGCCTCAGACATAACATTTATATCCATGATCTGCCATTTTCACTATTGTCCTTGCTTGCTTCTTCACAATACCTGCAGATCTTCTGATGATTTGGCTGTGCAGGTCCACATTAACACTGCCTGGCCTAGAAAATGGACTGGGAAATGCAAATTTGGGGGGTATAAATATTAATGATCCTGACTCCAACGTCACAGTCGGTGTTATGGTGGGATTCACTCATTTTTCAGCGGTCTTTTGCAAACAGGAGATTTACACATGAAGGAGGAAACAATGGTGTTTGAGGCTCAAGGTACGTCAGTTCCATGTCCAGAACTCTTATCATTCAACTATGCCAAGATAAATACAGTTTTCAATTGTATGGCACCTTTAAAATAGATGATTAGTAATATAATGCTTACTTGGAGTCTGAAATGGCTTTAACAAAAGAAGAAAAATAGTCTTAGATTTCTGTTCATTCTAATCATGTACAAATAAAGTAGCACAGTAAGATTACATTTATTTGAATGCATTAGTGAGTGTGTGATTGTGCTGTGTGTGCAGCATGTCAATACTAAAAGTGAAGGTGTAGTTGATATCTTTGGTGATAATATCTGTAGTAATCATAAAAAAACAATTAAGAAATAAAGAATTAAAATTACAAATAATATTCTATTAAGATATGAGTTATAATAACATGATTTGCAATAGTAATAATATCAATAATATATGCACAATACACACAGATTAGACTATCAGGTCTGTGTTTTACAAAAACATTAGTATTGCAGCCAATGTGAGTCTGTGGGATTTATAAACAGACAAAATATGATTTGAAATGTTATTTTAATGATTTTATTAAGTTTAAACAATATTTCAAATGGAAAAAAAATGAAAAATAATATTTTAGTGAGCAGAATGAACCAATGAGTGTTCTTCTTCTGGTGGTTAAAATGTAAATGAAAACAATAATACTTAAACAATAATACTTAATACACTAACCATGCTTGAACACACACATGCACACACATTTTGTTGTAGATGTAGATATTTAAAATAAAAGATAGGTAACAAAATGATAATTGCAAATCTCCTCTGTATAACACCATTTTCAGATTTCAAATTAATCACTGAGAGGCAGAATTGTTCAAACTGAGAGCTCAGTAAAAATGAAGTGATAAACTTTGACAAAACATGACTGTGTTATAATAGGTGATTTTCATGCAATAATTTTATATAGTCCAAAAACTTATGCAAAAGCACAGATGAAAATATTTTATTAAGTAGAATGTCCTGCTTCCATAGTAGAAGACCACTAATTGACTCACTTTCATTTGAAAGACTTTTTTTATCCACCAGTAAAACAAAGCAGTTTCTCCATGTTCTTTCCATTAAGCATGCTTACACACACAGACACACACACAAACACATCCACACACACACACACACACACACACACACACACACACACACACACACACACACACACACACACACAAAGACAAATATGTTTTCAATGTTTTTAGGATGTGATATTGTGAAAATATCTTCATCTCCTCATCTTGAACAACTTTGCCTCAAGAATCACTAATGTCAATCAAACCGTTCATAATCATAATAAAAAAATAAAATATATACAAATATCATAAAAAAAAAAAAAATCATAATAAAAAAGATTGCTTCTTAAAGCATTTGTTTATTTCCCAATACTGAAAGCGAATTAAAAGATCATGCGTAATCCTGCTGCTCCCTCTAGTGGACAACAGTGGTATCATAGCTTACATTTTACAGTTGAAGTGTTTGAATGAATGAATGGGAATTAGTTTTTTTACTTATATCTCAGGAACCAAAAGGCGAAAAATTCTGAAACTCAGAGCATAGATAGTGCTTGAGGAGCCCTGTTGAATGAGACCATCAAGGTGTTTTTGGGCGATTGGGGCTGGGAGTTATGGCTGTTATAAGGCATATCTGTTCGGGCTATTATCTCTGGAATGCCCAGGGCAAATAACACCACATTTGAATCGAAGCTAGCCAAAGACGGGACCTTTCCAACGAGCTCTCACACAATGTTCGGGGTGGTCTGGGTCGGGAGTAATGGTCGTTCAAAATCGGGGGTCCCGCGGACTGGCGATGCGCGGGGGGCGCGCTCCCGAGGCCCGCGACGACACGTTTCGATCAAGAGCCCGGAGATGTCCTCACCATCAAAATTTGAGCGCGCAACGACTTTCCGTTTTCGAGTTATGAATGAATTTGTATTCGGGGGCGTGGCTTAAATGCCGTTATACTTTCGTTTCATTTCATTCATTTACTTTCGTCCATTTCCATATCTCAGTGTAACACAATTGTCAATAGTAATACTCAATAGATGAGTTTTGACAAAATGTGATTGTAAATGTTAAAATAATGATTTTATAAAGTCTAAATATGAATTTTATAACAATATTAGGGAGTAGTATGATGAAATGACAGCAGGGGGCAGTAAAATACCACTTATTGGCTTAATATGTCATTATATTCATATAAAATCACCTTTTGAAGAAGTTAAACTTTTTTTCTGATAATTATTGATCTAGAGAGTTCAGAGAATTGTGCTGCACTGGTTTTGAACATTATGATATGAACATTATATGATGATAGAAGACACCATTTACAGCAAATACAGGCAATTTACCATAGGAAATATATGGTTTTAAAGCGTTTTAACAGTTATAGCGCCAACTATGGTCCGATCTCCATAAAATTTGCCATGCTTCTTTAGCAGGTTATGACACATATGCTCATCAATTTTTGTGAAGTTCTGAGTTTTCATTTGGGATTTATAGGCTTTTTAGTGTATTTTGCCACGCCCCTTTTCTAAATGACCCTGTTACAGCCACCCAAATGCAAAAGTTCAACTTTTTTTCGATAATTATTGATCTAGAGAGTCCAGAGAATTGTCCTAGACTGGTTTGGTTCCGACCGGGCGAAAAACCAGGGACTAGTTCGCAAAAGTAGGTTTTGGACAAAATCCGACATAGCAGAAAATTTCCCCTGCCTACATCCAAATCGGAGATAGCCATTTTGTCCGCCTTGAGCCAAGGATTCCAACGATATAAGACACTTGATCCTGGGACTAGCGGTCTAAGAGTTATGAGCGATTTTGAACTTTTGGTTGCTGTAGCGCCACCTATGGGCCATTCGGGGTCATACTCTGATAGGTTGTCCCCAAATTGAGGCCTACCATCTGGCCAGGTTTCAAGTCTCTAGGCCTTACGGTTTGTCCTGCACGATGCGTTTTACGAATCCTTACAATTACAATAGGGTTTCAGCATTTCATGCTTGAACCCCTAATAAGAATGAAGGCTTTTTGCCAGTTATAGCGCCACCTGTGGTCCGATCTCCATGAAACTCTGCATGCTTCCTCACCATGTTCTGACACATATGCTCATCAATTTTGGTGAAGTTCTGAGTTTTCATTTGGGATTTATAGGCTTTTTAGTGTATTTTGCCACGCCCCTTTTCTAAATGACCCTGTTACAGCCACCCAAATGCAAAAGTTCAACTTTTTTTCGATAATTATTGATCTAGAGAGTCCAGAGAATTGTCCTAGACTGGTTTGGTTCCGACCGGGCGAAAAACCAGGGACTAGTTCGCAAAAGTAGGTTTTGGACAAAATCCGACATAGCAGAAAATTTCCCCTGCCTACATCCAAATCGGAGATAGCCATTTTGTCCGCCTTGAGCCAAGGATTCCAACGATATAAGACACTTGATCCTGGGACAAGCGGTCTAAGAGTTATGAGCGATTTTGAACTTTTGGTTGCTGTAGCGCCACCTATGGGCCATTCGGGGTCATACTCTGATAGGTTGTCCCCAAATTGAGGCCTACCATCTGGCCAGGTTTCAAGTCTCTAGGCCTTACGGTTTGTCCTGCACGATGCGTTTTACGAATCCTTACAATTACAATAGGGTTTCAGCATTTCATGCTTGAACCCCTAATAAGAATGAAGGCTTTTTGCCAGTTATAGCGCCACCTGTGGTCCGATCTCCATGAAACTCTGCATGCTTCCTCACCATGTTCTGACACATATGCTCATCAATTTTGGTGAAGTTCTGAGTTTTCATTTGGGATTTATAGGCTTTTTAGTGTATTTTGCCACGCCCCTTTTCTAAATGACCCTGTTACAGCCACCCAAATGCAAAAGTTCAACTTTTTTTCGATAATTATTGATCTAGAGAGTCCAGAGAATTGTCCTAGACTGGTTTGGTTCCGACCGGGCGAAAAACCAGGGACTAGTTCGCAAAAGTAGGTTTTGGACAAAATCCGACATAGCAGAAAATTTCCCCTGCCTACATCCAAATCGGAGATAGCCATTTTGTCCGCCTTGAGCCAAGGATTCCAACGATATAAGACACTTGATCCTGGGACAAGCGGTCTAAGAGTTATGAGCGATTTTGAACTTTTGGTTGCTGTAGCGCCACCTATGGGCCATTCGGGGTCATACTCTGATAGGTTGTCCCCAAATTGAGGCCTACCATCTGGCCAGGTTTCAAGTCTCTAGGCCTTACGGTTTGTCCTGCACGATGCGTTTTACGAATCCTTACAATTACAATAGGGTTTCAGCATTTCATGCTTGAACCCCTAATTAAAGCTGCAAGCAGCATTTATCGGGGTTCAAGCATTTAAGGCCTTTAAGCACATAAGCATTTAAGACATTAAGTTTTATTTAGAAAGCTTTTAACCACTGAAATAATAGATGGAAAAGTCCATTTACAGCCAATACAGGCAATTTACCATAGGAAATATATGGTTTTCAAACCTTTTTAACAGTTATAGCGCCACCTATGGTCCGATCAACATGAAATTTGGCATGCTTGTTTAGAATATTATGGCACATATGCTCACCAATTTTCGTGAAGTTCTGAGTTTTCGTTTAGGATTTATAAGCTTTTGAGTGCATTTTGCCACGCCCATTTTCTTTATGACCCAATTATAGCCATACGAAAAATTCAAAAGTTCAACTTTTTTTCGATAGTTATTGATCTAGAGAGTCCAGAGAATTGTCCTAGACTGGTCTGGTTCCGATCGGGCGAAAAACCAGGGACTAGTTCGCAAAAGTAGGTTTTTAACATATTCGCGAATAATTAATGAACGATTTGATTGACAGCTATGGTTCTTGAGGCAATGTTGTTCAGCATGAGCAGATCTATCAAATGATATGCATTTTGTGACAATAAGTGTAACACCACGTGATTACAGAGCCGTAAAACTCGTTAGCGCCAACTAGTGGCCGATTTCTTTCAAAATTCTTACAGACCTCTAGGGCTATGAGTTGAACATGCCCATCGAGTTTCGTTCCGATCGGCCTCCGTTAACCTTGTCTAATAGGTGCTCAAACTTCATTGGCCGATGGCGGCCATGTTTTTTGAGATACACCAATGTCCTCATAGACATACATGACACCTTGGGCCAAGACACTGCATACCAATTTTCAAGTCAATCGGACTAACGGTCAGGTGGTTAAAGCCTGTTTTATGTTTTTTTCAAGTTATAGCGCCACCATGTGGCCAATCGCCGCGATTTTTTTACTGTGACCTCAGACTGACCTCTTACACATGTGTACCGAGTTTGGTGAAGATACCTCATTTACTTCTGGAGTTATAGCCATTTTAGTAAAATAGGCCCCTCCCACAACGTACGTTTTGGCGCCCCTTAGCGTCCGTGAATCGAAATTTCAACTTTTTTTCGATAATTATTGATATTCAGACTCCAGAGAACATTTCTGTACTGGTTTGGTTCCGATCGGGCGAAAAACCTAGGACTAGTTCGCAAAAGTAGGTTTTTGGCAAAATTCAAAATGGCGGAAAATCTATCATGGCGGAAATGAAATCGGAGATATACGTTTTGTTCGTCAGGCATCCAGCTTCCCAATGATATAAGACACTTGAGTCTACGACATACGGTCTAGGAGTTCTGAGCAGTTTCGCGCTTTTGGTTGCTGTAGCGCCACCTATGGGCCGATTTGGCTAAGTCCGTGTATCTGAGTAGCGAGCAATACTACTACCATTTGACCAAGTATCACGTCTCTAGGCCTTACGGTTTTGGCTGCACGATGCGTTTTAGGGAAGAATAATAATAATAATAATTAAAGCTGCAAGCAGCATTTATCGGGGTTCAAGCAGTTAAGGCCGTTAAGGACTTTAAGCACAAAAGCATCAAAAGTTATAAAGTTTTATTTAGCAAGCATGTAACCACTGACATCATAGATGGAAAAGACCATGTTCTAGCATGATTTACCATGATATGCCACATTCTAGCATGATTTACCATAGTTTATCATGATTTACCATGGTTTACCATGATTTACCTTGTTCTAGCATAGTTTACCATGAATTTATCTCAGTTTACCTTGATTTACCATGTTCTAGCATGATTTACCATGATATACCACTTTCTAGCATGATTTACCATAGTTTATCATGATTTACCATGGTTTACCATGATTTACCCTGTTCTAGCATAGTTTACCATGAATTTATCTTAGTTTACCTTGATTTACCATGTTCTAGCATGATTTACCATGATATACCACATTCTAGCATGATTTACCATAGTTTATCATGATTTACCATGGTTTACCATGATTTACCCTGTTTTAGCATGATTTACCATGATATATCAGGTTCTAGAATGATTTACCAAAATTCTAGCAAGATTTACCTTGATACACCACATTCTAGTATTATTTACTATGATTTACCATGGTTCTAGCGTGATTTATCATGATTTACCACATTACTAGCAATTACGTGAAGTGTCAGTGCAAATGAAGTGATAAACACTGACAAAATATGATTTTGTTATAATAGTTATTGTTATATAAGTGATTTGCACAAATCACATGTGAAAAGACTTCATAAGTAGAATGGCCAGCAGAGGGCACTAGAAGACCACTTATTGGCTCAGTTTCACCTTAAATTTCATTATTTTTACCAGTTTTCTGCACTAAAGCAAACCAGTTTTTCCATGTTAACTCAATAATGCATGCTTACACACACACACACACACACACAAAGACAAATGTTGTTGTTGTTTTTTCAATGCTAATGGGATAAGTCATAATGAAAATGGGGTGGTGTGGCGCAATGGATAAGACACATGCCTTTGGTGTGAGAGACCTGGGTTCGAATCCACTGTGAGACACCAATGTGTCCCTGAGCAAGACACTTAACCCCTAGTTGCTCCAGAGGCGTGCAACCTCTGACATATATAGCAATTGTAAGTCGCTTTGGATAAAAGCGTCAGCTAAAATGAATAAATGTAAATGTAAATGTAAAAATATATTTGAATGGTCTATAAACATTTCACAAAGTCTTTGTAAGCTATTAATCAGAAGATTCAGAATTTATTCAGAAACCTAAGACTACACAAACACATTATGTTGTAGATACAGACATTTGAACCATATGATTTGATCAAACTGTCAATACTAATACTTTAACGGATGGATTTTGACTAAATGTAATTGTAATTGTAAATGTTAAAATAGTGATTTTATAAATTTTAAACAGCAGGGGGCAGTAAAATACAACTTATTGGCTTAATATGCCATTATATTCATATAATTTTCACCTTTTTAACTGTTATAGAGGCAAATTTTGTCCGATCGGTCTGAAAATTTTCATGCATGTTCAGAGTGATATTTCACTGGCTTTTTAAGAAGGTCTGAGTCATTCATTAAAGAGATATAGGCTTTCGGGGAAACTTGGTAAAGGCTACATTTTGAAGTGAACCTATTATAACTATCCAAATGAAGTAGTTCAACTTTTTCTGACAATTATTGACCTAGTGAGTCCAGAGAATTGTATTGCACTAGTTTTGAACATTATGATATGAAAATTATATGATCAGAGATGGAAAATACCATTTACAGCCAATACAGGCAATAGGATAGGAAATATATGGTTTTAAAGCCTTTTAACTGTTTTAGCGCCACCTATGGTCCGATCTCCATAAAATTTTGGATGCTTGTTAAAGATGTTATGTCACATATGCTCACCAATTTTTGTGAAGTTCTGAGTTTTCATTTAGGATTTATAGGCTTTTTAGTGTATTTTGCCACGCCCATTTTATAAATGACCCTATTACAGCCATCCAAATGCAAAAGTTCAACTTTTTTTTGATAGTTTTTGATCTAGAGAGTCCAGAGAATTGTCCTAGACTGGTCTGGTTCCGATCGGGCAAAAAACCTAGGACTAGTTCGCAAAAGTAGGTTTTTAACATGTTTGCAAATATTTAATAAACGGTTTGATTGACAGCAATGGTTCTTGAGGCAAAGTTGTTCAGGATGAGGAGATCTATCAATTTATATGCATATTGTGTGGATATTTGTAACACCACGTGATTACAGAGCCGTAAAACTCGTTAGCGCCAACTAGTGGCCGATTTCTTTCAAAATTCTTACAGACCTCTAGGGCCTTGAGTCGAACATGCCCATCGAGTTTCGTTCCGTTCGGCCTCCGTTAACCTTGTCTAATAAGTGCTCAAACTTCATTGGCCAATGGCGGCCATGTTTTTTGAGATACGCCAATGTCCTCATACACATACATGGCACCTTGGACCAAGACACTACATACCAATTTTCAAGTCAATCGGACTAATGGTCAGGTGGTTATAGCCTGTTTTATGTTTTTTTCATGTTATAGCGCCACCATGTGGACAATCGCCGCGATTTTTTTATTGTGACCTCAGATTGACCTCTTACACATGTGTACCAAGTTTGGTGAAGATACCTCATTTACTTCTGGAGTTATAGCCATTTTAGTAAAATAGGCCCCTCCCACAACATACGTTTTGGCGCCCCTTAGCGTCCGTTAATCGAAATTTCAACTTTTTTTCGATAGTTTTTGATAATCAGACTCAAGAGAACATTTCTGCACTGGTTTGGTTCCGATCGGGCGAAAAACCTAGGACTAGTTCGCAAAAGTAGGTTTTTGACAAAATTCAAAATGGCGGAAAATCTATCATGGCGGAAATGAAATCGGAGATATACGTTTTGTTCGTCAGGCGTCCAGCTTTCCAATGATATAAGACACTTGAGTCTACGTCATACGGTCTAGTAGTTATGAGCAGTTTCGCGCTTTTGGTTGCTATAGCGCCACCTATGGGCCAATCGGGGTCATACTTTGATAGGTTCTCCCCAAATTGAGGACTACCATTTGGCCAAGTTTCAAGGTTCCAGCTCTTACGGTTTGGTCTGCACGATGCGTTTTAGGGGAAAATAATAATAATAATAATAATAATTAAAGCTGCAAGCAGCATTTATCGGGGTTCAAGCAATTAAGGCCTTTAAGGCCTTTAAGCACAAAAGCATCAAAAGTTATTAAGTTTTATTTAGCAAGCATGTAACGACTGACATAATAGATGGAAAAGACCATTTACAGCCAATACAGGCAATGTACCATAGGAATTATATGGTTTTAAAGCTTTTTAACAGTTATAGCGCCACCTATCTTCCGATCTCCATGAAATTAGGCATGCTTCTTAATGATGTTATGTCACATATGCTCACCAATTTTTGTGAAGTTCTGAGTTTTTATTCAGGATTTATAGGCTTTTTAGTGTATTTTGCCACACCCCTTTTTTAAATGAGCCTATTATAGCCATCCAAATGCAAAAGTTCAACTTTTTTTTGATAATTATTGATCTAGAGAGTCCAGAGAATTGTCCTAGACTGGTTTGGTTCCGATCGGGCGAAAAACCTAGGACTAGTTCGCAAAAGTAGGTTTTTAACATGTTCGCGAATATTTAATGAACGGTTTGATTGACAGCAGTGGTTCTTGAGGCAAAGTTGTTTGGGATGAGGAGATCTATCAAATGATATGCATATTTTGTGGATGTGTGCAACACCACATGATTACAGGACCAAAAAATCTCGTTAGCGCCAACTAGTGGCCGATTTCTTTCAAAATTCTTACAGACCTCTTAGGCCATGAGTCGAACATGCCCATCGAGTTTCGTTCCGATCAGCCTCCGTTTACCTTGTCTAATAGGTGCTCAAACTTCATTGGCCGATGGCGGCCATGTTTTTTGAGATACGCCAATGTCCTCATAGACATACATAGCACCTTGGACCAAGACACTGCATACCAATTTTCAAGTCAATCGGACTAACGGTCAGGTGGTTATAGCCCTTTTCATGTTTTTTTCAAGTTATAGCGCCACCTAGTGTTCAATCGTCGCGATTTTTTTACTGTGACCTCAAATTGAACTCTTACACATCTGTACCGAGTTTGGTGAAGATACCTCATTTACTTCTCGAGTTATAGCCGTTTTAGTAAAATAGGCTCCTCCCACAACATACGTTTTGGCGTCCCTTAGCGACCATGAATCGAAATTTCAACTTTTTTTCGATAATTCTTGATATGCAGACTCCACAGAACATTTCTGCACTGGTTTGGTTCCGATCGGACGAAAAACCTAGGACTAGTTCGCAAAAGTAGGTTTTTGACAAAATTCAAAATGGCGGAAAATTTTCCCAGGCGGAAATGAAATCGGAGATAAACGTTTTGTCCGTCTTGAGCCAAGGATTACAGTGATATAAGACACTTGAGTCTATGACAAACCGTCTAGGAGTTATTAGCGATTTCATACTTTTGCTTGCTATAGCGCCACCTATGGGCCAATCGGGGTCATACTTTGTCAACCTTTCCTCGATTTTTGTACTACCATCTGGCAAAGTTTCAAGTCTCCAGCACTTACGGTTTGGGCTGCACGATGCGTTTTACGGCAGAAGAATAATAATAAAAATCCTTACAATTAAAGCTGCAAGCAGCATTTATCGGGGTTCAAGCTATTAAGGCCTTTAAGGGTTTTTAAGCACAAAAGCATCAAAAGTTATCAGGTTTTATTTAGCAAGCATGTAACCACTGACATAATAGATGGAAAAAACCATTTACAGCCAATACAGGCAATGTACCATAGGAAATATATGGTTTTAAAGCTTTTTAACAGTTATAGCGCCACCTATGGTCCGATCTCCATAAAATTTGGCATGCTTGTTAATGATGTTATGTCACATATGCTCACCAATTTTTGTGAAGTTCTGAGTTTTCATTTAGGATTTATAGGATTTTTAATGTATTTTGCCACGCCTATTTTATAAATGACCCTATTACAGCCATCCAAAAGCAAAAGTTCAACTTTTTTTCGATAATTATTGATCTAGAGAGTCCAGAGAATTGTCCTAGACTGGTCTGGTTCCGATCGGGCGAAAAACCTAGGACTAGTTCGCAAAAGTAGGTTTTTAACATGTTCGCGAATATTTAATGAACGGTTTGATTGACAGCAATGGTTCTTGAGGCAAAGTTGTTCAGCATGAGCAGATCTATCAAATGATATGCATATTGTGTGGATGAGTGTAACACCACGTGATTACAGAACCATAAAACTCGTTAGCGCCAACTAGTGGCCGATTTCTTTCAAAATTCTTACAGACCTCTAGGGCCATGAGATGAACATGCCCATCGAGTTTCGTTCCGATCGGCCTCCGTTAACCTTGTCTAATAGGTGCTCAACTTCATTGGCCAATGGCGGCCATGTTTTTTGAGATACGCCAATTTCCTCATAGACATATATGGCACCTTGGGCCAAGACACTGCATACCAATTTTCAAGTCAATCGGACTAACGGTCAGGTGGTTATAGCCCTTTTCATGTTTTTTCCATGTTATAGCGCCACCTATTGTTCAATCGTCGCGATTTTTTTACTGTGACCCCAGACTAAACCCATACACATGTGTACCGAGTTTGGTTAAGCTATCTCATTTACTTTTTGAGTTATAGCCATTTTAGTAAAATAGGCTCCTCCCACAATGTTTATTTTATGCCCCCTAGCGACCATGAATCGAAATTTCGAATTTTTTTTTGATAATTATTGATCGTCAGACTCCATAGAACATTTCTGCACTGGTTTGGTTCCGATCGGACAAAAAACCTAGGACTAATTAGCAAAAGTAGTTTTTTGACAAAATTCAAAATGGCGGAAAAATTTCCATACCGGAAATGAAATCGGAGATATACGTTTTGTTCATCACGTTTCCAGCTTTCCAATGATATAAGACACTTGAGTCTACGACATACGGTCTAGGAGTTATGAGCAGTTTCGCGCTTTTGGTTGTTATAGCGCCACCTATGGGCCAATCGGGGTCATAATCTCTGAACCTCTCCTCGATTTTTGTACTACCATCTGGCAAAGTTTCAAGTCTCCAGCCCTTACGGTTTGGGCTGCACGATGCGT
The DNA here is from genome assembly GCF_951802725.1 of Rutilus rutilus. Taxonomy (NCBI): domain Eukaryota; kingdom Metazoa; phylum Chordata; class Actinopteri; order Cypriniformes; family Leuciscidae; genus Rutilus; species Rutilus rutilus. The sequence goes on along the minus strand of NC_140213.1, from coordinate 17,687,507 downwards.
TTTACGGCAGAAGAATAATAATAATAATAATAAAAATCCTTACAATTACAATAGGGTTTCAGCACTTCGTGCTTGAACCCCTAATTACAATAGGGTTTCAGCACTTCGTGCTTGAACCCCTAATAATAATAAAAATCAGTACAATTACAATAGGGTTTCAGCACTTCGTGCTTGAACCCCTAAAAATCAGGGCAATTACAATAGGGTTTCAGCACTTCGTGCTTGAACCCCTAATAATAAAAATCCTTACAATTACAATAGGGTTTCAGCACTTCGTGCTTGAACCCCTAAAAATCAGCACAATTACAATAGGGTTTCAGCACTTCGTGCTTGAACCCCTAATTAAAGCTGCAAGCAGCATTTATCGGGGTTCAAGCAGTTAAGGCCTTTAAGGCATTTAAGCACAAAAGCATCAAAAGTTATTAAGATTTATTTAGCAAGCATGTAACCACTGACATAATAGATGGAAAAGACCATTTACAGCCAATACAGGCAATTTGCCATGGGATACATATGGTTTTAAAGCTTTTTAACAGTTATAGCGCCACCTATGGTCCGATCTCCATAAAATTGTTTACTGTGACCTCAAATTGAACCCATACACATGTGTACTGAGTTTGGTGAAGATATCTCATTTACTTCTTGAGTTATAGCCATTTGAGTAAAATAGGCTCCTCCCACAACGATTTGCCACATTCTAGAATTATTTAATATGATTCTAGCATGATTTACTATCATATACCATGTTCCAGAATGATTTATTAGGATTCTAGCATGATTTACCTTGATACACCTCATTTCAGTATTATTTACTATGATTTACAATGTTTCTAGCATGATTAACCACATTACTAGCAATTATGTGAAGTGTCAGTGCAAATGAGGTGATGAACACTGACAAAATATTATTGTGTTATAATAGTTAGTTATATACGTGATTTTTAGTGTGTGTCCAAGTATGAATGCAAAAGCACATGTAAAATATTTCATTATTAAGTAGAATGGCCAGCAGAGGGCACTAGAAGACCACTTATTGGCTCACTTTCACTTTAAACCAGTTTTCTGCACTAAAGCAAACCAGTTTTTCCATGTTAACTCAATGCATGCTTACACACACACACACACACACACACACACACACACACACACACACACACACACACACACACAGCATAGTTAACCATGATTTACCATGATATACCACGTTCTAGTATTATTTACCAGGAGATAAACGACAATCTAGTATTATTTACTTTGATTTACCATGTTTCTAGCCTGATTTATCACATTACTAGCAATTATTTGAAGTGTCAGTGCAAATAAAGTGATTAACACTGACAAAATATGATTGTGTTATAATAGTTATTGCTATATAAGTGATTTTTTTAGTGTGTATTCAAGTATGAATGCAAGCACATGTTGAAATATTTCATTAATAAGTAGAATGGCCAGCAGAGGGCAGTAGAAGACCACTTATTGGCTCACTTTCACTTTAAACCAGTTTTCTGCACTAAAGCAAACCAGTTTATCCATGTTAACTCAATGCATGCTTACACACACACACACACACACACACACACACACACACACACACACACACACACACACACACACACACACACACACACACACACACACACACACACACACAGCATAGTTAACCATGATTTACCATGATTTACCACATTACTAGCAATTATTTGAAGTGTCAGTGCAAATAAAGTGATTAACACTGACAAAATATGATTGTGTTATAATAGTTATTGCTATATAAGTGATTTTTAGTGTGTATTCAAGTATAAATGCAAGCACATGTGGAAAAATTTAATTAATAAGTAGAATGGCCAGCAGAGGGCAGTAGAAGACCACTTATTGGCTCACTTTCACTTTAAACCTCATGATTTTGACCAGTTTTCTGCACTAAAGCAAACCAGTGTTTCCATGTTAACTCAATAATGCATACTTGCTACACACAATAATGTAATAATGTTTAAACAGCAGGGGGCAGTAAAATACCACTTATTGGCTTAACATGCCATTAATTCATATCATTTTCACCTTTTTAACTGTTATAGAGGCAAATTTTGTCCGATCTGTCTGAAAATTGTCATGCTTGTTCAGGGTGATATTTCACACGTTCTGACTTGTTTTTAAGAAGGTCTGAGCATTGATTAAAGAGATATAGGCTTTCGGGGACACTTGGTAAAGGCCAGATTTTGAAGTGAACCTATTATAGCTATCCAAATGAAGTAGTTCAACTTTTTCTGACAATTATTGATCTAGTGAGTCCAGAGAATTGTATTGCACTAGTTTTGAACATTATGATATGAAAATTATATGATCAGAGATGGAAAAGACCATTTACAGCCAATACAGGCAGTTTACCATAGGAAATATATGATTTTAAAGCTTTTTAACAGTTATAGCGCCACCTATCGTCCGATCTCCATAGAATTTTTCATGCTTGTTAATGATGTTATGTCACATATGCTGACCAATTTTTGTGAAGTTCTGAGTTTTTATTTAGGATTTATAGGCTTTTTAATGTATTTTGCCACGCCCATTTTATAAATTACCCTATTACAGCCATCCAAATGCAAAAGTTCAACTTTTTTTTGATAGTTTTTGATCTAGAGAGGCCAGAGAATTGTCCTAGACTGGTCTGGTTCCGATCGGGCGAAAAACCTAGGACTAGTTCGCAAAAGTAGGTTTTTAACATGTTTGCGAATATTTAATCAACGGTTTGATTGACAGCAATGGTTCTTGAGGCAAAGTTGTTCAGGATGAGGAGATCTATCAAATGATATGCATATTGTGTGGATATTTGTAACACCACGTGATTACAGAGCCATAAAACTCGTTAGCGCCAACTAGTGGCCGATTTCTTTCAAAATTCTTACAGACCTCTAGGGCCATGAGATGAACATGCCCATCGAGTTTCGTTCCGATCGGCCTCCGTTAACCTTGTCTAATAGGTGCTCAACTTTATTGGCCAATGGCGGCCATGTTTTTTGAGATACGCCAATGTCCTCATAGACATATATGGCACCTTGGGCCAAGACACTGCATACCAATTTTCAAGTCAATCGGACTAACGGTCAGGTGGTTATAGCCCTTTTCATGTTTTTTCCATGTTATAGCGCCACCTATTGTTCAATCGTCGCGATTTTTTTACTGTGACCCCAGACTGAACCCCTACACATGTGTACCGAGTTTGGTTAAGCTATCTCATTTACTTTTTGAGTTATAGCCATTTTAGTAAAATAGGCTCCTCCCACAATGTTTATTTTATGCCCCCTAGCGACCTTGAATCGAAATTTCGATTTTTTTTTGATAATTATTGATCTTCAGACTCCATAGAACATTTCTGCACTGGTTTGGTTCCGATCGGACAAAAAACCTAGGACTAATTAGCAAAAGTAGTTTTTTGACAAAATTCAAAATGGCGGAAAAATTTCCATACCGGAAATGAAATCGGAGATATACGTTTTGTTCATCACGTTTCCAGCTTTCCAATGATATAAGACACTTGAGTCTACGACATACGGTCTAGGAGTTATGAGCAGTTTCGCGCTTTTGGTTGTTATAGCGCCACCTATGGGCCAATCGGGGTCATAATCTCTGAACCTCTCCTCGATTTTTGTACTACCATCTGGCAAAGTTTCAAGTCTCCAGCCCTTACGGTTTGGGCTGCACGATGCGTTTTACGGCAGAAGAAGAATAATAATAATAATTAAAGCTGCAAGCAGCATTTATCGGGGTTCAAGCATTTAAGGCCTTTAAGCACATAAGCATTTAAGACATTAAGATTTATTTAGAAAGCTTTTAACCACTGAAATAATAGATGGAAAAGTCCATTTACAGCCAATACAGGCAAGCTTTTTAACAGTTATAGCGCCACCTATCGTCCGATCTTCATGAAATTTTACATGCTTGTTTAGAATGTTATGGCACATATGCTCACCAATTTTCGTGAAGTTCTGAGTTTTCGTTTAGGATTTATAAGCTTTTGAGTGCATTTTGCCACGCCCATTTTCTTTATGACCCAATATACCCATGCGAAAAATGCTAAAGTTCAACTTTTTTTTGATAATTATTTATCTAGAGAGTCCATAGAATTGTCCTAGACTTGTTTGGTTCCGATCGGGCGAAAAACCTAGGACTAGTTCGCAAAAGTAGGTTTTTAACATAATTGTAAATATTTAATGAACGGTTTGATTGACAGCAATAGTTCTTGAGGCAAAGTTGTTCAGCATGAGCAGATCTATCAAATGATATGCATTTTGTGACAATAAGTGTAACACCACGTGATTACAGAGCCATTAAACTCGTTAGCGCCAACTAGTGACCGATTTCTTTAAAAATTCTTACAGACCTCTAGGGGCTTGAGCCGAACATGCCCACTGAGTTTCGTTCTGATTGGCCTCCGTTAACCTTGTCTAATAGGTGCTCAAACTTCATTGGCCGATGGCGGCCATGTTTTTCGAGATACACCAATGTCCTCATAGACATACATGGCACCTTGGACCAAGACACTGCATACCAATTTTCAAGTCAATCGGACAAACGGTCAGGTGGTTATAGCCTGTTTTATGTTTTTTTAATGTTATAGCGCCACCATGTGGCTAATCACCGCGATTTCTTTACTGTGACCTTAGATTGACCTCTTACACATGTGTACCAAGTTTGGTGAAGATAACTCATTTACTTCTGGAGTTATAGCCATTTTAGGAAAACTAGCTCCGCCTCCTTCGAACGTTTTGGCGCCCCTTAGCGACCGTGAATCGAAATTTAAACTTTTTTTTAATAATTATTTATATTCAGACTCCAGAGAACATTTCTGCACTGGTTTAGTTCCGATCGGACAAAAAACCTAGGACTAGTTCGCAAAAGTAGGTTTTGGACAAAATCCAAAATGGCGGAAAATTTGCATACCGGAAAGGAAATCTTTGAGGCCTTTTTTGTTCGGCTTGAGCCAAGGATTCCAATGATATAAGACACTTGAGTCTGTGACAAAGGGTTGGTGAGATTTAAGCAAAAATATGCCATTTTTTTGGTTTTTGCACTGTAGCGCCACCTATTGGCCAATCTGGCTCATATTCTCTGAACCTCTCCTCGATTTTTGTACTACCATCTGGCAAAGTTTCAAGTCTCTAGCCCTTACGGTTTGGGCTGTACGATGCGTTTTAGGGGAAAATAATAATAATAATAATAAAAATCCTTACAATAACAATAGGGTTTCAGCACTTCGTGCTTGAACCCCTAATTAAAGCTGCAAGCAGCATTTATCGGGGTTCAAGCAATTAAGGCCTTTAAGGCCTTTAAGCATAAAAGCATCAAAAGTTATTAAGATTTATTTAGCAAGCATGTAACTACTGACATAATAGATGAAAAAGACCATTTACCATAGGAAATATATGGTTTTAAAGCTTTTTAACAGTTATAGCGCCACCTTTGGTCCGATCTCCATAAAATTTGGCATGCTTGTTAATGATGTTATTTCACATATGTTCACCAATTTTTGTGAAGTTCTGAGTTTTTATTTATGATTTATAGGCTTTTTTATTTATTTTGCCCCGCCCATTTTATAAATGACCCTATTACAGCCATCCAAATGCAAAAGTTCAACTTTTTTTTTGATAATTATTGATCTAGAGAGTCCAGAGAATTGTCCTAGACTGGTCTGGTTCCGATCGGGCGAAAAACCAGGGACTAGTTCGCAAAAGTAGGTTTTTAACATATTCATGAATATTTAATGAACTGTTTGATTGACAGCAATGGTTCTTGAGGCAAAGTTGTTCAGGATGAGGAGGTCTATCAAATGATAATGCATTTTGTGACGAAATTTGTTACACCACGTGATTACAGAGCCTTAAAACTCGTTAGCGCCAACTAGTGGCCGATTTCTTTCAAAATTCTTACAGACCTCTAGGGGCTTGAGCCAAACATGCCCACCGAGTTTCGTTCTGATCGGACTTCGTTAACCTTGTCTAATAGGTGCTCAAACTTCATTGGCCGATGGCGGCCATGTTTTTCGAGATACACCAATGTCCTCATAGACATACATGGCACCTTGGACCAAGACACTGCATACCAATTTTCAAGTCAATCGGACAAACGGTCAGGTGGTTATAGCCTGTTTTATGTTTTTTTCATGTTATAGCGCCACCTAGTTTTCAATCGTCGCGATTTTTTTACTGTGACCCCAGATTGAACTATTACACATGTGTACCGAGTTTGGTGAAGATACCTCATTTATTTCTCGAGTTATAGCCGTTTTAGTAAAATAGGCTCCTCCCACAACGTACGTTTTGGCGCCCCCTAGCGACCGTGAATTGAAATTTCAACTTTTTTTCGATAATTATTGATATTCAGGCTCCAGAGAACATTTCTGCACTGGTTTGGTTCCAATCGGACGAAAAACCTAGGACTAGTTCGCAAAAGTAGGTTTTTGACAAAATTCAAAATGGCGGAAAATTTTCCCAGGCGGAAATGAAATCGGAGATATACGTTTTGACCGTCTTGAGCCAAGGATTACAGTGATATAAGACACTTGATTCTATGACAAACCGTCTAGGAGTTATGGCTGATTTCATACTTTTGCTTGCTATAGCGCCACCTATTGGCCAATCGGGGTCATACTTTGATAGGTTCTCCCCAAATTGAGGACTACCATTTGGCTGAGTTTCAAGTCTCCAGCATTTACGGTTTGGGCTGCACGATGCGTTTTAGGGGAAAATAATAATAATAATTAAAGCTGCAAGCAGCATTTATCGGGGTTCAAGCATTTAAGGCCTTTAAGCACATAAGCATTTAAGACATTAAGTTTTATTTAGAAAGCTTTTAACCACTGAAATAATAGATGGAAAAGACCATTTACAGCCAATACAGGCAATTTACCATAGGAAATATATGGTTTTCAAACCTTTTTAACAGTTATAGCGCCACCTATGGTCCGATCAACATGAAATTTGGCATGCTTGTTTAGAATATTATGGCACATATGCTCACCAATTTTCGTGAAGTTCTGAGTTTTCGTTTAGGATTTAAAAGCTTTTGAGTGCATTTTGCCACGCCCATTTTCTTTATGACCCAATTATAGCCATACGAAAAATTCAAAAGTTCAACTTTTTTTCGATAATTATTGATCAGGAGAGTCCAGAGAATTGTCCTAGACTGGTCTGGTTCCGATCGGGCGAAAAACCAGGGACTAGTTCGCAAAAGTAGGTTTTTAACATATTCGCGAATAATTAATGAACGATTTGATTGACAGCAATGGTTCTTGAGGCAATATTGTTCAGCATGAGCAGATCTATCAAATGATATGCATTTTGTGACAATAAGTGTAACACCACGTGATTACAGAGCCATAAAACTCGTTAGCGCCAACTAGTGGCCGATTTCTTTCAAAATTCTTACAGACCTCTAGGGCTATGAGTTGAACATGCCCATCGAGTTTCGTTCCAATCGGCATCCGTTAACCTTGTCTAATAGGTGCTCAAACTTCATTGGCCGATGGCGGCCATGTTTTTTGAGATACACCAATGTCCTCATAGACATACATGACACCTTGGGCCAAGACACTGCATACCAATTTTCAAGTCAATCGGACTAACGGTCAGGTGGTTAAAGCCTGTTTTATGTTTTTTTCATGTTATAGCGCCACCATGTGGCCAATCGCCGCGATTCTTTTACTGTGACCTCAGATTGACCTCTTACACATGTGTACTGAGTTTGGTGAAGATACGTCATTTACTTCTGGAGTTATAGCCATTTTAGTAAAATAGGCCCCTCCCACAACGTACGTTTTGGCACCCCTTAGCGTCCGTGAATCGAAATTTCAACTTTTTTTCGATAATTATTGATATTCAGACTCCAGAGAACATTTCTGTACTGGTTTGGTTCCGATCGGGCGAAAAACCTAGGACTAGTTCGCAAAAGTAGGTTTTTGGCAAAATTCAAAATGGCGGAAAATCTATCATGGCGGAAATGAAATCGGAGATATACGTTTTGTTCGTCAAGTGTCCAGCTTTCCAATGATATAAGACACTTGAGTCTACGACATACGGTCTAGGAGTTCTGAGCAGTTTCGCGCTTTTGGTCGCTGTAGCGCCACCTATGGGCCGATTTGGCTAAGTCCGTGTATCTGAGTAGCGAGCAATACTACTACCATTTGACCCAGTATCACGTCTCTAGGCCTTACGGTTTTGGCTGCACGATGCGTTTTAGGGAAGAATAATAATAATAATAAAAATCAGGGCAATTACAATAGGGTTTCAGCACTTCGTGCTTGAACCCCTAATTAAAGCTGCAAGCAGCATTTAGCGGGGTTCAAGCATTTAGGGTCTTTAAGCACATAAGGCAGTTTAGTGAGTTGTCTGAGTTTTCGTTTAGGATTTACAGGCTTTTGAGTGTTTTTTTGCCATACACATTTTCTAAATGATCCTATTATGGCTACCCAATGAGTAAAGTTTAAGTTTTTTATATAATTATTGATCTAGAGCTTCCAGAGAATTGTACTGCACTGGTATATTTCCGATCGGGTGAAAAACATAGGACTAGTTTGCAAAAGTAGGTTTTTAACAATCGCAAGTATTTAATGAACAAATTAATTGACAGCAGTAGTTTTTGAGGCAAAGTTGTTCAGTATGAGGAGATCTATCAAATGACACGCATCACGTGATTACAGAGCAGTAAAACCTGTTAGCGCCAACTAGTGGCTGATTTCTTTCAAAATTCTTACAGACCTCTAGGGCCACGAGTCGAACATGCCCACCGAGTTTCGTTCCAATCGGCCTTCGTTAACCTTGTCTAAGAGGTGCACAAACTTTATTGGCCGATGGCGGCATAGACATACATGGCACCTTGGACCAAGACACTGCATACCAATTTTAAAGTCAATCGAACTAATGGTCAGGTGGTTATAGCCCTTTTCATGTTTTTGTGATGTTATGGCCTGATCTCCATTTTAAATAATTATTTTAAAGGTGCTGTAGAATGCATTGATATATTTTAAATTGTTCTCTGATATCTCTGAAACAGAAATGTCTTCAACAGTCAAGTAGTGGATAAAATCACTAATGTTACTTTCTGCTTGCGGTAGGGGTTGTAATGGAAATATAACATTAGTTGGAACTGCCCCCTTCTTGAGTATCAAACGATGAGTGAAACCTGCTTGATATTGTCCCAGGTTAGAAAAACTGTCTGGGGTAAAATGGGCAGAGCAAACTAACAGCTTTGAATTAAAATGGTGAGGTATCCTGTTGTAAACATCAACCATGCCTGTTGACAGTTCTCTTTTGTGGGAAGGGAATGAAAAGTTCTCAAATCCGCAGCACAGCCTCAGACATAACATTTATATCCATGATCTGCCATTTTCACTATTGTCCTTGCTTGCTTCTTCACAACACCTGCAGATCTTCTGATGATTCGGCTGTGCAGGTCCACATTAACACTGCCTGGCCTAGAACATGGACTGGAAAATGCAAATTTGGGGGGTATAAATATTAATGATCCTGACTCCAACGTCACAGTCGGTGTTATGGTGGGATTCACTCATTTTTCAGCGGTCTTTTGCAAACAGGAGATTTACACAAGAAGGAGGAAACAATGGTGTTTGAGGCTCACGGTATGTCAGTTCCATGTCCAGAACTCTTATCATTCAACTATGCCAAGATAAATACAGTTTTCAATTGTATGGCACCTTTAAAATAGATGATTAGTAATATAATGCTTACTTGGAGTCTGAAATGGCTTTAACAAAAGAAGAAAAATATTCTTAGATTTCTGTTCATTCTAATCATGTACAAATAAAGTAGCACAGTAAGATTACATTTATTTGAATGCATTAGTGAGTGTGTGATTGTGCTGTGTGTGCAGCGTGTCAATACTAAAAGTGAAGGTGTAGTTGATATCTTTGGTGATAATATCTGTAGTAATCATAAAAAAACAATTAAGAAATAAAGAATTAAAATTACAAATAATATTCTATTAAGATATGAGTTACAATAACATGATTTGCAATAGTAATTATATCAATAATATATGCACAATACACACAGATTAGACTATCAGGTCTGTGTTTTACAAAAACATTAGTATTGCAGCCAATGTGAGTCTGTGGGATTTATAAACAGACAAAATATGATTTGAAATGTTATTTTAATGATTTTATTAAGTTTAAAAAATATTTCAAATGGAAAAAAAATGAAAAATAATAATTTTAGTGAGCAGAATGAACCAATGAGTGTTCTTCTTCTGGTGGTTAAAATGTAAATGAAAACAATAATACTTAAACAATAATACTTAATACATGCTTGAACACACACATGCACACACATTTTGTTGTAGATGTAGATATTTAAAATAAAAGATAGGTAACAAAATGATAATTGCAAATCTCCTCTGTATAACACCATTTTCAGATTTCAATTTAATCACTGAGAGGCAGAATTGTTCAAACTGAGAGCTCAGTAAAAATGAAGTGATAAACTTTGACAAAACATGACTGTGTTATAATAGGTGATTTTCATGCAAGTAATTTTATATAGTCCAAAAACTAATGCAAAAGCACAGATGAAAATATTTTATTAAGTAGAATGTCCTGCAGAGGGCAGTAGAAGACCACTAATTGACTCACTTTCATTTGAAAGACTTTTTTTATCCACCAGTAAAACAAAGCAGTTTCTCCATGTTCTTTCCATTAAGCATGCTTACACACACAGACACACACACAAACACACACACACACACAAAGACAAATATGTTTTCAATGTTTTTAGGATGTGATATTGTGAAAATATCTTCATCTCCTCATCTTGAACAACTTTGCCTCAAGAATCACTAATGTCAATCAAACCGTTCATAATCATAATAAAAAAATAAAATATATACAAATATCATAATAAAAAAAAAAACATCATAATAAAAAAGATTGCTTCTTAAAGCATTTGTTTATTTCCCAATACTGAAGCGAATTAAAAGATCATGCGTAATCCTGCTGCTCCCTCTAGTGGACAACAGTGGTATTATAGCTTACATTTTACAGTTGAAGTGTTTGAATGAATGAATGGGAATTTGTTTTTTTACTTATATCTCAGAAACCAAAAGGCGAAAAATTCCGAAACTCAGAGCATAGATAGTGCTTGAGGAGCCCTGTTGAATGAGACCATCAAGGTGTTTTTGGGCGATTGGGGCTGGGAGTTATGACTGTTATAAGGCATATCTGTTCGGGCTATTATCTCTGGAATGCCCAGGGCAAATAACACCACATTTGAATCGAAGCTAGCCAAGGACGCGCCCTTTCCAACGAGCTCTCACACAATGTTCGGGGTGGTCTAGGTCGGGAGTAATGGCCGTTCAAAATCGGGGGTCCCGCGGATTCGCGACGCGCAGGGGGCGCGCTCCCGAGGCCCGCGACGACACGTTTCGATCAAGAGCCCGGAGAGGTCCTCACCATCAAAATTTGAGCGCGCAACGACTTTCCGTTTTCGAGTTATGAATGAATTTGTATTCGGGGGCGTGGCTTAAATGCCGTTACTTTCGTTTCATTTCATTCATTTACTTTCGTCCATTTCCATATCTCAGTGTAACACAATTGTCAATAGTAATACTCAATAGATGAGTTTTGACAAAATGTGATTGTAAATGTTAAAATAATGATTTTATAAAGTCTAAATATGAATTTTATAACAATATTAGGGAGTAGTATGATGAAATGACAGCAGGGGGCAGTAAAATACCACTTATTGGCTTAATATGTCATTATATTCATATAAAATCACCTTTTGAAGAAGTTAAACTTTTTTTCTGATAATTATTGATCTAGAGAGTTCAGAGAATTGTGCTGCACTGGTTTTGAACATTATGATATGAACATTATATGATGATAGAAGACACCATTTACAGCAAATACAGGCAATTTACCATAGGAAATATATGGTTTTAAAGCGTTTTAACAGTTATAGCGCCAACTATGGTCCGATCTCCATAAAATTTCCCATGCTTCTTTAGCAGGTTATGACACATATGCTCATCAATTTTTGTGAAGTTCTGAGTTTTCGTTTAGGATTTATAGGCTTTTGAGTGCATTTTACCATGCCCCTTTTCTAAATGACCCTATTACAGCCATACTCATGCAAAAGTTAAACTTTTTTTTGATAATTATTGATCTAGAGAGTCCAGAGAATTGTCCTAGACTGGTGTGGTTCCGATCGGGCGAAAAACCAGGGACTAGTTCGCAAAAGTAGGTTTTTAACATATTCATGAATATTTAATGAACGGTTTGATTGACAGCAATGGTTCTAGAGGCAAAGTTGTTCAGGATGAGCAGATCTATCAAATGATATGCATTTTGTGACGATAAGTGTAACACCACGTGATTACAGAGCCATAAAACTCGTTAGCGCCAACTAGTGGCCGATTTCTTTCAAAATTCTTACAGACCTTTAGGGCCATGAGTCGAACATGCTCATCGAGTTTCGTTCCGATCGGCCTCCGTTAACCTTGTCTAATAGGTGCTCAAACTTCATTGGCCGATGGCGGCCATGTTTTTTGAGATACGCCAATGTCCTCATACACATACATGGCACCTTGGACCAAGACACTGCATACCAATTTTCAAGTCAATCGGACTAACGGTCAGGTGGTTATAGCCTGTTTTATGTTTTTTTCAATTTATAGCGCCACCATGAGGCCAATCGTCGCGATTTTTTTACTGTGACCCCAGATTAAACTCATACACATGTGTACCAAGTTTGGTGAAGATACCTCATTTACATCGGAAGTTATAGCCATTTTAGTAAAATAGGCCCCTCCCACAACGTACGTTTTGGCGCCCCTTAGCGACCGTGAATCGAAATTTCCACTTTTTTTCGATAATTATTGATATTCAGTCTCCAGAGAACATTTCTGCACTAGTTTGGTTCCAATCGGGCAAAAAACCAGGGACTAGTTCGCAAAAGTAGGTTTTTGACAAAATTCAAAATGGCGGAAAATCTATCATGGCGGAAATGAAATCGGAGATATACGTTTTGTTCGTCAGGCGTCCAGCTTTCCAATGATATAAGACACTTGAGTCTACGACATACGGTCTAGGAGTTATGAGCAGTTTCGCGCTTTTGGTTGTTATAGCGCCACCTATGGGCCAATCGGGGTCATAATCTCTGAACCTTTCCTCGATTTTTGTACTACCATCTGTCAAAGTTTCAAAGTTCCAGCTCTTACGGTTTGGGCTGCACGATGCGTTTTACGGCGGAATAATAATAATAATAATAATAATAATAATAATAATAATAATAATAAAAATCAGCACAATTACAATAGGGTTTCAGCACTTCGTGCTTGAACCCCTAAAAATCAGAGCAATTACAATAGGGTTTCAGCACTTCGTGCTTGAACCCCTAATAATTAAAGCTGCAAGCAGCATTTATCGGGGTTCAAGCAGTTAAGGCCTTTAAGACCTTTAAGCACAAAAGCATCAAAAGTTATTAAGTTTTATTTAGCAAGCATTTAACCACTGACATATATGACTCCAACGTCACAGTCAGTGTTATGGTGGGATTCACTCATTTTTCAGCGGTCTTTTGCAAACAGGAGATTTACACATGAAGGAGGAAACAATGGTGTTTGAGGCTCACGGTATGTCAGTTCCATGTCCAGAACTCTTATCATTCAACTATGCCAAGATAAATACAGTTTTCAATTGTATGGCACCTTTAAAATAGATGATTAGTAATGTAATGCTTACTTGCAGTCTGAAATGGCTTTAACAAAAGAAGAAAAATATTCTTAGATTTCTGTTCATTCTAATCATGTACAAATAAAGTAGCACAGTAAGATTACATTTATTTGAATGCATTAGTGAGTGTGTGATTGTGCTGTGTGTGCAGCTTATCAATACTAAAAGTGAAGGTGTAGTTGATATCTTTGGTGATAATATCTGTAATCATAAAAAACAAAAACAATTAAGAAATAAAGAATTAAAATTACAAATAATATTCTATTAAGATATGAGTTGCAATAACATTATTTGTAATAGTAATAATATCAATAATATATGCACAATACACACAGTTTAGACTATCAGGTCTGTGTTTTACAAAAACATTAGTATTGCAGCCAATGTGAGTCTGTGGGATTTATAAACAGACAAAATATGATTTGAAATGTTATTTTAATGATTTTATTAAGTTTAAACAATATTTCAAATGGGAAAAAAAAATGAAAAATAATATTTTAGTGGGTAGAATGAACCAATGAGTGTTCTTCTTCTGGTGGTTAAAATGTAAATGAAAACAATAATACTTAAACAATAATACTTAATACACTAACCATGCTTGAACACACACATGCACACACATTTTGTTGTAGATGTAGATATTTAAAATAAAAGATAGGTAACAAAATGATAATTGCAAATCTCCTCTGTATAACACCATTTTCAGATTTCAAATTAATCACTGAGAGGCAGAATTGTTCAAACTGAGAGCTCAGTACAAATGAAGTGATAAACTTTGACAAAACATGATTGTGTTATAATAGGTGATTTTCATGCAAGTAATTTTATATAGTCCAAAACTTAATGCAAAAGCACAGATGAAAATATTTTATTAAGTAGAATGTCCTGCAGAGGGCAGTAGAAGACCACTAATTGACTCACTTTCATTTGAAAGACTTTTTTATCCACCAGTAAAACAAAGCAGTTTCTCCATGTTCTTTCCATTAAGCATGCTTACACACACAGACACACACACAGACACAAACACATCCACACACACAAAGACAAATGTTTTCAATGTTTTTAGGATGTGATATTGTGAAAATATCTTCATCTCCTCATCCTGAACAACTTTGACTCAAGAATTACTAATGTCAATCAAACCGTTCATAATCATAATAAAAAAAAAAAAATATATATATACAAATATCATAATAAAATTAAAAAAACATCATAATAAAAAAAGATTGCTTCTTAAAGCATTTGTTTATTTCCCAATACTGAAAGCGAATTAAAAG
This sequence comes from Rutilus rutilus, assembly GCF_951802725.1. Taxonomy (NCBI): domain Eukaryota; kingdom Metazoa; phylum Chordata; class Actinopteri; order Cypriniformes; family Leuciscidae; genus Rutilus; species Rutilus rutilus. The sequence continues at coordinate 17,672,492 of NC_140213.1, read as the reverse complement.
ATCATGCGTAATCCTGCTGCTCCCTCTAGTGGACAACAGTGGAATTACAGTCTCCATCTTACAGTTGAAGTGTTTGAATGAATGAATGGGAATTTGGTTTTTCACTTATATCTCGGGAACCAGAAGGCGAAAAATTCTGAAACTCAGAGCATAGATAGTGCTTGAGGAGTCCTGTTGAATGAGACCATCGCAGTGTTTTTGGGCGATTGGGCCCGGGAGTTATGAGGCATATTATTTTGGGGCTTTTATCTCTGGAATGCCCAGGGCAAATTACACCACATTTGAATCGATGCTAGCCAAGGACGCGCCCTTTCCAACGAGCTCTCACACAAGGTTCGGGGTGGTCTGGGTCGGGAGTTACGGGCGTTCAAAGTCGGGGTCCCGCGGACTAACGATCCGCGGGGGGGGGGGGGGGGCGCTCCCGAGGCCCGCGACCATACGTTTCGATCAAGAGCCCGGAGACGTCCTTACCATCAAAATTTGAACGCGCAGCGACTTTCCGTTTTCGAGTTATGAGTGAATTTGTACTGGGGGGGCGTGGCCTAAATGGCGGCCTCCGTTTTTACTTTCGTTTCTGGATTCCATTCATTAATGTGACACAATTGTCAATAGTAATACTTCAATAGATGAGTTTTGACAAAATGTGATTGTAAATGTTAAAATAATGATTTTATAAAGTCTAAATATGAATTATATAGCAATATTAGGGAGTAGTATGATGAAATGACAGCAGGGGGCAGTACAATACCACTTATTGGCTTAATATGCCATGTTATATATTTTTTTACATTTTTAACTGTTATAGAGGCAAATTTTGTCCGATCTGTCTGAAATTTTTCATACTTCTTAAGAGTCACATGTTCTGACTTGTTTTTATTAAAGAGATATAGGCTTTTGGAGACACTTGGTCAAGGCTACATATTGAAGTGACACTATTATAGCCATCCAAATTAAGAAGTTATACTTTTTCTGATAATTATTGATCTAGAGAGTCCAGAGAATTGCACTGCACTGGTTTTGAACATTATTATATGAACATTATATGATTATAGAAGGAAAATACCATTTACAAGCAATACGGGCAATTTACCATATAATATATGGTTTTAAAGCGTTTTAACAGTTATAGCGCCACCTATTGTCCGATCTCCATGAAATGTTGCATGCTTGTTAAGGATGTTATGTCACATATGCTCACCAATTTTTGTGAAGTTCTGAGTTTTTATTTAGGATTTATAGACTTTTTAGTGTATTTTGCCACGCCCATTTTATAAATGACCCTATTACAGCCATTCAAATGCAAAAGTTCAACGTTTTTTCGATAATTATTGATCTAGAGAGTCCAAAGAATTGTCCTAGACTGGTTTGGTTCCGATCGGGCGAAAAACCAGGGACTAGTTCGCAAAAGTAGGTTTTTAACATGTTCGCGAATATTTAATGAACGGTTTGATTGACAGCAATGGTTCTAGAGGCAAAGTTGTTCAGCATAAGGAGATCTATCAAATGATATGCATTTTGTGATGATAAGTGTAACACCACGTGATTACAGAGCCATAAAACTCATTAGCGCCAACTAGTGGCCGATTTCTTTCAAAATTCTTACAGACCTCTAGGGCCATGAGCTGAACATGCCCATTGAGTTTCGTTCCGATCGGCCTCCGTTAACCTTGTCTAATAGGTGCTCAAACTTCATTGGCCGATGGCGGCCATGTTTTTTGAGATACGCCAATGTCCTCATACACATACATGGCACCTTGGACCAAGACACTGCATACCAATTTTCAAGTCAATCGGACTAACGGTCAGGTGGTTATAGCCTGTTTTATGTTTTTTTCATTTTATAGCGCCACCATGAGGCCAATCGTCGCGATTTTTTTACTGTGACCCCAGATTGAACTCATACACATGTGTACCAAGTTTGGTGAAGATACCTCATTTACATCGGGAGTTATAGCCATTTTAGTAAAATAGGCCCCTCCCACAACGTACATTTTGGCGCCCCTTAGCGACCGTGAATCGAAATTTCCACTTTTTTTCGATAATTATTGATATTCAGACTCCAGAGAACATTTCTGCACTGGTTTGGTTCCAATCGGGCAAAAAACCAGGGACTAGTTCGCAAAAGTAGGTTTTTGACAAAATTCAAAATGGCGGAAAATCTATCATGGCGGAAATGAAATCGGAGATATACGTTTTGTTCGTCAGGCATCCAGCTTTCCAATGATATAAGACACTTGAGTCTACGACATACGGTCTAGGAGTTATGAACAGTTTCGCGCTTTTGGTTGCTATAGCGCCACCTATGGGCCAATCGGGGTCATAATCTCTGAACCTTTCCTCGATTTTTGTACTACCATCTGTCAAAGTTTCAAAGTTCCAGCTCTTACGGTTTGGGCTGCACGATGCGTTTTACGGCGGAATAATAATAATAATTAAAGCTGCAAGCAGCATTTATCGGGGTTCAAGCAGTTAAGGCCTTTAAGGCATTTAAGCACAAAAGCATCAAAAGTTATTAAGATTTATTTAGCAAGCATGTAACCACTGACATAATAGATGGAAAAGACCATTTACAGCCAATACAGGCAATTTGCCATGGGATATACATGGTTTTAAAGCTTTTTAACAGTTATAGCGCCACCTATGGTCCGATCTCCATAAAATTGTTTACTGTGACCTCAAATTGAACCCATACACATGTGTACTGAGTTTGGTGAAGATATCTCATTTACTTCTTGAGTTATAGCCATTTGAGTAAAATAGGCTCCTCCCACAACGATTTGCCACATTCTAGAATTATTTAATATGATTCTAGCATGATTTACTATCATATACCATGTTCCAGAATGATTTATTAGGATTCTAGCATGATTTACCTTGATACACCTCATTTCAGTATTATTTACTATGATTTACAATGTTTCTAGCATGATTAACCACATTACTAGCAATTATGTGAAGTGTCAGTGCAAATGAGGTGATGAACACTGACAAAATATTATTGTGTTATAATAGTTAGTTATATACGTGATTTTTAGTGTGTGTCCAAGTATGAATGCAAAAGCACATGTAAAATATTTAATTATTAAGTAGAATGGCCAGCAGAGGGCACTAGAAGACCACTTATTGGCTCACTTTCACTTTAAACCAGTTTTCTGCACTAAAGCAAACCAGTTTTTCCATGTTAACTCAATGCATGCTTACACACACACACACACACACACACACACACACACACACACACACACACACACACACACCATCATTTATCATGATTTACCATGGCTGATACCAATACCAATATGAGAAAATGACTATTTTAAACAGCAGGGGGCAGTAAAATACCACTTATTGGCTTAACATGCCATTAATTCATATCATTTTCACCTTTTTAACTGTTATAGAGGCAAATTTTGTCCGATCTGTCTGAAAATTTTCATGCTTGTTCAGGGTGATATTTCACACGTTCTGACTTGTTTTTAAGAAGGTCTGAGCATTGATTAAAGAGATATAGGCTTTCGGGGACACTTGGTAAAGGCCAGATTTTGAAGTGAACCTATTATAGCTATCCAAATGAAGTAGTTCAACTTTTTCTGACAATTATTGATCTAGTGAGTCCAGAGAATTGTATTGCACTAGTTTTGAACATTATGATATGAAAATTATATGATCAGAGATGGAAAAGACCATTTACAGCCAATACAGGCAGTTTACCATAGGAAATATATGATTTTAAAGCTTTTTAACAGTTAAAGCGCCACCTATCGTCCGATCTCCATAGAATTTTTCATGCTTGTTAATGATGTTATGTCACATATGCTGACCAATTTTTGTGAAGTTCTGAGTTTTCATTTAGGATTTATAGGCTTTTTAATGTATTTTGACACGCCCATTTTATAAATTACCCTATTACAGCCATCCAAATGCAAAAGTTCAACTTTTTTTTGATAATTACTGATCTAGAGAGTCCAGAGAATTGTCCTAGACTGGTCTGGTTCCGATCGGGCAAAAAACCTAGGACTAGTTCGCAAAAGTAGGTTTTTAACATATTAATGAATAATTAATGAACAGTTTGATTGACAGCAATGGTTCTTGAGGCAAAGTTGTTCAGGATGAGGAGATCTATCAAATGATATGCATATTGTGTGGATATTTGTAACACCACGTGATTACAGAGCCTTAAAACTCGTTAGCGCCAACTAGTGGCCGATTTCTTTCAAAATTCTTACAGACCTTTAGGGCCATGAGCCAAACATGCCCATTGAGTTTCGTTCCGATCGGCCTCCGTTAACCTTGTCTAATAGGTGCTCAAACTTCGTTGGCCGATGGCGGCCATGTTTTTTGAGATACGCCAATGTCCTCATACACATACATGGCACCTTGGACCAAGACACTGCATACCAATTTTCAAGTCAATCGGACTAACGGTCAGGTGGTTATAGCCTGTTTTATGTTTTTTTCATTTTATAGCGCCACCATGAGGCCAATCGTCGCGATTTTTTTACTGTGACCCCAGAGTAAGCTCATACACATGTGGACCAAGTTTGGTGAAGATACCTCATTTACATCGGGAGTTATAGCCATTTTAGTAAAATAGGCCCCTCCCACAACGTACGTTTTGGCGCCCCTTAGCGACCGTGAATCGAAATTTCCACTTTTTTTCGATAATTATTGATATTCAGTCTCCAGAGAACATTTCTGCACTAGTTTGGTTCCAATCGGGCAAAAAACCAGGGACTAGTTCGCAAAAGTAGATTTTTGATAAAATTCAAAATGGCGGAAAATCTATCATGGCGGAAATGAAATCGGAGATATACGTTTTGTTCGTCAGGCGTCCAGCTTTCCAATGATATAAGACACTTGAGTCTACGACATACGGTCTAGGAGTTATGAGCAGTTTCGCGCTTTTGGTTGTTATAGCGCCACCTATGGGCCAATCGGGGTCATAATCTCTGAACCTTTCCTCGATTTTTGTACTACCATCTGTCAAAGTTTCAAAGTTCCAGCTCTTACGGTTTGGGCTGCACGATGCGTTTTAGGGCGGAATAATAATAATAATAATAATAAAAATCAGCACAATTACAATAGGGTTTCAGCACTTCGTGCTTGAACCCCTAATAATTAAAGCTGCAAGCAGCATTTATCGGGGTTCAAGCAATTAAGGCCTTTAAGGCCTTTAAGCATAAAAGCATCAAAAGTTATTAAGATTTATTCAGCAAGCATGTAACTACTGACATAATAGATGAAAAAGACCATTTACCATAGGAAATATATGGTTTTAAAGCTTTTTAACAGTTATAGCGCCACCTTTGGTCCGATCTCCATAAAATTTGGCATGCTTGTTAATGATGTTATTTTACATATGTTCACCAATTTTTGTGAAGTTCTGAGTTTTTATTTATGATTTATAGGTTTTTTTATTTATTTTGCCCCGCCCATTTTCTAAATGACCCTATTACAGCCATACTCATGCAAAAGTTAAACTTTTTTTTGATAATTATTGATCTAGAGAGTCCAGAGAATTGTCCTAGACTGGTCTGGTTCCGATCGGGCGAAAAACCAGAGACTAGTTCGCAAAAGTAGGTTTTTAACATAATTACGAATATTTAATGAACGGTTTGATTGACAGCAATAGTTCTTGAGGCAAAGTTGTTCAGCATGAGCAGATCTATCAAATGATATGCATTTTGTGACAATAAGTGTAACACCACGTGATTACAGAGCCATTAAACTCGTTAGCGCCAACTAGTGGCCGATTTCTTTCAAAATTCTTACAGACCTCTAGGGGCTTGAGCCGAACATGCCCACTGAGTTTCGTTCTGATTGGCCTCCGTTAACCTTGTCTAATAGGTGCTCAAACTTCATTGGCCGATGGCGGCCATGTTTTTCGAGATACACCAATGTCCTCATAGACATACATGGCACCTTGGACCAAGACACTGCATACCAATTTTCAAGTCAATCGGACAAACGGTCAGGTGGTTATAGCCTGTTTTATGTTTTTTTAATGTTATAGCGCCACCATGTGGCTAATCACCGCGATTTATTTACTGTGACCTTAGATTGACCTCTTACACATGTGTACCAAGTTTGGTGAAGATAACTCATTTACTTCTGGAGTTATAGCCATTTTAGTAAAACTAGCTCCGCCTCCTTCGAACGTTTTGGCGCCCCTTAGCGACCGTGAATCAAAATTTAAACTTTTTTTTAATAATTATTGATATTCAGACTCCAGAGAACATTTCTGCACTTGTTTGGTTCCGATCGGACAAAAAACCTAGGACTAGTTCGCAAAAGTAGGTTTTGGACAAAATCCAAAATGGCGGAAAATTTGCATACCGGAAAGGAAATCCTTGAGGCCTTTTTTGTTCGGCTTGAGCCAAGGATTCCAATGATATAAGACACTTGAGTCTGTGACAAAGGGTTGGTGAGATTTAAGCAAAAATATGCCATTTTTTTGGTTTTTGCACTGTAGCGCCACCTATTGGCCAATCTGGCTCATATTTTGATAACCTCTCCTCGATTTTTGTACTACCATATGGCAAAGTTTCAAGTCTCTAGCACTTACGGTTTGGGCTGCACGATGCGTTTTACGGCAGAAGAAAAATAATAATAATAAAAATCCTTACAATTACAATAGGGTTTCAGCACTTCGTGCTTGAACCCCTAATAATTAAAGCTGCAAGCAGCATTTATCGGGGTTCAAGCATTTAAGGCCTTTAAGGCCTTTAAACACAAAAGCATCAAAAGTTATTATGTTTTATTTAGCAAGCATTTAACCACTGACATAATAGATGGAAAACACCATTTACAGCTAATACAGGCAATGTACCATAGGAAATATATGGTTTTAAAGCTTTTTAACAGTTATAGCGCCACCTTGGGTCCGATCTCCATAAAATTTGGCATGCTTGTTAGTGATGTTATGTCACATATGCTCACCAATTTTTGTGAAGTTCTGAGTTTTTATTTAGGATTTATAGGCTTTTTAGTGTATCTTGCCACGCCCATTTCATAAATGACCCTATTACAGTCATCCAAATGCAAAAGTTCAACTTTTTTTTAATAATTATTGATCTAGAGAGTCTAGAGAATTGTCCTAGACTGGTCTGGTTCCGATCGGGCGAAAAACCTAGGACTAGTTCGCAAAAGTAGGTTTTTAACATAATTACAAATATTTAATGAACGGTTTGATTGACAGCAATGGTTCTTGAGGCAAAGTTGTTCAGCATGAGCAGATCTATCAAATGATATGCATTTTGTGACAATAAGTGTAACACCACGTGATTACAGAGCCATTAAACTCGTTAGCGCCAACTAGTGGCCGATTTCTTTCAAAATTCTTACAGACCTCTAGGGCCATGAGTCGAATATGCCTATCGAGTTTCGTTCCGATTGGCCTCCGTTAACCTTGTCTAATAGGTGCTCAAACTTCATTGGCCAATGGCGGCCATGTTTTTCGAGATACAGCAATGTCCTCATAGATATACATGGCACCTTGGACCAAGACACTGCATACCAATTTTCAAGTCAATCGGACTAACGGTCAGGTGGTTATAGCCTGTTTTATGTTTTTGTTATGTTATAGCGCCACCATGTGGCCAATCGCCGCGGTTTTTTTACTGTGACCTCAGATTGATATCTTACACATGTGTACCGAGTTCGGTGAAGATACCTCATTTACTTCTGGAGTTATAGCCATTTTAGTAAAATAGGCTCCGCCTTCTTCGAACGTTTTGGCGCCCCTTAGTGACCGTGAATCGAAATTTCAACTTTTTTTCGATAATTATTGATAGTCAGACTCCAGAGAACATTTCTGCACTGGTTTGGTTCCGATCGGGCAAAAAACCTAGGACTAGTTCGCAAAAGTAGGTTTTTGACAAAATCCAAAATGGCGGAAAAATTTGCATACCGGAAATGAAATCCTTGAGGCCAATTTTGTTCGGCTTGACCCAAGGATTCCAATGATATAAGACACTTGAGTCTGTGACAAACGGTTAATGAGATTTAAGCAAAAATGTGCAATTTTTTTGTTTTTTGCGCTGTAGCGCCACCATCTGGCCGATTGGGACGAGTCCGGGTATCTGAGTAGCGAGCAAGACTACTACCATCTGACCGAGTTTCAGGTCTCTAGGCCTTACGGTTTGGGCTGCACGATGCGTTTTAGGGAAGAATAATAATAATAATTAAAGCTGCAAGCAGCATTTAGCGGGGTTCAAGCATTTAGGGTCTTTAAGCACATAAGGCAGTTTAGTGAGTTGTCTGAGTTTTTGTTTAGGATTTACAGGCTTTTGAGTGTTTTTTGCCATACCCATTTTCTAAATGATCCTGTTATGGCTACCCAATGGGTAAAGTTAAATTTTTTATATAATTAATAATCTAGAGCTTCCAGAGAATTGTACTGCACTGGTATATTTCCGATCGGGCGAAAAACCTAGGACTAGTTCGCAAAAGTAGGTTTTTAACATAATAGCAAGTATTTAATGAACAAATTGATTGACAGCAGTAGTTCTTGAGGCAAAGTTGTTCAGTATGAGGAGATCTATCAAATGATATGCATCACGTGATTACATAGCCGTAAAACCTGTTAGCGTCAACTAGTGGCTGATTTTTCAAAATTCTTACAGACCTCTAGGGCCACGAGTCGAACATGCCCATCGAGTTTCGTTCTGATCGGCCTCCGTTAAGAGCAAACTAACAGCTTTGAATTAAAATGGTGAGGTATCCTGTTGTAAACATCAACCATGCCTGTTGACAGTTTTGTGGGAAGGGAATGAAAAGTTCTCAAATCCACAGCACAGCCTCAGACATAACATTTATATCCATGATCTGCCATTTTCACTATTGTCCTTGCTTGCTTCTTCACAATACCTGCAGATCTTCTGATGATTCGGCTGTGCAGGTCCACATTAACACTGCCTGGCCTAGAACATGGACTGGAAAATGCAAATTTGGGGGGTATAAATATTAATGATCCTGACTCCAACGTCACAGTCGGTGTTATGGTGGGATTCACTCATTTTTCAGCGGTCTTTTGCAAACAGGAGATTTACACATGAAGGAGGAAACAATGGTGTTTGAGGCTCACGGTATGTCAGTTCCATGTCCAGAACTCTTATCATTCAACTATGCCAAGATAAATACAGTTTTCAATTGTATGGCACCTTTAAAATAGATGATTAGTAATATAATGCTTACTTGGAGTCTGAAATGGCTTTAACAAAAGAAGAAAAATATTCTTAGATTTCTGTTCATTCTAATCATGTACAAATAAAGTAGCACAGTAAGATTACATTTATTTGAATGCATTAGTGAGTGTGTGATTGTGCTGTGTGTGCAGCGTGTCAATACTAAAAGTGAAGGTGTAGTTGATATCTTTGGTGATAATATCTGTAGTAATCATAAAAAAAAAACACTTAAGAAATAAAGAATTAAAATTACAAATAATATTCTATTAAGATATGAGTTACAATAACATGATTTGCAATAGTAATAATATCAATAATATATGCACAATACACACAGATTAGACTATCAGGTCTGTGTTTTACAAAAACATTAGTATTGCAGCCAATGTGAGTCTGTGGGATTTATAAACAGACAAAATATGATTTGAAATGTTATTTTAATGATTTTATTAAGTTTAAACAATATTTCAAATGGAAAAAAAAATTAAAAATAATATTTTAGTGAGCAGAATGAACCAATGAGTGTTCTTCTTCTGGTGGTTAAAATGTAAATGAAAACAATAATACTTAAACAATAATACTTAATACACTAACCATGCTTGAACACACACATGCACACACATTTTGTTGTAGATGGAGATATTTAAAATAAAAGATAGGTAACAAAATGATAATTGCAAATCTCCTCTGTATAACACCATTTTCAGATTTCAAATTAATCACTGAGAGGCAGAATTGTTCAAACTGAGAGCTCAGTAAAAATGAAGTGATAAACTTTGACAAAACATGACTGTGTTATAATAGGTGATTTTCATGCAAGTAATTTGATATAGTCCAAAAACTAATGCAAAAGCACAGATGAAAATATTTTATTAAGTAGAATGTCCTGCAGAGGGCAGTAGAAGACCACTAATTGACTCACTTTCATTTGAAAGACTTTTTTATCCACCAGTAAAACAAAGCAGTTTCTTCATGTTCTTTCCATTAAGCATGCTTACACACACACACAGACACACACACAAACCCACACACACACACACACACACACACACACACAAAGACAAATATGTTTTCAATGTTTTTAGGATGTGATATTGTGAAAATATCTTCATCTCCTCATCTTGAACAACTTTGCCTCAAGAATCACTAATGTCAATCAAACCGTTCATAATCATAATAAAAAAAAATATATATATATACAAATATCATAATAAAAAAAAAAACATCATAATAAAAAAGATTGCTTCTTAAAGCATTTGTTTATTTCCAATACTGAAGCGAATTAAAAGATCATGCGTAATCCTGCTGCTCCCTCTAGTGGACAACAGTGGTATTATAGCTTACATTTTACAGTTGAAGTGTTTGAATGAATGGGAATTTGTTTTTTTACTTATATCTCAGGAACCAAAAGGCGAAAAATTCTGAAACTCAGAGCATAGATAGTGCTTGAGGAGCCCTGTTGAATGAGACCATCAATGTGTTTTTGGGCGATTGGGGCTGGGAGTTATGACTGTTATAAGGCATATCTGTTCGGGCTATTATCTCTGGAATGCCCAGGGCAAATAACACCACATTTGAATCGAAGCTAGCCAAGGACGCGCCCTTTCCAACGAGCTCTCACACAATGTTCGGGGTGGTCTGGGTCGGGAGCAATGGCCGTTCAAAATCGGGGGTCCCGCGGATTCGCGATGCGCGGGGGGCGCGCTCCCGAGGCCCGCGACGACACGTTTCGATCAAGAGCCCGGAGAGGTCCTCACCATCAAAATTTGAGCGCGCAACGACTTTCCGTTTTCGAGTTATGAATGGATTTGTATTCGGGGGCGTGGCTTAAATGCCATTATACTTTCGTTTCATTTCATTCATTTACTTTCGTCCATTTCCATATCTCAGTGTAACACAATTGTCAATAGTAATACTCAATAGATGAGTTTTGACAAAATGTGATTGTAAATGTTAAAATAATGATTTTAAAAAGTCTAAATATGAATTTTATAACAATATTAGGGAGTAGTATGATGAAATGACAGCAGGGGGCAGTAAAATACCACTTATTGGCTTAATATGTCATTATATTCATATAAAATCACCTTTTGAAGAAGTTAAACTTTTTTTCTGATAATTATTGATCTAGAGAGTTCAGAGAATTGTGCTGCACTGGTTTTGAACATTATGATATGAACATGATATGATAAAAGATAGAAGACATCATTTACAGCAAATACAGGCAATTTACCATAGGAAATATATGGTTTTAAAGCGTTTTAACAGTTATAGCGCCAACTATCGTCCGATCTCCATAGAATTTTTCATGCTTGTTAATGATGTTATGTCACATATGCTGACCAATTTTTGTGAAGTTCTGAGTTTTTATTTAGGATTTATAGGCTTTTTAATGTATTTTGACACGCCCGTTTTATAAATTACCCTATTACAGCCATCCAAATGCAAAAGTTCAACTTTTTTTTGATAATTATTGATCTAGAGAGTCCAGAGAATTGTCCTACACTGGTCTGGTTCCGATCGGGCAAAAAACCTAGGACTAGTTCGCAAAAGTAGGTTTTTAACATATTAATGAATAATTAATGAACAGTTTGATTGACAGCAATGGTTCTTGAGGCAAAGTTGTTCAGGATGAGGAGATCTATCAAATGATATGCATATTGTGTGGATATTTGTAACACCACGTGATTACAGAGCCGTAAAACTCGTTAGCGCCAACTAGTGGCCGATTTCTTTCAAAATTCTTACAGACCTTTAGGGCCATGAGCCGAACATGCCCATTGAGTTTCGTTCCGATCGGCCTCCGTTAACCTTGTCTAATAGGTGCTCAAACTTCGTTGGCCGATGGCGGCCATGTTTTTTGAGATACGCCAATGTCCTCATACACATACATGGCACCTTGGACCAAGACACTGCATACCAATTTTCAAGTCAATCGGACTAACGGTCAGGTGGTTATAGCCTGTTTTATGTTTTTTTCATTTTATAGCGCCACCATGAGGCCAATCGTCGCGATTTTTTTACTGTGACCCCAGAGTAAGCTCATACACATGTGTACCAAGTTTGGTGAAGATACCTCATTTACATCGGGAGTTATAGCCATTTTAGTAAAATAGGCCCCTCCCACAACGTACGTTTTGGCGCCCCTTAGCGACCGTGAATCGAAATTTCCACTTTTTTTCGATAATTATTGATATTCAGTCTCCAGAGAACATTTCTGCACTAGTTTGGTTCCAATCGGGCAAAAAACCAGGGACTAGTTCGCAAAAGTAGATTTTTGACAAAATTCAAAATGGCGGAAAATCTATCATGGCGGAAATGAAATCGGAGATATACGTTTTGTTCGTCAGGCATCCAGCTTTCCAATGATATAAGACACTTGAGTCTACGCCATACGGTCTAGGAGTTATGAGCAGTTTCGCGCTTTTGGTTGTTATAGCGCCACCTATGGGCCAATCGGGGTCATAATCTCTGAACCTTTCCTCGATTTTTGTACTACCATCTGTCAAAGTTTCAAAGTTCCAGCTCTTACGGTTTGGGCTGCACGATGCGTTTTACGGCAGAATAATAATAATAATAATAATAATAAAAATCAGCACAATTACAATAGGGTTTCAGCACTTCGTGCTTGAACCCCTAATAATAAAAATCAGCACAATTACAATAGGGTTTCAGCATTTCATGCTTGAACCCCTAATAATTAAAGCTGCAAGCAGCATTTATCGGGGTTCAAGCAGTTAAGGCCTTTAAGGCCTTTAAGCACACAAGCATTAAAAGACATTAAGTTTTATTTAGCAAGCATGTAACGACTGACATAATAGACGGAAAAGACCATTTACAGCCAATACAGGCAGTTTACCATGGGAAATATATGGTTTTAAAGCTTTTTAACAGTTATAGCGCCACCTTTGGTCCGATCTCCATAAAATTTGGCATGCTTGTTAATGATGTTATGTCACATATGCTCACCAATTTTTGTGAAGTTCTGAGTTTTCATTTATGATTTATAGGCATTTTAGTGTATTTTGCCACGCCCCTTTTGTAAATTACCCTGTTACAGCCAGGCAAATGCAAAAGTTCAACTTTTTTTCGATAATTATTTATCTAGAGAGTCCAGAGAATTGTCCTAGACTGGTCTGGTTCTGATCGGGCGAAAAACCAGGGACTAGTTCGCAAAAGTAGGTTTTTAACATATTCATGAATATTTAATGAACGGTTTGATTGACAGCAATGGTTCTTGAGGCAAAGTTGTTCAGCATGAGGAGATCTATCAAATGATATGCATTTTGTGACAATAAGTGTAACACCACGTGATTACAGAGCCATAAAACTCGTTAGCGCCAACTAGTGTCCGATTTCTTTCAAAATTCTTACAGACCTCTAGGGCCATGAGTCGAACATGCCCATCGAGTTTCGTTCCGATCGGCCTCCGTTAACCTTGTCTAATAGGTGCTCAAATCTCATTGGCCAATGGCGGCCATGTTTTTCGAGATACGCCAATATCCTTTTAGACACACATGGCCCCTTGGGCCAAGACACTGCGTACCAAATTTCAAGTCAATCGGACTAACGGTCAGGCGTCTATATGTTTTTTTTTGTTTTATAGCGCCACCATGTGGCCAATCGACGCAATTTTTTTACTGTGACCTCAGATTGATCTCCTACACATGTGTACCAAGTTTGGTGAAGTTTACTAAATTACTTCTTGAGTTATAGCCGTTTTAGTAAAATAGGCTCCTCCCACAACGTTAATTTTGCACCCCCTAGCGACCGTGAATCGAAATTTCAACATTTTTTCGATAATTATTGATCATCAGACACCAGAGAACAATTCTGCACTGGTTTGGTTCCGATCGGGCGAAAAACCAGGGACTAGTTCGCAAAAGTAGGTTTTCAACAAAATTCAAAATGGCGGAAAATCTATCATGGCGGAAATAAAATCGGAGATATACGTTTTTTTCGTCAGGCGTCCAGCTTTCCAATGATATAAGACACTTGAGTCTATGACTTACGGTCTAGGAGTTATGAGCAGTTTCGCGCTTTTGGTTGCTATAGCGCCACCTATGGGCCAATCGGGGTCATAATTTGATAACCTCTCCTCGATTTTTGTACTACCATCTGGCAAAGTTTCAAAGCTCCAGCTCTTACGGTTTGGGCTGCACGATGCGTTTTACGGCAGAAGAAAAATAATAATAATAATTAAAGCTGCAAGCAGCATTTATCGGGGTTCAAGCAGTTAAGGCCTTTAAGACCTTTAAGCACAAAAGCATCAAAAGTTATTAAGTTTTATTTAGCAAGCATTTAACCACTGACATATATGACTCCAACGTCACAGTCAGTGTTATGCTGGGATTCACTCATTTTTCAGCGGTCTTTTGCAAACAGGAGATTTACACATGAAGGAGAAAACAATGGTGTTTGAGGCTCACGGTATGTCAGTTCCATGTCCAGAACTCTTATCATTCAACTATGCCAAGATAAATACAGTTTTCAATTGTATGGCACCTTTAAAATAGATGATTAGTAATGTAATGCTTACTTGCAGTCTGAAATGGCTTTAACAAAAGAAGAAAAATATTCTTAGATTTCTGTTCATTCTAATCATGTACAAATAAAGTAGCACAGTAAGATTACATTTATTTGAATGCATTAGTGAGTGTGTGATTGTGCTGTGTGTGCAGCTTATCAATACTAAAAGTGAAGGTGTAGTTGATATCTTTGGTGATAATATAATATGATTACAGAATCATAAAAAACAAAAACAATTAAGAAATAAAGAATTAAAATTACAAATAATATTCTTTTAAGATATGAGTTACAATAACATGATTTGTAATAGTAATAATATCAATAATATATGCACAATACACACAGTTTAGACTATCAGGTCTGTGTTTTACAAAAACATTAGTATTGCAGCCAATGTGAGTCTGTGGGATTTATAAACAGACAAAATATGATTTGAAATGTTATTTTAATGATTTTATTAAGTTTAAACAATATTTCAAATGGGAAAAAAAATGAAAAATAATATTTTAGTGGGTAGAATGAACCAATGAGTGTTCTTCTTCTGGTGGTTAAAATGTAAATGAAAACAATAATACTTAAACAATAATACTTAATACACTAACCATGCTTGAACACACACATGCACACACATTTTGTTGTAGATGTAGATATTTAAAATAAAAGATAGGTAACAAAATGATAATTGCAAATCTCCTCTGTATAACACCATTTTCAGATTTCAAATTAATCACTGAGAGGCAGAATTGTTCAAACTGAGAGCTCAGTACAAATGAAGTGATAAACTTTGACAAAACATGATTGTGTTATAATAGGTGATTTTCATGCAAGTAATTTTATATAGTCCAAAACTTAATGCAAAAGCACAGATGAAAATATTTTATTAAGTAGAATGTCCTGCAGAGGGCAGTAGAAGACCACTAATTGACTCACTTTCATTTGAAAGACTTTTTTTATCCACCAGTAAAACAAAGCAGTTTCTCCATGTTCTTTCCATTAAGCATGCTTACACACACAGACACACACACAGACACAAACACATCCACACACACAAAGACAAATGTTTTCAATGTTTTTAGGATGTGATATTGTGAAAATATCTTCATCTCCTCATCCTGAACAACTTTGACTCAAGAATTACTAATGTCAATCAAACCGTTCATAATCATAATAAAAAAAAAAATATATATATATATACAAATATCATAATAAAATAAAAAAAACATCATAAAAAAAGATTGCTTCTTAAAGCATTTGTTTATTTACCAATACTGAAAGCGAATTAAAAGATCATGCGTAATCCTGCTGCTCCCTCTAGTGGACAACAGTGGAATTACAGTCTCCATCTTACAGTTGAAGTGTTTGAATGAATGAATGGGAATTTGGTTTTTCACTTATATCTCGGGAACCAGAAGGCGAAAAATTCTGAAACTCAGAGCATAGATAGTGCTTGAGGAGTCCTGTTGAATGAGACCATCGCAGTGTTTTTGGGCGATTGGGCCCGGGAGTTATGAGGCATATTATTTTGGGGCTTTTATCTCTGGAATGCCCAGGGCAAATTACACCACATTTGAATCGATGCTAGCCAAGGACGCGCCCTTTCCAACGAGCTCTCACACAAGGTTCGGGGTGGTCTGGGTCGGGAGTTACGGGCGTTCAAAGTCGGGGTCCCGCGGACTAACGATCCGCGGGGGGGGGGGGGGGGCGCTCCCGAGGCCCGCGACCATACGTTTCGATCAAGAGCCCGGAGACGTCCTTACCATCAAAATTTGAGCGCGCAGCGACTTTCCGTTTTCGAGTTATGAGTGAATTTGTACTGGGGGGGCGTGGCCTAAATGGCGGCCTCCGTTTTTACTTTCGTTTCTGGATTCCATTCATTAATGTGACACAATTGTCAATAGTAATACTTCAATAGATGAGTTTTGACAAAATGTGATTGTAAATGTTAAAATAATGATTTTATAAAGTCTAAATATGAATTATATAGCAATATTAGGGAGTAGTATGATGAAATGACAGCAGGGGGCAGTACAATACCACTTATTGGCTTAATATGCCATGTTATATATTTTTTTACATTTTTAACTGTTATAGAGGCAAATTTTGTCCGATCTGTCTGAAATTTTTCATACTTCTTAAGAGTCACATGTTCTGACTTGTTTTTATTAAAGAGATATAGGCTTTTGGAGACACTTGGTCAAGGCTACATATTGAAGTGACACTATTATAGCCATCCAAATGAAGAAGTTATACTTTTTCTGATAATTATTGATCTAGAGAGTCCAGAGAATTGCACTGCACTGGTTTTGAACATTATTATATGAACATTATATGATTATATGAAAATACCATTTACAGCCAATACGGGCAATTTACCATATAATATATGATTTTAAAGCGTTTTAACAGTTATAGCGCCACCTATTGTCCGATCTCCATGAAATGTTGCATGCTTGTTAAGGATGTTATGTCACATATGCTCACCAATTTTTGTGAAGTTCTGAGTTTTTATTTAGGATTTATAGACTTTTTAGTGTATTTTGCCACGCCCATTTTATAAATGACCCTATTACAGCCATTCAAATGCAAAAGTTCAACTTTTTTTCGATAATTATTGATCTAGAGAGTCCAAAGAATTGTCCTAGACTGGTTTGGTTCCGATCGGGCGAAAAACCAGGGACTAGTTCGCAAAAGTAGGTTTTTAACATGTTCGCGAATATTTAATGAACGGTTTGATTGACAGCAATGGTTCTAGAGGCAAAGTTGTTCAGCATAAGGAGATCTATCAAATGATATGCATTTTGTGATGATAAGTGTAACACCACGTGATTACAGAGCCATAAAACTCATTAGCGCCAACTAGTGGCCGATTTCTTTCAAAATTCTTACAGACCTCTAGGGCCATGAGCTGAACATGCCCATTGAGTTTCGTTCCGATCGGCCTCCGTTAACCTTGTCTAATAGGTGCTCAAACTTCATTGGCCGATGGCGGCCATGTTTTTTGAGATACGCCAATGTCCTCATACACATACATGGCACCTTGGACCAAGACACTGCATACCAATTTTCAAGTCAATCGGACTAACGGTCAGGTGGTTATAGCCTGTTTTATGTTTTTTTCATTTTATAGCGCCACCATGAGGCCAATCGTCGCGATTTTTTTACTGTGACCCCAGATTGAACTCATACACATGTGTACCAAGTTTGGTGAAGATACCTCATTTACATCGGGAGTTATAGCCATTTTAGTAAAATAGGCCCCTCCCACAACGTACGTTTTGGCGCCCCTTAGCGACCGTGAATCGAAATTTCCACTTTTTTTCGATAATTATTGATATTCAGACTCCAGAGAACATTTCTGCACTGGTTTGGTTCCAATCGGGCAAAAAACCAGGGACTAGTTCGCAAAAGTAGGTTTTTGACAAAATTCAAAATGGCGGAAAATCTATCATGGCGGAAATGAAATCGGAGATATACGTTTTGTTCGTCAGGCATCCAGCTTTCCAATGATATAAGACACTTGAGTCTACGACATACGGTCTAGGAGTTATGAACAGTTTCGCGCTTTTGGTTGCTATAGCGCCACCTATGGGCCAATCGGGGTCATAATCTCTGAACCTTTCCTCGATTTTTGTACTACCATCTGTCAAAGTTTCAAAGTTCCAGCTCTTACGGTTTGGGCTGCACGATGCGTTTTACGGCGGAATAATAATAATAATAATAATAATTAAAGCTGCAAGCAGCATTTATCGGGGTTCAAGCAGTTAAGGCCTTTAAGGCATTTAAGCACAAAAGCATCAAAAGTTATTAAGATTTATTTAGCAAGCATGTAACCACTGACATAATAGATGGAAAAGACCATTTACAGCCAATACAGGCAATTTGCCATGGGATATATATGGTTTTAAAGCTTTTTAACAGTTATAGCGCCACCTATGGTCCGATCTCCATAAAATTGTTTACTGTGACCTCAAATTGAACCCATACACATGTGTACTGAGTTTGGTGAAGATATCTCATTTACTTCTTGAGTTATAGCCATTTGAGTAAAATAGGCTCCTCCCACAACGATTTGCCACATTCTAGAATTATTTAATATGATTCTAGCATGATTTACTATCATATACCATGTTCCAGAATGATTTATTAGGATTCTAGCATGATTTACCTTGATACACCTCATTTCAGTATTACTTACTATGATTTACAATGTTTCTAGCATGATTAACCACATTACTAGCAATTATGTGAAGTGTCAGTGCAAATGAGGTGATGAACACTGACAAAATATTATTGTGTTATAATAGTTAGTTATATACGTGATTTTTAGTGTGTGTCCAAGTATGAATGCAAAAGCACATGTAAAATATTTCATTATTAAGTAGAATGGCCAGCAGAGGGCACTAGAAGACCACTTATTGGCTCACTTTCACTTTAAACCAGTTTTCTGCACTAAAGCAAACCAGTTTTTCCATGTTAACTCAATGCATGCTTACACACACACACACACACACACACACACACACACACACACACACAAACACACACACAGCATAGTTAACCATGATTTACCATGATATACCACGTTCTAGTATTATTTACCAGGAGATAAACGACAATCTAGTATTATTTACTTTGATTTACCATGTTTCTAGCCTGATTTATCACATTACTAGCAATTATTTGAAGTGTCAGTGCAAATAAAGTGATTAACACTGACAAAATATGATTGTGTTATAATAGTTATTGCTATATAAGTGATTTTTTTAGTGTGTATTCAAGTATGAATGCAAGCACATGTTGAAATATTTCATTAATAAGTAGAATGGCCAGCAGAGGGCAGTAGAAGACCACTTATTGGCTCACTTTCACCTTAAACCAGTTTTCTGCACTAAAGCAAACCAGTTTATCCATGTTAACTCAATGCATGCTTACACACACACACACACACACACACACACACACACACACACACACACACACACACACACACACACACACACAGCATAGTTAACCATGATTTACCATGATTTACCACATTACTAGCAATTATTTGAAGTGTCAGTGCAAATAAAGTGATTAACACTGACAAAATATGATTGTGTTATAATAGTTATTGCTATATAAGTGATTTTTAGTGTGTATTCAAGTATAAATGCAAGCACATGTGGAAAAATTTAATTAATAAGTAGAATGGCCAGCAGAGGGCAGTAGAATACCACTTATTGGCTCACTTTCACTTTAAACCTCATGATTTTGACCAGTTTTCTGCACTAAAGCAAACCAGTGTTTCCATGTTAACTCAATAATGCATACTTGCTACATATGCACACACAATAATGCTACACACACACACACACACACACACACACACACACACACACACACACACACACACACACAAATGTTTCAGTGATATTGGTGTCACATTCACCTTCATCACATTCACCTTCTGTCTTCATCACATTCACCATCTGTCGTCATCACCTGCACCTGCTCCTCATCACCCTCCTCATCATCACCTGCTCCTCATCATCATAACCGTCACCTGTTGTCCTTGTCTTGATCTGTGTATTTAAGTTCCCCTCTCATCCATTATCATTGTAGGTTATTGTTTGTGCACTAGCACTCTGTTATGTTTGTTTTCATGTTGGAAAATAAAACCTTTGTTATATTTGTACCACACACACACACACACACACACACACACACACACCATCATTTATCATGATTTACCATGGCTGATACCAATACCAATATGAGAAAATGACTATTTTAAACAGCAGGGGGCAGTAAAATACCACTTATTGGCTTAACATGCCATTAATTCATATCATTTTCACCTTTTTAACTGTTATAGAGGCAAATTTTGTCCGATCTGTCTGAAAATTTTCATGCTTGTTCAGGGTGATATTTCACACGTTCTGACTTGTTTTTAAGAAGGTCTGAGCATTGATTAAAGAGATATAGGCTTTCGGGGACACTTGGTAAAGGCCAGATTTTGAAGTGAACCTATTATAGCTATCCAAATGAAGTAGTTCAACTTTTTCTGACAATTATTGATCTAGTGAGTCCAGAGAATTGTATTGCACTAGTTTTGAACATTATGATACGAAAATTATATGATCAGAGATGGAAAAGACCATTTACAGCCAATACAGGCAGTTTACCATAGGAAATATATGATTTTAAAGCTTTTTAACAGTTATAGCGCCACCTATCGTCCGATCTCCATAGAATTTTTCATGCTTGTTAATGATGTTATGTCACATATGCTGACCAATTTTTGTGAAGTTCTGAGTTTTTATTTAGGATTTATAGGCTTTTTAATGTATTTTGACACGCCCATTTTATAAATTACCCTATTACAGCCATCCAAATGCAAAAATTCAACTTTTTTTTGATAATTATTGATCTAGAGAGTCCAGAGAATTGTCCTAGACTCGTTTGATTCGGATCAGGCAAAAAACCAGGGACTAGTTCGCAAAAGTAGGTTTTTAACATATTCGTGAATAATTAATAAACTGTTTGATTGACAGCAATGGTTCTAGAGGCAAAGTTGTTCAGCATAAGCAGATCTATCAAATGATATGCATTTTGTGATGATAAGTGTAACACCACGTGATTACAGAGCCATAAAACTCATTAGCGCCAACTAGTGGCCGATTTCTTTCAAAATTCTTACAGACCTCTAGGGCCATGAGCCGAACATGCCCATTGAGTTTCGTTCCGATCGGCCTCCATTAACCTTGTCTAATAGGTGCTTAAACTTCATTGGCCGATGGCGGCCATGTTTTTTGAGATACGCCAATGTCCTCATACACATACATGGCACCTTGGACCAAGACACTGCATACCAATTTTCAAGTCAATCGGACTAACGGTCAGGTGGTTATAGCCTGTTTTATGTTTTTTTCATTTTATAGCGCCACCATGAGGCCAATCGTCGCGATTTTTTTACTGTGACCCCAGATTGAACTCATACACATGTGTACCAAGTTTGGTGAAGATACCTCATTTACATCGGGAGTTATAGCCATTTTAGTAAAATAGGCCCCTCCCACAACATACGTTTTGGCGCCCCTTAGCGACCGTGAATCGAAATTTCCACTTTTTTTCAATAATTATTGATATTCAGACTCCAGAGAATATTTCTGCACTGGTTTGGTTCCAATCGGGCAAAAAACCAGGGACTAGTTCGCAAAAGTAGGTTTTTGACAAAATTCAAAATGGCGGAAAATCTATCATGGCGGAAATGAAATCGGAGATATACGTTTTGTTCGTCAGGCATCCAGCTTTCCAATGATATAAGACACTTGAGTCTACGACATACGGTCTAGGAGTTATGAACAGTTTCGCGCTTTTGGTTGCTATAGCGCCACCTATGGGCCAATCGGGGTCATAATCTCTGAACCTTTCCTCGATTTTTGTACTACCATCTGTCAAAGTTTCAAAGTTCCAGCTCTTACGGTTTGGGCTGCACGATGCGTTTTACGGCGGAATAATAATAATAATAATAATAAAAATCAGCACAATTACAATAGGGTTTCAGCACTTCGTGCTTGAACCCCTAATTAAAGCTGCAAGCAGCATTTATCGGGGTTCAAGCAGTTAAGGCCTTTAAGCACAAAAGCATCAAAAGTGATTAAGTTTTATTTACCAAGAATGTAACTACTGACATAATAGATGAAAAAGACCATTTACAGGAAATACCATAGGAAATATATGGTTTTAAAGCTTTTTAGCAGTTATAGCGCCACCTATCGTCCGATCTCCATGAAAATTGGCATGCTTGTTAATGATGTTATGTCACATATGCTCACCAATTTTTGTGAAGTTCTGAGTTTTCATTTAGGATTTATAGGCTTTTTAATGTTTTTTTGCCACGCCCATTTTCTAAATGACCCTATTACAGCCATCTACATGCAAAAGTTCAACTTTTTTTGATAATTATTCATCTAGAGTGTCCAGAGAATTGTCCTAGACTGGTCTGGTTTCGATCGGGCGAAAAACCTAGGACTAGTTTGCAAAAGTAGGTTTATAACATAATTACGAATATTTAATAACCGGTTTAATTGACAGCATTAGTTCTTGAGGCAAAGTTGTTCAGCATGAGCAGATCTATCAGATGATATGCATTTTGTGACGATAAGTGTAATACCACGTGATTACAGAGCCATAAAACTCGTTAGCGCCAACTAGTGGCCGATTTCTTTCAAAACTCTTACAGACCTCTAGGGCCATGAGTCGAACATGCCCATCGAGTTTCGTTCCGATCGGCCTCCGTTAACCTTGTCTAATAGGTGCTCAAATTTCATTGGTCGATGGCGGCCATGTTTTTCGAGATACGCCAATGTCCTCATAGACATACATGGCACCTTGGACCAAGACACTGCATACCAATTTTCAAGTCAATCGGACTAACGGTCACGTGGTCATAGCCGTTTTCATGTTTTTGTCATGTTATAGCGCCACCTAGTGTTCAATCGTCGCGATTTTTTTACTGTGACCCCAGATTGAACTCATACACATGTGCACCAAGTTTGGTGAAGATATCTAATTTCCTTCTCGAGTTATAGCCATTTTAGTAAAATAGGCTCCTCCCACAACATTAATTTATCACCCCCTGGCAATCAGGAATCGAAATTTCGACTTTTTTTCGATAATTATTGATATTCAGACTCCAGAGAACATTTCTGCACTGGTTTGGATCCAATTGGACAAAAAACCTAGGACTAGTTCGCAAAAGTAGGTTTTTAACAAAATTCAAAATGGCGGACAATTTGCATACAGGAAATGAAATCGGAGATATACGTTTTGACCTTCAGGTTTCCAGCTTTCCAGTGATATAAGACACTTGAGTCTACGTCATACGGTCTAGGAGTTATGAGCAGTTTCGCGCTTTTGGTTGTTATAGCGCCACCTATGGGCCAATCGGGGTCATATTCTCTGATCCTCTCCTCGATTTTTGTACTACCATCTGGCAAAGTTTCAAGGTTCCAGCTCTTACGGTTTGGGCTGCACGATGCGTTTTACGGCGGAAGAATAATAATAATAATTAAAGCTGCAAGCAGCATTTATCGGGGTTCAAGCAGTTAAGGCCTTTAAGCACAAAAGCATCAAAAGTGATTAAGTTTTATTTAGCAAGCATGTAACTACTGACATAATAGATGGAAAAGACCATTTACAGGAAATACCATAGGAAATATATGGTTTTAAAGCTTTTTAGCAGTTATAGCGCCACCTATGGTCCGATCTCCATAAAAATTGGCATGCTTGTTAATGATGTTATGTCACATATGCTCACCAATTTTTGTGAAGTTCTGAGTTTTCATTTAGGATTTATAGGCTTTTTAGTGTTTTTTTGCCACGCCCCTTTTCTAAATGACCCTATTACAGCCATCTACATGCAAAAGTTCAACTTTTTTTTGATAATTATTGATCTAGAGTGTCCAGAGAATTGTCCTAGACTGGTCTGGTTTCGATCGGGCGAAAAACCTAGGACTAGTTTGCAAAAGTAGGTTTTTAACATAATTACGAATATTTAATAAACGGTTTAATTGACAGCATTAGTTCTTGAGGCAAAGTTGTTCAGCATGAGCAGATCTATCAGTTGATATGTATTTTGTGACGATAAGTGTAACACCACGTGATTACAGAGCCATAAAACTCGTTAGCGCCAACTAGTGGCCGATTTCTTTCAAAACTCTTACAGACCTCTAGGGCCATGAGTCGAACATGCCCATCGAGTTTCGTTCCGATCGGCCTCCGTTAACCTTGTCTAATAGGTGCTCAAATTTCATTGGTCGATGGCGGCCATGTTTTTCGAGATACGCCAATGTCCTCATAGACATACATGGCACCTTGGACCAAGACACTGCATACCAATTTTCAAGTCAATCGGACTAACGGTCATGTGGTCATAGCCGTTTTCATGTTTTTTTCATGTTATAGCGCCACCTAGTGATCAATCGTCGCGATTTTTTTACTGTGACCCCAGATTGAACTCATACACATGTGCACCAAGTTTGGTGAAGATATCTAATTTCATTCTCGAGTTATAGCCATTTTAGTAAAATAGGCTCCTCCTACAACATTAATTTATCACCCCCTGGCGATCAGGAATCGAAATTTCAACTTTTTTTCGATAATTATTGATATTCAGACTCCAGAGAACATTTCTGCACTGTTTTGGATCCGATTGGACAAAAAACCTAGGACTAGTTTGCAAAAGTAGGTTTTTAACTAAATTCAAAATGGCGGACAATTTACATACCGGAAATGAAATCGGAGATATACGTTTTGACCTTCAGGTGTCCAGCTTTCCAGTGATATAAGACACTTGAGTCTACGTCATACGGTCTAGGAGTTATGAGCAGTTTCGCGCTTTTGGTTGCTATAGCGCCACCTATGGGCCAATTGGGGTCATATTCTCTGAACCTCTCCTCGATTTTTGTACTACCATCTGGCAAAGTTTCAAAGCTCCAGCTCTTACGGTTTGGGCTGCACGATGAGTTTTACGGCAGAAGAAAAATAATAATAATAATAATAATAATAATAATAATAATAATAATAAAAATCAGTACAATTACAATAGGGTTTCAGCACTTCGTGCTTGAACCCCTAATAATAATAATTAAAGCTGCAAGCAGCATTTATCGGGGTTCAAGCTATTAAGGCCTTTAAGGGTTTTTAAGCACAAAAGCATCAAAAGTTATCAGGTTTTATTTAGCAAGCATGTAACCACTGACATAATAGATGGAAAAGTCAATTTACAGCCAATACAGGCATTTTACCATAGGAAATACATGGTTTTAAAGCTTTTTAACAGTTATAGCGCCACCTATCATCCGATGTCCATAACATTGTTCATGCTTGTTAATGATGTTATTGTACATATGCTCACCAATTTTTGTGAAGTTCTGAGTTTTCATTTAGGATTTATAGGCTTTTTAGTGTATTTTGCCACGCCCATTTTCTAAATTACCCTGTTACAGCCACCCAAATGTAAAAGTTCAACTTTTTTTTGATAATTATTGATCTAGAGAGTCCAGAGAATTGTCCTAGACTGGTTTGGTTCTGATCGGGCGAAAAACCTAGGACTAGTTCGCAAAAGTAGGTTTTTAACATATTCATGAATATTTAATGAACTGTTTGATTGACAGCAATAGTTCTTGAGGCAAAGTTGTTCAAGATGAGGAGGTCTATCAAATGATATGCATTTTGTGACAATAAGTGTAACACCACGTGATTACAGAGCCATAAAACTCGTTAGCGCCAACTAGTGGCCGATTTCTTTCAAAATTCTTACAGACCTCTAGGGCCATGAGTCGAATATGCCCATCGAGTTTCGTTCCGATTGGCCTCCGTTAACCTTGTCTAATAGGTGCTTAAACTTCATTGGCCGATGGCGGCCATGTTTTTCAAGATACGCCAATGTCCTCATACACATACATGGCACCTTGGACCAAGACACTGCATACCAATTTTCAAGTCAATCGGACTAACGGTCAGGTGGTTATAGCCTGTTTTATGTTTTTGTCATGTTATAGCGCCACCATGTGGCCAATCGCCGCGATTTTTTTACTGTGACCTCAGATTGACCTCTTACACATGTGTACCGAGTTTGGTGAAGATACCTCATTTACTTCTGGAGTTATAGCCATTTTAGTAAAATAGGCTCCGCCTTCTTCGAACGTTTTGGCGCCCCTTAGTGACCGTGAATCGAAATTTCAACTTTTTTTCAATAATTATTGATATTCAGACTCCAGACAACATTTCTGCACTGGTTTGGTTCCGATCGGGCGAAAAACCTAGGACTAGTTCGCAAAAGTAGGTTTTGGACAAAATCCAAAATGGCGGAAAAATTTGCATACCGGAAATGAAATCCTTGAGGCCAATTTTGTTCGGCTTGACCCAAGGATTCCAATGATATAAGACACTTGAGTCTGTGACAAACGGTTAATGAGATTTAAGCAAAAATGTGCAATTTTTTTGTTTTTTGCGCTGTAGCGCCACCTATTGGCCAATCTGGGTCATATTCTCTGAACCTCTCCTCGATTTTTGTACTACCTTCTGGCCAAGTTTCAAGTCTCTAGCACTTACGGTTTGGGCTGCACGATGCGTTTTAGCGGAGAAGAAAAATAATAATAATAATTAAAGCTGCAAGCAGCATTTATCGGGGTTCAAGCATTTAAAGCCTTTAAGCACATAAGCATTTAAGACATTAAGTTTTATTTAGAAAGCTTTTAACCACTGAAATAATAGATGGAAAAGTCCATTTACAGCCAATACAGGCAATTTACCATAGGAAATATATGATTTTCAAACCTTTTTAACAGTTATAGCGCCACCTATGGTCCGATCAACATGAAATTTGGCATGCTTGTTTAGAATATTATGGCACATATGCTCACCAATTTTCGTGAAGTTCTGAGTTTTCGTTTAGGATTTATAAGCTTTTGAGTGCATTTTGCCACACCCATTTTCTTTATGACCCAATTATAGCCATACGAAAAATTCAAAAGTTCAACTTTTTTTCGATAATTATTGATCAAGAGAGTCCAGAGAATTGTCCTAGACTGGTCTGGTTCCGATCGGGCGAAAAACCAGGGACTAGTTCGCAAAAGTTGGTTTTTAACATATTCGCAAATAATTAATGAACGATTTGATTGACAGCAATGGTTCTTGAGGCAAAGTTGTTCAGCATGAGCAGATCTATCAAATGATATGCATTTTGTGACAATAAGTGTAACACCACGTGATTACAGAGCCATAAAACTCGTTAGCGCCAACTAGTGGCCGATTTCTTTCAAAATTCTTACAGACCTCTAGGGCCATGAGTCGAACATGCCCATCGAGTTTCGTTCCGATCGGCCTCCGTTAACCTTGTCTAATAGGTGCTCAAACTTCATTGGCCGATGGCGGCCATGTTTTTTGAAGTACACCAATGTCCTCATAGACATACATGACACCTTGGGCCAAGACACTGCATACCAATTTTCAAGTCAATCGGACTAACGGTCACATGGTCATAGCCATTTTCATGTTTTTTTCATGTTATAGCGCCACCTAGTGATCAATCGTCGCGATTTTTTTACTGTGACCCCAGATTGAACTCATACACATGTGCACCAAGTTTGGTGAAGATATCTCATTTCCTTCTCGAGTTATAGCAATTTTAGTAAAATAGGCTCCTCCCACAACATTAATTTATCACCCCCTGGCGATCAGGAATCGAAATTTCGACTTTTTTTCAATAATTATTGATATTCAGACTCCAGAGAACATTTCTGCACTGGTTTGGATCCAATTGGATAAAAAACCTAGGACTAGTTCGCAAAAGTAGGTTTTTGACTAAATTCAAAATGGCGGACAATTTGCATAAAAAAAATGAAATCGGAGATATACGTTTTGACCTTTAGGTTTCCAGCTTTCCAGTGATATAAGACACTTGAGTCTACGTCATACGGTCTAGGAGTTATGAGCAGTTTCGCGCTTTTGGTTGCTATAGCGCCACCTATGGGCCAATCGGGGTCATATTCTCTGAACCTCTCCTCGATTTTTGTACTACCATCTGGCAAAGTTTCAAGGTTCCAGCTCTTACGGTTTGGGCTGCACGATGCGTTTTACGGCGGAAGAATAATAATAATAATTAAAGCTGCAAGCAGCATTTATCGGGGTTCAAGCAGTTAAGGCCTTTAAGGCATTTAAGCACAAAAGCATCAAAAGTTATTAAGATTTATTTAGCAAGCATGTAACCACTGACATAATAGATGGAAAAGACCATTTACAGCCAATACAGGCAATTTGCCATGGGATATATATGGTTTTAAAGCTTTTTAACAGTTATAGCGCCACCTATGGTCCGATCTCCATAAAATTGTTTACTGTGACCTCAAATTGAACCCATACACATGTGTACTGAGTTTGGTGAAGATATCTCATTTACTTCTTGAGTTATAGCCATTTGAGTAAAATAGGCTCCTCCCACAACGATTTGCCACATTCTAGAATTATTTAATATGATTCTAGCATGATTTACTATCATATACCATGTTCCAGAATGATTTATTAGGATTCTAGCATGATTTACCTTGATACACCTCATTTCAGTATTATTTACTATGATTTACAATGTTTCTAGCATGATTAACCACATTACTAGCAATTATGTGAAGTGTCAGTGCAAATGAGGTGATGAACACTGACAAAATATTATTGTGTTATAATAGTTAGTTATATACGTGATTTTTAGTGTGTGTCCAAGTATGAATGCAAAAGCACATGTAAAATATTTAATTATTAAGTAGAATGGCCAGCAGAGGGCACTAGAAGACCACTTATTGGCTCACTTTCACTTTAAACCAGTTTTCTGCACTAAAGCAAACCAGTTTTTCCATGTTAACTCAATGCATGCTTACACACACACACACACACACACACACACACACATACACACACAGCATAGTTAACCATGATTTACCATGATATACCACGTTCTAGTATTATTTACCAGGAGATAAACGACAATCTAGTATTATTTACTTTGATTTACCATGTTTCTAGCCTGATTTATCACATTACTAGCAATTATTTGAAGTGTCAGTGCAAATAAAGTGATTAACACTGACAAAATATGATTGTGTTATAATAGTTATTGCTATATAAGTGATTTTTTTAGTGTGTATTCAAGTATGAATGCAAGCACATGTTGAAATATTTCATTAATAAGTAGAATGGCCAGCAGAGGGCAGTAGAAGACCACTTATTGGCTCACTTTCACTTTAAACCAGTTTTCTGCACTAAAGCAAACCAGTTTATCCATGTTAACTCAATGCATGCTTACACACACACACACACACACACACACACACACACACACACACACACACACACACACACACACACACACACACACACACACACACACACACACACACACAGCATAGTTAACCATGATTTACCATGATTTACCACATTACTAGCAATTATTTGAAGTGTCAGTGCAAATAAAGTGATTAACACTGACAAAATATGATTGTGTTATAATAGTTATTGCTATATAACTGATTTTTAGTGTGTATTCAAGTATAAATGCAAGCACATGTGGAAAATTTTAATTAATAAGTAGAATGGCCAGCAGAGGGCAGTAGACCACTTATTGGCTCACTTTCACTTTAAACCTCATGATTTTGACCAGTTTTCTGCACTAAAGCAAACCAGTGTTTCCATGTTAACTCAATAATGCATACTTGCTACATATGCTACACACAATAATGCTACACACACACACACACACACACACACACACACACACACACACACACACACACACACACACACACACAAATGTTTCAGTGATATTGGTGTCACATTCACCTTCATCACATTCACCTTCTGTCTTCATCACATTCACCATCTGTCGTCATCACCTGCACCTGCTCCTCATCACCCTCCTCATCATCACCTGCTCCTCATCATCATAACCGTCACCTGTTGTCCTTGTCTTGATCTGTGTATTTAAGTTCCCCTCTCATCCATTATCATTGTCGGTTATTGTTTGTGCACTAGCACTCTGTTATGTTTGTTTTCATGTTGGAAAATAAAACCTTTGTTATATTTGTACCACACACACACACACACACACCATCATTTATCATGATTTACCATGGCTGATACCAATACCAATATGAGAAAATGACTATTTTAAACAGCAGGGGGCAGTAAAATACCACTTATTGGCTTAACATGCCATTAATTCATATCATTTTCACCTTTTTAACTGTTATAGAGGCAAATTTTGTCCGATCTGTCTGAAAATTTTCATGCTTGTTCAGGGTGATATTTCACACGTTCTGACTTGTTTTTAAGAAGGTCTGAGCATTGATTAAAATCGATATAGACTTGGTAAAGGCCAGATTTTGAAGTGAACCTATTATAGCTATCCAAATGAAGTAGTTCAACTTTTTCTGACAATTATTGATCTAGTGAGTCCAGAGAATTGTATTGCACTAGTTTTGAACATTATGATATGAAAATTATATGATCAGAGATGGAAAAGACCATTTACAGCCAATACAGGCAGTTTACCATAGGAAATATATGATTTTAAAGCTTTTTAACAGTTATAGTGCCACCTATCGTCCGATCTCCATAGAATTTTTCATGCTTGTTAATGATGTTATGTCACATATGCTGACCAATTTTTGTGAAGTTCTGAGTTTTTATTTAGGATTTATAGGCTTTTTAATGTATTTTGACACGCCCATTTTATAAATGACCCTATTACAGCCATCCAAATGCAAAAGTTCAACTTTTTTTTGATAATTATTGATCTAGAGAGTCCAGAGAATTGTCCTAGACTCGTTTGGTTCCGATCGGGCAAAAAACCAGGGACTAGTTCGCAAAAGTAGGTTTTTAACATATTCGTGAATAATTAATAAACTGTTTGATTGACAGCAATGGTTCTAGAGGCAAAGTTGTTCAGCATAAGCAGATCTATCAAATGATATGCATTTTGTGATGATAAGTGTAACACCACGTGATTACAGAGCCATAAAACTCATTAGCGCCAACTAGTGGCCGATTTCTTTCAAAATTCTTACAGACCTCTAGGGCCATGAGCCGAACATGCCCATTGAGTTTCGTTCCGATCGGCCTCCGTTAACCTTGTCTAATAGGTGCTCAAACTTCATTGGCCGATGGCGGCCATGTTTTTTGAGATACGCCAATGTCCTCATACACATACATGGCACCTTGGACCAAGACACTGCATACCAATTTTCAAGTCAATCGGACTAACGGTCAGGTGGTTATAGCCTGTTTTATGTTTTTTTCATATTATAGCGCCACCATGAGGCCAATCACCGCGATTTTTTTACTGTGACCTCAACTTGAGCTCTTACATATGTGTACCGAGTTTGGTGAAAATATCTCATTTCGTTCACGAGTTATAGCCATTTTCGTATAATTAGCTCCGCCTCCTGCGAACGTTTTGATACCCCTTAGCAACCGTGGATCGAAATTTTACATTTTTTTCGATAATTATTGATCTTCAGACTCCTGTGAATATTTCTGCACTGGTTTGGTTCCGATCGGGCGAAAAACCAGGGACTAGTTCGCAAAAGTAGGTTTTGGACATAATCCAAAATGGCGGGAAAATTTGCATACCGGAAATGAAATCCTTGAGGCCTTTTTTGTTCGGCTTGACCCAAGGATTCCAAAGATATAAGACACTTGAGTCTGTGACAAAGGGTTGATGAGATTTAAGCAAAAATATGCCATTTTTTTGTTTTTAGCACTGTAGCGCCACCTATTGGCCAATCTAGCTCATATTCTCTGAACCTCTCCTCGATTTTTGTACTACCTTCTGGCCAAGTTTCAAGTCTCTAGCACTTACGGTTTAGGCTGCACGATGCGTTTTACGGCAGAATAATAATAATAATAATAAAAATCAGCACAATTACAATAGGGTTTCAGCATTTCATGCTTGAACCCCTAATAATAATTAAAGCTGCAAGCAGCATTTAGCGGGGTTCAAGCATTTAGGGTCTTTAAGCACATAAGGCAGTTTAGTGAGTTGTCTGAGTTTTTGTTTAGGATTTACAGGCTTTTGAGTGTTTTTTGCCATACCCATTTTCTAAATGATCCTGTTATGGCTACCCAATGGGTAAAGTTAAAGTTTTTTATATAATTAATAATCTAGAGCTTCCAGAGAATTGTACTGCACTGGTATATTTCCGATCGGGCGAAAAACCTAGGACTAGTTCGCAAAAGTAGGTTTTTAACATAATCGCAAGTATTTAATGAACAAATTGATTGACAGCAGTAGTTCTTGAGGCAAAGTTGTTCAGTATGAGGAGATCTATCAAATGATATGCATCACGTGATTACATAGCCGTAAAACCTGTTAGCGTCAACTAGCGGCTGATTTTTCAAAATTCTTACAGACCTCTAGGGCCACGAGTCGAACATGCCCACCGAGTTTCGTTCTGATCGGCCTCCGTTAAGAGCAAACTAACAGCTTTGAATTAAAATGGTGAGTTTATCCTGTTGTAAACATCAACCATGCCTGTTGACAGTTCTCTTTTGTGGGAAGGGAATGAAAAGTTCTCAAATCCACAGCACAGCCTCAGACATAACATTTATATCCATGATCTGCCATTTTCACTATTGTCCTTGCTTGCTTCTTCACAATACCTGCAGATATTCTGATGATTCGGCTGTGCAGGTCCACATTAACACTGCCTGGCCTAGAACATGGACTGGAAAATGCAAATTTGGGGGGTATAAATATTAATGATCCTGACTCCAACGTCACAGTCGGTGTTATGGTGGGATTCACTCATTTTTCAGCGGTCTTTTGCAAACAGGAGATTTACACATGAAGGAGGAAACAATGGTGTTTGAGGCTCACGGTATGTCAGTTCCATGTCCAGAACTCTTATCATTCAACTATGCCAAGATAAATACAGTTTTCAATTGTATGGCACCTTTAAAATAGATGATTAGTAATATAATGCTTACTTGGAGTCTGAAATGGCATTAACAAAAGAAGAAAAATATTCTTAGATTTCTGTTCATTCTAATCATGTACAAATAAAGTAGCACAGTAAGATTACATGTATTTGAATGCATTAGTGAGTGTGTGATTGTGCTGTGTGTGCAGCGTGTCAATACTAAAAGTGAAGATGTAGTTGATATCTTTGGTGATAATATCTGTAGTAATCATAAAAAAACAATTAAGAAATAAAGAATTAAAATTACAAATAATATTCTATTAAGATATGAGTTACAATAACATGATTTGCAATAGTAATAATATCAATAATATATGCACAATACACACAGATTAGACTATCAGGTCTGTGTTTTACAAAAACATTAGTATTGCAGCCAATGTGAGTCTGTGGGATTTATAAACAGACAAAATATGATTTGAAATGTTATTTTAATGATTTTATTAAGTTTAAACAATATTTCAAATGGAAAAAAAATGAAAAATAATATTTTAGTGAGCAGAATGAACCAATGAGTGTTCTTCTTCTGGTGGTTAAAATGTAAATGAAAACAATAATACTTAAACAATAATACTTAATACACTAACCATGCTTGAACACACACATGCACACACATTTTGTTGTAGATGTAGATATTTAAAATAAAAGATAGGTAACAAAATGATAATTGCAAATCTCCTCTGTATAACACCATTTTCAGATTTCAAATTAATCACTGAGAGGCAGAATTGTTCAAACTGAGAGCTCAGTAAAAATGAAGTGATAAACTTTGACAAAACATGACTGTGTTATAATAGGTGATTTTCATGCAAGTAATTTTATATAGTCCAAAAACTAATGCAAAAGCACAGATGAAAATATTTTATTAAGTAGAATGTCCTGCAGAGGGCAGTAGAAGACCACTAATTGACTCACTTTCATTTGAAAGACTTTTTTTTATCCACCAGTAAAACAAAGCAGTTTCTCCATGTTCTTTCCATTAAGCATGCTTACACACACAGACACACACACAAACACAAACACATCCACACACACACACACAAAGACAAATATGTTTTCAATGTTTTTAGGATGTGATATTGTGAAAATATCTTCATCTCCTCATCTTGAACAACTTTGCCTCAAGAATCACTAATGTCAATCAAACCGTTCATAATCATAATAAAAAATAAAATGTATAAAAAATATCATAATAAAAAAAAAAACATCATAATAAAAAAGATTGCTTCTTAAAGCATTTGTTTATTTCCCAATACTGAAGCGAATTAAAAGATCATGCGTAATCCTGCTGCTCCCTCTAGTGGACAACAGTGGTATTATAGCTTACATTTTACAGTTGAAGTGTTTGAATGAATGAATGGGAATTTGTTTTTTTACTTATATCTCAGGAACCAAAAGGCAAAAAATTCTGAAACTCAGAGCATAGATAGTGCTTGAGGAGCCCTGTTGAATGAGACCATCAACGTGTTTTTGGGCGATTGGGGCTGGGAGTTATGATTGTTATAAGGCATATCTGTTCGGGCTATTATCTCTGGAATGCCCAGGGCAAATAACACCACATTTGAATCGAAGCTAGCCAAGGACGCGCCCTTTCCAACGAGCTCTCACACAATGTTCGGGGTGGTCTGGGTCGGGAGTAATGGCCGTTCAAAATCGGGGGTCCCGCGGATTCGCGATGCGCGGGGGGCGCACTCCCGAGGCCCGCGACGACACGTTTCGATCAAGAGCCCGGAGAGGTCCTCACCATCAAAATTTGAGCGCGCAACGACTTTCCGTTTTCGAGTTATGAATGAATTTGTATTCGGGGGCGTGGCTTAAATGCCGTTACTTTCGTTTCATTTCATTCATTTACTTTCGTCCATTTCCATATCTCAGTGTAACACAATTGTCAATAGTAATACTCAATAGATGAGTTTTGACAAAATGTGATTGTAAATGTTAAAATAATGATTTTATAAAGTCTAAATATGAATTTTATAACAATATTAGGGAGTAGTATGATGAAATGACAGCAGGGGGCAGTAAAATACCACTTATTGGCTTAATATGTCATTATATTCATATAAAATCACCTTTTGAAGAAGTTAAACTTTTTTTCTGATAATTATTGATCTAGAGAGTTCAGAGAATTGTGCTGCACTGGTTTTGAACATTATGATATGAACATTATATGATGATAGAAGACACCATTTACAGCAAATACAGGCAATTTACCATAGGAAATATATGGTTTTAAAGCGTTTTAACAGTTATAGCGCCAACTATGGTCCGATCTTCATAAAATTTTTCATGCTTCTTTAGCAGGTTATGACACATATGCTCATCAATTTTTGTGAAGTTCTGAGTTTTCGTTTAGGATTTATAGGCTTTTGAGTGCATTTTACCACGCCCATTTTCTAAATGACCCTGTTATAGCCATGCGAAAAATGCAAAAGTTCAACTTTTTTTTGATAATTATTGACCTAGAGAGTCCATAGAATTGTCCTAGACTGGTTTGGTTCCGATCGGGCGAAAAACCAGGGACTAGTTCGCAAAAGTACGTTTTTAACATAATTACGAATATTTAATGAACGGTTTGATTGACAGCAATGGTTCTTGAGGCAAAGTTGTTCAACAAGAGGAGATCTATCAAATGGTATGCATTTTGTGACAATAAGTGTAACACCACGTGATTACAGAGCCATAAAACTCGTTAGCGCCAACTAGTGGCCGATTTCTTTTAAAATTCTTACAGACCTCTAGGGCCATGAGTAGAACATGCCCACCGAGTTTCGTTCCGATCGGCCTCCGTTAACCTTGTCTAATAGGTGCTCAAACTTCATTGGCCGATGGCGGCCATGTTTTTTTAGATACGCCAATGTCCTCATACACATACATGGCACCTTGGACCAAGACACTGCATACCAATTTTCAAGTCAATCAGACTAACGGTCAGGTGGTTAAAGCCTGTTTTATGTTTTTTATATATTATAGCGCCACCATGTGGCCAATCGCCGCGATTTTTTTACTGTTACCTCATATTGAGCTCATACATATGTTTACCGAGTTTGGTGAAGATACCTCATTTACTT
Organism: Rutilus rutilus; assembly: GCF_951802725.1. NCBI lineage: Eukaryota > Metazoa > Chordata > Actinopteri > Cypriniformes > Leuciscidae > Rutilus > Rutilus rutilus. The sequence goes on along the minus strand of NC_140213.1, from coordinate 17,636,189 downwards.
CTGGAGTTATAGCCATTTTAGTAAAATAGGCCCCTCCCATAACATACGTTTTGGCGCCCCTTAGCGACCGTGAATCGAAATTTCGACTTTTTTTCGATAATTATTGATCTTCAGTTTCTAGAGAACATTTCTGCACTGGTTTGGTTCCGATCGGGCGAAAAACCAGGGACTAGTTCGCAAAAGTAGGTTTTTGACAAAATTCAAAATGGCGGAAAATCTATCATGGCGGAAATGAAATCGGAGATATACGTTTTGTTCGTCAGGCGTCCAGCTTTCCAATGATATAAGACACTTGAGTCTACGACATACGTTCTAGGAGTTCTGAGCAGTTTCGCGCTTTTGGTCGCTATAGCGCCACCTATGGGCCAATCGAGGTCATACTTTGATACGTTCTCCCCAAATTGAGGACTACCATTTGGCCAACTTTCAAGGTTCCAGCTCTTACGGTTTGGTCTGCACGATGCGTTTTAGGGGAAAATAATAATAATAATTAAAGCTGCAAGCAGCATTTATCGGGGTTCAAGCAGTTAAGGCCTTTAAGGCATTTAAGCACAAAAGCATCAAAAGTTATTAAGATTTATTTAGCAAGCATGTAACCACTGACATAATAGATGGAAAAGACCATTTACAGCCAATACAGGCAATTTGCCATGGGATATATATGGTTTTAAAGCTTTTTAACAGTTATAGCGCCACCTATGGTCCGATCTCCATAAAATTGTTTACTGTGACCTCAAATTGAACCCATACACATGTGTACTGAGTTTGGTGAAGATATCTCATTTACTTCTTGAGTTATAGCCATTTGAGTAAAATAGGCTCCTCCCACAACGATTTGCCACATTCTAGAATTATTTAATATGATTCTAGCATGATTTACTATCATATACCATGTTCCAGAATGATTTATTAGGATTCTAGCATGATTAACCTTGATACACCTCATTTCAGTATTATTTACTATGATTTACAATGTTTCTAGCATGATTAACCACATTACTAGCAATTATGTGAAGTGTCAGTGCAAATGAGGTGATGAACACTGACAAAATATTATTGTGTTATAATAGTTAGTTATATACGTGATTTTTTTGTGTGTGTCCAAGTATGAATGCAAAAGCACATGTAAAATATTTCATTATTAAGTAGAATGGCCAGCAGAGGGCACTAGAAGACCACTTATTGGCTCACTTTCACTTTAAACCAGTTTTCTGCACTAAAGCAAACCAGTTTTTCCATGTTAACTCAATGCATGCTTACACACACACACACACACACACACACACACACACACACACACACACACACACACACACACACACACACACACACACAGCATAGTTAACCATGATTTACCATGATATACCACGTTCTAGTATTATTTACCAGGAGATAAACGACAATCTAGTATTATTTACTTTGATTTACCATGTTTCTAGCCTGATTTATCACATTACTAGCAATTATTTGAAGTGTCAGTGCAAATAAAGTGATTAACACTGACAAAATATGATTGTGTTATAATAGTTATTGCTAAATAAGTGATTTTTTTAGTGTGTATTCAAGTATGAATGCAAGCACATGTTGAAATATTTCATTAATAAGTAGAATGGCCTGCAGAGGGCAGTAGAAGACCACTTATTGGCTCACTTTCACTTTAAACCAGTTTTCTGCACTAAAGCAAACCAGTTTATCCATGTTAACTCAATGCATGCTTACACACACACACACACACACACACACACACACACACACACACACACACACACACACACACACACACACACACACACACACACACACACAGCATAGTTAACCATGATTTACCACATTACTAGCAATTATTTGAAGTGTCAGTGCAAATAAAGTGATTAACACTGACAAAATATGATTGTGTTATAATAGTTATTGCTATATAAGTGATTTTTAGTGTGTATTCAAGTATAAATGCAAGCACATGTGGAAAAATTTAATTAATAAGTAGAATGGCCAGCAGAGGGCAGTAGAAGACCACTTATTGGCTCACTTTCACTTTAAACCTCATGATTTTGACCAGTTTTCTGCACTAAAGCAAACCAGTGTTTCCATGTTAACTCAATAATGCATACTTGCTACATATGCTACACACAATAATGCTACACACACACACACACACACACACACACACACACACACACACACACAAAAATGTTTCAGTGATATTGGTGTCACATTCACCTTCATCACATTCACCTTCTGTCTTCATCACATTCACCATCTGTCGTCATCACCTGCACCTGCTCCTCATCACCCTCCTCATCATCACCTGCTCCTCATCATCATAACCGTCACCTGTTGTCCTTGTCTTGATCTGTGTATTTAAGTTCCCCTCTCATCCATTATCATTGTCGGTTATTGTTTGTGCACTAGCACTCTGTTATGTTTGTTTTCATGTTGGAAAATAAAACCTTTGTTATATTTGTACCACACACACACACACACACACACACACACACACCATCATTTATCATGATTTACCATGGCTGATACCAATACCAATATGAGAAAATGACTATTTTAAACAGCAGGGGGCAGTAAAATACCACTTATTGGCTTAACATGCCATTAATTCATATCATTTTCACCTTTTTAACTGTTATAGAGGCAAATTTTGTCCGATCTGTCTGAAAATTTTCATGCTTGTTCAGGGTGATATTTCACACGTTCTGACTTGTTTTTAAGAAGGTCTGAGCATTGATTAAAGAGATATAGGCTTTCGGGGACACTTGGTAAAGGCCAGATTTTGAAGTGAACCTATTATAGCTATCCAAATGAAGTAGTTCAACTTTTTCTGACAATTATTGATCTAGTGAGTCCAGAGAATTGTATTGCACTAGTTTTGAACATTATGATATGAAAATTATATGATCAGAGATGGAAAAGACCATTTACAGCCAATACAGGCAGTTTACCATAGGAAATATATGATTTTAAAGCTTTTTAACAGTTATAGCGCCACCTATCGTCCGATCTCCATAGAATTTTTCATGCTTGTTAATGATGTTATGTCACATATGCTGACCAATTTTTATGAAGTTCGGAGTTTTTATTTAGGATTTATAGGCTTTTTAATGTATTTTGACACGCCCATTTTATAAATTACCCTATTACAGCCATCCAAATGCAAAAGTTCAACTTTTTTTTGATAATTATTGATCTACAGAGTCCAGAGAATTGTCCTAGACTGGTCTGGTTCCGATCGGGCAAAAAACCTAGGACTAGTTCGCAAAAGTAGGTTTTTAACATATTAATGAATAATTAATGAACAGTTTGATTGACAGCAATGGTTCTTGAGGCAAAGTTGTTCAGGATGAGGAGATCTATCAAATGATATGCATATTGTGTGGATATTTGTAACACCACGTGATTACAGAGCCGTAAAACTCGTTAGCGCCAACTAGTGGCCGATTTCTTTGAAAATTCTTACAGACCTTTAGGGCCATGAGCCGAACATGCCCATTGAGTTTCGTTCCGATCGGCCTCCGTTAACCTTGTCTAATAGGTGCTCAAACTTCGTTGGCCGATGGCGGCCATGTTTTTTGAGATACGCCAATGTCCTCATACACATACATGGCACCTTGGACCAAGACACTGCATACCAATTTTCAAGTCAATCGGACTAACGGTCAGGTGGTTATAGCCTGTTTTATGTTTTTTTCATTTTATAGCGCCACCATGAGGCCAATCGTCGCGATTTTTTTACTGTGACCCCAGAGTAAGCTCATACACAAGTGTACCAAGTTTGGTGAAGATACCTCATTTACATCGGGAGTTATAGCCATTTTAGTAAAATAGGCCCCTCCCACAATGTACGTTTTGGCGCCCCTTAGCGACCGTGAATCGAAATTTCCACTTTTTTTCGATAATTATTGATATTCAGTCTCCAGAGAACATTTCTGCACTAGTTTGGTTCCAATCGGGCAAAAAACCAGGGACTAGTTCGCAAAAGTAGATTTTTGACAAAATTCAAAATGGCGGAAAATCTATCATGGCGGAAATGAAATCGGAGATATACGTTTTGTTCGTCAGGCGTCCAGCTTTCCAATGATATAAGACACTTGAGTCTACGACATACGGTCTAGGAGTTATGAGCAGTTTCGCGCTTTTGGTTGTTATAGCGCCACCTATGGGCCAATCGGGGTCATAATCTCTGAACCTTTCCTCGATTTTTGTACTACCATCTGTCAAAGTTTCAAAGTTCCAGCTCTTACGGTTTGGGCTGCACGATGCGTTTTAGGGCGGAATAATAATAATAATAATTAAAGCTGCAAGCAGCATTTATCGGGGTTCAAGCAGTTAAGGCCTTTAAGGCATTTAAGCACAAAAGCATCAAAAGTTATTAAGATTTATTTAGCAAGCATGTAACCACTGACATAATAGATGGAAAAGACCATTTACAGCCAATACAGGCAATTTGCCATGGGATATATATGGTTTTAAAGCTTTTTAACAGTTATAGCGCCACCTATGGTCCGATCTCCATAAAATTGTTTACTGTGACCTCAAATTGAACCCATACACATGTGTACTGAGTTTGGTGAAGATATCTCATTTACTTCTTGAGTTATAGCCATTTGAGTAAAATAGGCTCCTCCCACAACGATTTGCCACATTCTAGAATTATTTAATATGATTCTAGCATGATTTACTATCATATACCATGTTCCAGAATGATTTATTAGGATTCTAGCATGATTTACCTTGATACACCTCATTTCAGTATTACTTACTATGATTTACAATGTTTCTAGCATGATTAACCACATTACTAGCAATTATGTGAAGTGTCAGTGCAAATGAGGTGATGAACACTGACAAAATATTATTGTGTTATAATAGTTAGTTATATACGTGATTTTTAGTGTGTGTCCAAGTATGAATGCAAAAGCACATGTAAAATATTTCATTATTAAGTAGAATGGCCAGCAGAGGGCACTAGAAGACCACTTATTGGCTCACTTTCACTTTAAACCAGTTTTCTGCACTAAAGCAAACCAGTTTTTCCATGTTAACTCAATGCATGCTTACACACACACACACACACACACACACACACACACACACACACACACACACACACACACACACACACACACACAGCATAGTTAACCATGATTTACCATGATATACCACGTTCTAGTATTATTTACCAGGAGATAAACGACAATCTAGTATTATTTACTTTGATTTACCATGTTTCTAGCCTGATTTATCACATTACTAGCAATTATTTGAAGTGTCAGTGCAAATAAAGTGATTAACACTGACAAAATATGATTGTGTTATAATAGTTATTGCTATATAAGTGATTTTTTTAGTGTGTATTCAAGTATGAATGCAAGCACATGTTGAAATATTTCATTAATAAGTAGAATGGCCAGCAGAGGGCAGTAGAAGACCACTTATTGGCTCACTTTCACCTTAAACCAGTTTTCTGCACTAAAGCAAACCAGTTTATCCATGTTAACTCAATGCATGCTTACACACACACACACACACACACACACACACACACACACACACACACACACACACACACAGCATAGTTAACCATGATTTACCATGATTTACCACATTACTAGCAATTATTTGAAGTGTCAGTGCAAATAAAGTGATTAACACTGACAAAATATGATTGTGTTATAATAGTTATTGCTATATAAGTGATTTTTAGTGTGTATTCAAGTATAAATGCAAGCACATGTGGAAAAATTTAATTAATAAGTAGAATGGCCAGCAGAGGGCAGTAGAATACCACTTATTGGCTCACTTTCACTTTAAACCTCATGATTTTGACCAGTTTTCTGCACTAAAGCAAACCAGTGTTTCCATGTTAACTCAATAATGCATACTTGCTACATATGCACACACAATAATGCTACACACACACACACACACACACACACACACACACACACACACACACACACACACACACACAATGTTTCAGTGATATTGGTGTCACATTCACCTTCATCACATTCACCTTCTGTCTTCATCACATTCACCATCTGTCGTCATCACCTGCACCTGCTCCTCATCACCCTCCTCATCATCACCTGCTCCTCATCATCATAACCGTCACCTGTTGTCCTTGTCTTGATCTGTGTATTTAAGTTCCCCTCTCATCCATTATCATTGTAGGTTATTGTTTGTGCACTAGCACTCTGTTATGTTTGTTTTCATGTTGGAAAATAAAACCTTTGTTATATTTGTACCACACACACACACACACACACACACACACACACACACACACACACACACACACACACACACACACACACACACACACCATCATTTATCATGATTTACCATGGCTGATACCAATACCAATATGAGAAAATGACTATTTTAAACAGCAGGGGGCAGTAAAATACCACTTATTGGCTTAACATGCCATTAATTCATATCATTTTCACCTTTTTAACTGTTATAGAGGCAAATTTTGTCCGATCTGTCTGAAAATTTTCATGCTTGTTCAGGGTGATATTTCACACGTTCTGACTTGTTTTTAAGAAGGTCTGAGCATTGATTAAAGAGATATAGGCTTTCGGGGACACTTGGTAAAGGCCAGATTTTGAAGTGAACCTATTATAGCTATCCAAATGAAGTAGTTCAACTTTTTCTGACAATTATTGATCTAGTGAGTCCAGAGAATTGTATTGCACTAGTTTTGAACATTATGATACGAAAATTATATGATCAGAGATGGAAAAGACCATTTACAGCCAATACAGGCAGTTTACCATAGGAAATATATGATTTTAAAGCTTTTTAACAGTTATAGCGCCACCTATCGTCCGATCTCCATAGAATTTTTCATGCTTGTTAATGATGTTATGTCACATATGCTGACCAATTTTTGTGAAGTTCTGAGTTTTTATTTAGGATTTATAGGCTTTTTAATGTATTTTGACACGCCCATTTTATAAATTACCCTATTACAGCCATCCAAATGCAAAAATTCAACTTTTTTTTTGATAATTATTGATCTAGAGAGTCCAGAGAATTGTCCTAGACTCGTTTGATTCGGATCAGGCAAAAAACCAGGGACTAGTTCGCAAAAGTAGGTTTTTAACATATTCGTGAATAATTAATAAACTGTTTGATTGACAGCAATGGTTCTAGAGGCAAAGTTGTTCAGCATAAGCAGATCTATCAAATGATATGCATTTTGTGATGATAAGTGTAACACCACGTGATTACAGAGCCATAAAACTCATTAGCGCCAACTAGTGGCCGATTTCTTTCAAAATTCTTACAGACCTCTAGGGCCATGAGCCGAACATGCCCATTGAGTTTCGTTCCGATCGGCCTCCATTAACCTTGTCTAATAGGTGCTTAAACTTCATTGGCCGATGGCGGCCATGTTTTTTGAGATACGCCAATGTCCTCATACACATACATGGCACCTTGGACCAAGACACTGCATACCAATTTTCAAGTCAATCGGACTAACGGTCAGGTGGTTATAGCCTGTTTTATGTTTTTTTCATTTTATAGCGCCACCATGAGGCCAATCGTCGCGATTTTTTTACTGTGACCCCAGATTGAACTCATACACATGTGTACCAAGTTTGGTGAAGATACCTCATTTACATCGGGAGTTATAGCCATTTTAGTAAAATAGGCCCCTCCCACAACATACGTTTTGGCGCCCCTTAGCGACCGTGAATCGAAATTTCCACTTTTTTTCAATAATTATTGATATTCAGACTCCAGAGAATATTTCTGCACTGGTTTGGTTCCAATCGGGCAAAAAACCAGGGACTAGTTCGCAAAAGTAGGTTTTTGACAAAATTCAAAATGGCGGAAAATCTATCATGGCGGAAATGAAATCGGAGATATACGTTTTGTTCGTCAGGCATCCAGCTTTCCAATGATATAAGACACTTGAGTCTACGACATACGGTCTAGGAGTTATGAACAGTTTCGCGCTTTTGGTTGCTATAGCGCCACCTATGGGCCAATCGGGGTCATAATCTCTGAACCTTTCCTCGATTTTTGTACTACCATCTGTCAAAGTTTCAAAGTTCCAGCTCTTACGGTTTGGGCTGCACGATGCGTTTTACGGCGGAATAATAATAATAATAATAATAAAAATCAGCACAATTACAATAGGGTTTCAGCACTTCGTGCTTGAACCCCTAATAAAAATCCTTACAATAACAATAGGGTTTCAGCACTTCGTGCTTGAACCCCTAATAAAAATCAGTACAATTACAATAGGGTTTCAGCACTTCGTGCTTGAACCCCTAAAAATCCTTACAATTACAATAGGGTTTCAGCATTTCATGCTTGAACCCCTAAAAATCAGTACAATTACAATAGGGTTTCAGCACTTCGTGCTTGAACCCCTAATAATTAAAGCTGCAAGCAGCATTTATCGGGGTTCAAGCTATTAAGGCCTTTAAGGGTTTTTAAGCACAAAAGCATCAAAAGTTATTAAGATTTATTTAGCAAGCATGTAACCACTGACATAATAGATGGAAAAGACCATTTACAGCCAATACAGGCAATTTGCCATGGGATATATATGGTTTTAAAGCTTTTTAACAGTTATAGTGCCACCTATGGTCCGATCTCCATAAAATTGTTTACTGTGACCTCAAATTGAACCCATACACATGTGTACTGAGTTTGGTGAAGATATCTCATTTACTTCTTGAGTTATAGCCATTTGAGTAAAATAGGCTCCTCCCACAACGATTTGCCACATTCTAGAATTATTTAATATGATTCTAGCATGATTTACTATCATATACCATGTTCCAGAATGATTTATTAGGATTCTAGCATGATTTACCTTGATACACCTCATTTCAGTATTATTTACTATGATTTACAATGTTTCTAGCATGATTAACCACATTACTAGCAATTATGTGAAGTGTCAGTGCAAATGAGGTGATGAACACTGACAAAATATTATTGTGTTATAATAGTTAGTTATATACGTGATTTTTAGTGTGTGTCCAAGTATGAATGCAAAAGCACATGTAAAATATTTCATTATTAAGTAGAATGGCCAGCAGAGGGCAGTAGAAGACCACTTATTGGCTCACTTTCACTTTAAACCAGTTTTCTGCACTAAAGCAAACCAGTTTATCCATGTTAACTCAATAATGCATACTTGCTACATATGCTACACACAATAATGCTACACACACACACACACACACACACACACACAAATGTTTCAGTGATATTGGTGTCACATTCACCTTCATCACATTCACCTTCTGTCTTCATCACATTCACCATCTGTCGTCATCACCTGCACCTGCTCCTCATCACCCTCCTCATCATCACCTGCTCCTCATCATCATAACCGTCACCTGTTGTCCTTGTCTTGATCTGTGTATTTAAGTTCCCCTCTCATCCATTATCATTGTCGGTTATTGTTTGTGCACTAGCACTCTGTTATGTTTGTTTTCATGTTGGAAAATAAAACCTTTGTTATATTTGTACCACACACACACACACACACACACACACACACACACACACACACACACACACACACACACACACACACACACACACACACACACACACACACACACACCATCATTTATCATGATTTACCATGGCTGATACCAATACCAATATGAGAAAATGACTATTTTAAACAGCAGGGGGCAGTAAAATACCACTTATTGGCTTAACATGCCATTAATTCATATCATTTTTAACTGTTATAGAGGCAAATTTTGTCCGATCTGTCTGAAAATTTTCATGCTTGTTCAGGGTGATATTTCACACGTTCTGACTTGTTTTTAAGAAGGTCTGAGCATTGATTAAAGAGATATAGGCTTTCGGGGACACTTGGTAAAGGCCAGATTTTGAAGTGAACCTATTATAGCTATCCAAATGAAGTAGTTCAACTTTTTCTGACAATTATTGATCTAGTGAGTCCAGAGAATTGTATTGCACTAGTTTTGAACATTATGATATGAAAATTATATGATCAGAGATGGAAAAGACCATTTACAGCCAATACAGGCAGTTTACCATAGGAAATATATGATTTTAAAGCTTTTTAACAGTTATAGCGCCACCTATCGTCCGATTTCCATAGAATTTTTCATGCTTGTTAATGATGTTATGTCACATATGCTGACCAATTTTTGTGAAGTTCTGAGTTTTTATTTAGGATTTATAGGCTTTTTAATGTATTTTGACACGCCCATTTTATAAATTACCCTATTACAGCCATCCAAATGCAATTTTGATAGCCATTTTGTCCGCCTTGAGCCAAGGATTCCAACGATATAAGACACTTGATTCTGGGACAAACGGTCTAAGAGTTATGAGCGATTTTGTACTTTTGGTTGCTGTAGCGCCACCTATGGGCCAATCGGGGTCATACTCTGATAGGTTGTCCCCAAATTGAGGCCTACCATCTGGCCAGGTTTCAAGTCTCTAGGCCTTACGGTTTGTCCTGCACGATGCGTTTTACGAATCCTTACAATTACAATAGGGTTTCAGCATTTCATGCTTGAACCCCTAATAAGAATGAAGGCTTTTTGCCAGTTATAGCGCCACCTATGGTCCGATCTCCATGAAACTCTGCATGCTTCCTCACCATGTTCGGACACATATGCTCATCAATTTTGGTGAAGTTCTGAGTTTTCATTTGGGATTTATAGGCTTTTTAGTGTATTTTGCCACGCCCCTTTTCTAAATGACCCTGTTACAGCCACCCAAATGCCAAAGTTCAACTTTTTTTCGATAATTATTGATCTAGAGAGTCCAGAGAATTGTCCTAGACTGGTTTGGTTCCGATCGGGCGAAAAACCAGGGACTAGTTCGCAAAAGTAGGTTTTGGACAAAATTCGACATAGCAGAAATTCTTCCCTGCCTACATCCAAATCGGAGATAGCCATTTTGTCCGCCTTGAGCCAAGGATTCCAACGATATAAGACACTTGATTCTGGGACAAACGGTCTAAGAGTTATGAGCGATTTTGTACTTTTGGTTGCTGTAGCGCCACCTATGGGCCAATCGGGGTCATACTCTGATAGGTTGTCCCCAAATTGAGGCCTACCATCTGGCCAGGTTTCAAGTCTCTAGGCCTTACGGTTTGTCCTGCACGATGCGTTTTACGAATCCTTACAATTACAATAGGGTTTCAGCATTTCATGCTTGAACCCCTAATAAAAATCAGCACAATTACAATAGGGTTTCAGCACTTCGTGCTTGAACCCCTAATTAAAGCTGCAAGCAGCATTTATCGGGGTTCAAGCAATTAAGGCCTTTAAGGCCTTTAAGCATAAAAGCATCAAAAGTTATTAAGATTTATTTAGCAAGCATGTAACTACTGACATAATAGATGAAAAAGACCATTTACCATAGGAAATATATGGTTTTAAAGCTTTTTAACAGTTATAGCGCCACCTTTGGTCCGATCTCCATAAAATTTGGCATGCTTGTTAATGATGTTATTTCACATATGTTCACCAATTTTTGTGAAGTTCTGAGTTTTTATTTATGATTTATAGTTTTTTTTATTTATTTTGCCCCGCCCATTTTATAAATGACCCTATTACAGCCATCCAAATGCAAAAGTTCAACTTTTTTTTGATAATTATTGATCTAGAGAGTCCAGAGAATTGTCCTAGACTGGTCTGGTTCCGATCGGGCGAAAAACCAGGGACTAGTTCGCAAAAGTAGGTTTTTAACATAATTACAAATATTTAATGAACGGTTTGATTGACAGCAATAGTTCTTGAGGCAAAGTTGTTCAGCATGAGCAGATCTATCAAATGATATGCATTTTGTGACAATAAGTGTAACACCACGTGATTACAGAGCCATTAAACTCGTTAGCGCCAACTAGTGGCCGATTTCTTTCAAAATTCTTACAGACCTCTAGGGGCTTGAGCCGAACATGCCCACTGAGTTTCGTTCTAATTGGCCTACGTTAACCTTGTCTAATAGGTGCTCAAACTTCATTGGCCGATGGCGGCCATGTTTTTCGAGATACACCAATGTCCTCATAGACATACATGGCACCTTGGACCAAGACACTGCATACCAATTTTCAAGTCAATCGGACAAACGGTCAGGTGGTTATAGCCTGTTTTATGTTTTTTTAATGTTATAGCGCCACCATGTGGCTAATCACCGCGATTTCTTTACTGTGACCTTAGATTGACCTCTTACACATGTGTACCAAGTTTGGTGAAGATAACTCATTTACTTCTGGAGTTATAGCCATTTTAGTAAAACTATCTCCGCCTCCTTCGAACGTTTTGGCGCCCCTTAGCGACCGTGAATCAAAATTTAAACTTTTTTTTAATAATTATTGATATTCAGACTCCAGAGAACATTTCTGCACTTGTTTGGTTCCGATCGGACAAAAAACCTAGGACTAGTTCGCAAAAGTAGGTTTTGGACAAAATCCAAAATGGCGGAAAATTTGCATACCGGAAAGGAAATCCTTGAGGCCTTTTTTGTTCGGCTTGAGCCAAGGATTTCAATGATATAAGACACTTGAGTCTGTGACAAAGGGTTGGTGAGATTTAAGCAAAAATATGCCATTTTTTTGGTTTTTGCACTGTAGCGCCACCTATTGGCCAATCTGGCTCATATTTTGATAACCTCTCCTCGATTTTTGTACTACCATATGGCAAAGTTTCAAGTCTCTAGCACTTACGGTTTGGGCTGCACGATGCGTTTTACGGCAGAAGAAAAATAATAATAATAATTAAAGCTGCAAGCAGCATTTATCGGGGTTCAAGCATTTAAGGCCTTTAAGCACATAAGCATTTAAGACATTAAGTTTTATTTGGAAAGCTTTTAACCACTGAAATAATAGATGGAAAAGACCATTTACAGCCAAAACAGACAATTTACCATAGGAAATATATGGTTTTCAAAGCTTTTTAACAGTTATAGTGCCACCTATCGTCCGATCTTCATGAAATTTTACATGCTTGTTTAGAATGTTATGGCACATATGCTCACCAATTTTTTTGAAGTTCTGAGTTTTCGTTTAGGATTTATAGGCTTTTGAGTGCATTTTGCCACGCCCATTTTCTTTATGACCCAATATACCCATGCGAAAAATGCTAAAGTTCAACTTTTTTTTCGATAATTATTGATCAGGAGAGTCCATAGAATTGTCCTAGACTTTTTTGGTTCCGATCGGGCGAAAAACCTAGGACTAGTTCGCAAAAGTAGGTTTTTAACATAATTACGAATATTTAATGAACGGTTTGATTGACAGCAATGGTTCTTGAGGCAAAGTTGTTCAGCATGAGCAGATCTATCAAATGATATGCATTTTGTGACAATAAGTGTAACACCACGTGATTACAGAGCCATTAAACTCGTTAGCGCCAACTAGTGGCCGATTTCTTTCAAAATTCTTACAGACCTCTAGGGCCATGAGTCGAATATGCCTATCGAGTTTCGTTCCGATTGGCCTCCGTTAACCTTGTCTAATAGGTGCTCAAACTTCATTGGCCGATGGCGGCTATGTTTTTCGAGATACACCAATGTCCTCATAGATATCCATGGCACCTTGGACCAAGACACTGCATACCAATTTTCAAGTCAATCGGACTAATGGTCAGGTGGTTATAGCCTGTTTTATGTTTTTGTCATGTTATAGCGCCACCATGTGGTCAATCACCGCGGTTTTTTTACTGTGACCTCAGATTGATCTCTTACACATGTGTACCGAGTTTGGTGAAGATACCTCATTTACTTCTGGAGTTATAGCCATTTTAGTAAAATAGGCTCCGCCTTCTTCGAACGTTTTGGCGCCCCTTAGTGACCGTGAATCGAAATTTCAACTTTTTTTCGATAATTATTGATATTCCGACTCCAGAGAACATTTCTGCACTGGTTTGGTTCCGATCGGGCAAAAAACCTAGGACTAGTTCGCAAAAGTAGGTTTTGGACAAAATCCAAAATGGCGGAAAAATTTGCATACCGGAAATGAAATCCTTGAGGCCAGTTTTGTTCGGCTTGACCCAAGGATTCCAATGATATAAGACACTTGAGTCTGTGACAAACGGTTAATGAGATTTAAGCAAAAATGTGCAATTTTTTTGTTTTTTGCGCTGTAGCGCCACCATCTGGCCGATTGGGACGAGTCCGGGTATCTGAGTAGCGAGCAAGACTACTACCATCTGACCGAGTTTCACGTCTCTAGGCCTTACGGTTTGGGCTGCACGATGCGTTTTAGGGAAGAATAATAATAATAATTAAAGCTGCAAGCAGCATTTATCGGGGTTCAAGCAGTTAAGGCCTTTAAGGCCTTTAAGCACAAAAGCATCAAAAGTTATTAGTTTTATTAAGCAAGCATGTAACCACTGACATAATAGATGAAAAAGACAATTTACAGCCAATACAGGCAATGTACCATAGGAAATATATGGTTTTAAAGCTTTTTAACAGTTATAGCGACACCTATGGTCCGATCTCCATAAAATTGTTTACTGTGACCTCAAATTGAACCCATACACATGTGTACTGAGTTTGGTGAAGATATCTCATTTACTTCTTGAGTTATAGCCATTTTAGTAAAATAGGCTCCTCCCACAACAATTTACCACATTCTAGTATTATTTACTATGATTCTAGCATGATTTGCCATATTCTAGCAGGATTTACCATGATATACTACATTCTAGTATGATTTACCATACATTCTAGTATGATTTACCATTGTTTACTGTGATTCTAGCATGGTTCACCATAGTTTATCATGATTTATCATAGTTTACCATGATTTACCCTGTTCTAGCAACGTTTACCATGATTTACCATGTTCTAGCATGATGTACCATGATATACCATGTTCTAGAATGATGTACCAGGATTATAGTATGATTTACCTTGATACACCACATTCTAGTATTATTTACTATGATTTACCATGTTTTTAGCGTGATTTACCATGATTTACCACATTGTTAGCAATTATGTGAAGTTAGGTTTCTGAATAAATTCTGAATAATCTGATTAATAGTTTACAAAGACTTTGTGAAGTGTTTATAGACCATTCAAATATATTTTCATAATGACATATCCCAATAGCATTGAAAAAACAACATTTGTGTGTGTGTGTGTGTGTGTGTGTGTGTGTGTGTGATCTGTCTGAAAATGTTCATGCATGTTTAGAGTGATATTTCACATGTTCTGACTTGTTTTTAAGAAGGTCTGAGCATCTTAAAAGATATAAGCTTTCGGGGACACTTGGTCAAGGCCACGTATTGAAGTGACCCTATTATAGTCATCCAAATGAAGTAGTTCAACTTTTTCTGATAATTATTGATCTAGAGAGTCCAGAGAATTGTACTGCACTAGTTTTGAACATTATGATATGAAAATTATTTGATCATAGATGAAACAGACCATTTGCAGCCAATACAGGCAATTTACCATAGGAAATATATGGTTTTAAAGCTTTTTAACAATTATAGCGCCAACTATGGTCCGATCTCCATAAAATTTGGCATGCTTGTTAAAGATGTTATGGCACATATTCCCACCAATTTTTGTGAAGTTCTGAGTTTTCATTTATGATTTATAGGCTTTTTAGTGCATTTTGCCACACCCATTTTCTTTATGACCCTATTATAGCCATGCGCAAAATGCAAAAGTTCAACTTTTTTTTGATAATTATTGATCTAGAGAGTCCATAGAATTGTCCTAGACTGGTCTGGTTCCGATCGGGCGAAAAACCTAGGACTAGTTCGCAAAAGTAGGTTTTTAACATATTCGCGAATAATTAATGAACGGTTTGATTGACAGCAATGGTTCTTGAGGCAAAGTTGTTCAGCATGAGCAGATCTATTAAATGATATGCATTTTGTGACAATAAGTGTAACACCACGTGATTACAGAGCCATAAAACTCGTTAGCGCCAACTAGTGGCCGATTTCTTTCAAAATTCTTACAGACCTCTAGGGCCATGAGTCGAACATGCCCACCGAGTTTCGTTCCGATCGGCCTCCGTTAACCTTGTCTAATAGGTGCTCAAACTTCATTGGCCGATGGCGGCCATGTTTTTTGAGATACACCAATGTCCTCATAGACATACATGGGGCCTTGGACCAAGACACTGCATGCCAATTTTCAAGTCAATCGGACTAACGGTCAGGTGGTTATAGCCTGTTTTATGTTTTTTTCATGTTATAGCGCCACCATGTGGCCAATCGCCACGATTTTTTTACTGTGACCTCAGATTGACCTCTTACATATACGTACCAAGTTTGGTGAAGATACCTCATTCATTTCTGGAGTTATAGCTGTTTTAGTACAATAGGCTCCTCCCACAACATACATTTTGGCGCCCCTTAGCGACCGTGAATCGAAATTTCGACTTTTTTTCGATAATTATTGATATTCAGACTCCAGAGAACATTTCTGCACTGGTTTGGTTCCGATCGGACGAAAAACCTAGGACTAGTTCGCAAAAGTAGGTTTATAACAAAATTCAAAATGGCGGAAAAATTTGCATACCGGAAATGAAATCGGAGATATACGTTTTGTTCTTCAAGTGTCCAGCTTTCCAATGATATAAGACACTTGAGTCTACGACATACGGTCTAGGAGTTATGAACAGTTTCGCGCTTTTGGTTGCTATAGCGCCACCTATGGGCCAATCGGGGTCATACTCTCTGAACCTCTCCTCGATTTTTGTACTACCATCTGGCAAAGTTTCAAGGTTCCAGCTCATACGGTTTGGGCTGCACGATGCGTTTTAGCGGAGAAGAAAAATAATAATAAAAATCAGTACAATTACAATAGGGTTTCAGCACTTCGTGCTTGAACCCCTAATTAAAGCTGCAAGCAGCATTTATCGGGGTTCAAGCAGTTAAGGCCTTTAAGGCCTTGAAGCACATAAGCATCAAAAGACATTACGTTTTATTTAGCAAACATTTAACAACTGCCGTAATAGATGAAAAAGTCAATTTACAGCCAATACAGGCAGTTTACCATAGGAAATATATGGTTTTAAAGCGTTTTTACAGTTATAGCACCTTTTGCCTGAGTCTTCTTATAGTCTTGCCTGATCTCCACCACTTTTATTAGTAGTACTCAAAGTGTGCCCATATATATGTGTCAAATTTGTTGTAAATATGTAATTTTGATTAGGAGTTTAGACAATTATATTCAGTGGCGTAACTAGCCAACACTGGGCCCTTAAGTAGGATTATCAAGGCGGGCCCCTTGATGACGCAATGTCCGCGAGTAGTCTACCATGAATAGGACAGGATATGATCATACACAGCATATAAGAGATGAGATGATTAACAAAATCAGGAGGAGCCTACGCTCACCAAAAAAAAAACCCAAAAAAACCCACTGGTGACAGCGCACCATAACACATTGTTAGGCCTAGGTCCAAATACATAAAAAAGATGCTCTCTTACATTATAGCGGGATTTTCCGGGCTTTCCTATGTGCAACTGCAAAGTTGTGATTAGATCAGGATTGTGCGCACGGGCATTCTCAATTGACCCTTCGCAGGGAGTTTGATTGACAGGCGATCTGACTAATCATAATCCGCCATTTTGTCCCACAAAGCAGTCAGGAGAGTTAGTAGATTAACATTGGAGGATTTAAATTTGAAAACCAAAGTGTGCTGACGTCTTAGCACTTTAAAACAACATTCCTTTTATGTTCATTCATGTTTATTTTAATGCTATAAATTAACTAGAAGGAAGAGATGATCGGTTCACGAGCAGCTTTAACTGAGCCTCCCCATACACAAAAGAAATAAATGTAAATATATTTTAAAGTGTCAAAAATATATGTGGCATATATTCCAAATACATTGACGTTGTCCACTTATATTTATCATTTTGAAATATATTCTGAAATATAACAAAAATATATGATGTTAAGTGTGAAATATATTTACATTTATAACATGTAATGTAAAATATATGACAAAATATATGGTCATAAAATGTTTAGCTTGCTAAAGAAGGGTCGAAAATGTATTTTGATCATAGTAATTCCTCTACCTTTTCCCCAATACACAACAGTAGGCTACCATATTTCACTACTGTATTATGACACACAGCTATAATAAATACTGTACTTACTTTTAAATGACTGCAATGTAAAATGACAGATAGTTGCTTTCCTAGGACTATTAGGCCATATTAGGTGGCACGTACCTAAAACTAACTGCAATTATTAGATTTATTGTTGTTTTATTGACATCTTTCCTGAAGTCATTTAAATATTGAAAATATGCACAATATTTATGATGCAAGTATAACAATGATACTCCAACAGTGAAGTGCACTTAAACAATAGATAGAACTCAGTGTCTAACACTGCATGCACACACTATTAAATATCTGTATTCAATTCTGTAAAAATAGGTAAAAAAAACCCTCTGCATTCTGTGTGTTGTTTCCTACATAAAATTGTCATTTTAGGCCAATAAAGTCAGTAAAGGGGCAGCTGTGGCCTACTGGTTAGGGCTTTGGGCTTATAATCGAAGGGTTGCCGGTTCGATCACCGACCAGTAGGAATAATGTGGGTGGGTGAAGTTGAGAACTGCTCTCCCATGCCCACATCCATGGCTGAAGTGGTCTATCTAAAAAATAAATTGAAAATGCGTTGTTTGTTTGTGAAAATGTTGACTTTTAAAATTTCTAAATATATTTACATATATTTAACTAAAATATATTTATTGGGCCAATTTCAAATATTTGCATATATTCCAAAAATATATTCAGAAAATATATTTCAAATACATTTCTTTTGTGTATGGGTCGAGTCTACAGCGATCTGTCAGACACATTAAAGAGTCACAAAACGTTTTTTATTGTTTAAATATCTCTAAAAAATGACTACATTTGAAAGGTGAGACTTTTGGTGCTTTTCCATTACCAGTACCAGCTCAACTCGACTCGACTCGGCTCGCTTTTCGCTCCGTTTTCCATTGCAGATAGTACCTCCACAATAGTACCTGATCGTCATAGTGACGCCACAGGAAACTGCCGTGACTTAATCTTCTAAGCGAGATACATCCGCTGCCACACACACAGGACAATGGAGGAAATCGAGTGTATGCTGTTTTTGGATGTTTTTGTTTTTGCTGTTTTTTATTCAGGATACTCCGTCTGGCGTGTGCAATGATGACGCAGTGAATAGTGATGATTATCTCTGACCAATCAGCAGTCTGCCGTGTTTTCACGTCACATTTTAGTATCGTCTCAACTCGCTTAGAACCTCGCCGGAGGTGGTACGAAAAAAAGTACCTGGAAGCAGGTACAGGTACAACTTTTACACAGTGGAAAACCAAACAAAGTCGAGTCGAGTCGAGGCGAGCTGGTACTGTGTAGTGGAAAAGCGCCATTTGTTTCATATCAAAAGTACTTGTCTGACAGCGCGCAGTCTCCTCTCTGATCCGCATGTATTTCCATGTATTTTTCACTGCGTGAGAACTTGGTGTGGTGTGAGAGTGGCGTCGCTTGTCAGACATAGCAACAGTAACTAAAGTGGGCGGGTCTTTGCGAATGGTCATTGACAGTATGGACGGGGATTCGCCAGTCCCAATTCAAAACAAATTTTACCACAACCCATCATTGTTCGTTTCAAACATGTGAGAGCATCAAAATGATCCATGGGTGAAATTGGTTGGATTTAATTAATTTTTTTGTCAGTTCCTATCATAATTTTAACATTTTGGCATTATTGTTTAGCTATTTACCTATGTTTTCAAATTTCCTTTGTTTTTTTGTTGTTGTCTCGATCGGACTAACGGCTTTGAAGATAAACACAAATTTTTAAAGCTCTAAATGACACTTACAAAAACCATAAGGTGAAACCTGGCATGTTTGGTATTGTTGGACTCGGCAAGGATTCAGGAGACTTAGGAGGTCACACCTGTGAAAAAACACTGGCTTGAAACTTCTAAGGCTCCTTCAAGGCATTGTGCCAATGACGTATACTGAGTTTTTTGAGATACACCAATGTTCTCATAGACTATCATGGCACCCTGGACAAAGACACTGCGTGCCAATTTTCAGTTGACTAACAGTTGGGTGCGCTTATAGCTATTTTTATGATTTTTTTCACTGTTATAGCGCCACCAAGTGGCCAATTGTCACGATTTTTTTCATGTCAACTCAGATTGAGCTTATGAACATGTGTCCCAAGTTTAGCGAAAATGTCTCTTTCCGCTCACAAGTTATAACCATTTTATAGTGCCACCAAGTGGCCAATTGTCATGATTTTTTTTCACA
Source organism: Rutilus rutilus (assembly GCF_951802725.1). NCBI lineage: Eukaryota > Metazoa > Chordata > Actinopteri > Cypriniformes > Leuciscidae > Rutilus > Rutilus rutilus. The sequence continues at coordinate 17,615,916 of NC_140213.1, read as the reverse complement.
TGACCTCAGAATGAGCTCATGAACATGTGTCCCAAGTTTTGTGAAAATATCTCTTTCCGTTCACAAGTTATAACCATTTTATAGTGCCACCAAGTGGCCAATTGTTGCGATTTTTTCAAGTGATCTCAGATTGAGCTCAGGAAGATGTATCCCAAGTTCAGCAAAAAAATCTCTTTCCGTTCACAATTTATAACCGTTTCAGTAAAAGTGGCCCTGGTGCCATCAAATATTTTGGTTCCCCTTATCGACCGTTAATTGAAATTTTGAATTTTTTGGATGATTATTGATTGGCAGACACCAGAGAATATTCTTGCAGTGGTTTGGTTCCGATCGGGCTAAAAACCTAGGAGAAGTTAGCAAAAATAGGTTTTTCAAAAAAATGCAATTTACTCAAAATTGGCGCCTGAAGGGCAAGCAAATCGGAGATAGCCATTTTGTCCGCCTTGAGCCAAGGATTCCAACGATATAAGACACTTGATCCTGGGACAAGCGGTCTAAGAGTTATGAGTGATTTTGAACTTTTGGTTGCTGTAGCGCCACCTATGGGCCATTCGGGGTCATACTCTGATAGGTTGTCCCCAAATTGAGGCCTACCATCTGGCCAGGTTTCAAGTCTCTAGGCCTTACGGTTTGTCCTGCACGATGCGTTTTACGAATCCTTACAATTACAATAGGGTTTCAGCATTTCATGCTTGAACCCCTAATAAGAATGAAGGCTTTTTGCCAGTTATAGCGCCACCTGTGGTCCGATCTCCATGAAACTCTGCATGCTTCCTCACCATGTTCTGACACATATGCTCATCAATTTTGGTGAAGTTCTGAGTTTTCATTTGGGATGTATAGGCTTTTTAGTGTATTTTGCCACGCCCCTTTTCTAAATGACCCTGTTACAGCCACCCAAATGCAAAAGTTCAACTTTTTTTCGATAATTATTGATCTAGAGAGTCCAGAGAATTGTCCTAGACTGGTCTGGTTCCGATCGGGCAAAAAACCAGGGACTAGTTCGCAAAAGTAGGTTTTGGACAAAATCCGACATAGCAGAAAATTTCCCCTGCCTACATCCAAATCGGAGATAGCCATTTTGTCCGCCTTGAGCCAAGGATTCCAACGATATAAGACACTTGATCCTGGGACAAGCGGTCTAAGAGTTATGAGCGATTTTGAACTTTTGGTTGCTGTAGCGCCACCTATGGGCCATTCGGGGTCATACTCTGATAGGTTGTCCCCAAATTGAGGCCTACCATCTGGCCAGGTTTCAAGTCTCTAGGCCTTACGGTTTGTCCTGCACGATGCGTTTTACGAATCCTTACAATTACAATAGGGTTTCAGCATTTCATGCTTGAACCCCTAATAAGAATGAAGGCTTTTTGCCAGTTATAGCGCCACCTGTGGTCCGATCTCCATGAAACTCTGCATGCTTCCTCACCATGTTCTGACACATATGCTCATCAATTTTGGTGAAGTTCTGAGTTTTCATTTGGGATGTATAGGCTTTTTAGTGTATTTTGCCACGCCCCTTTTCTAAATGACCCTGTTACAGCCACCCAAATGCAAAAGTTCAACTTTTTTTCGATAATTATTGATCTAGAGAGTCCAGAGAATTGTCCTAGACTGGTCTGGTTCCGATCGGGCGAAAAACCAGGGACTAGTTCGCAAAAGTAGGTTTTGGACAAAATCCGACATAGCAGAAAATTTCCCCTGCCTACATCCAAATCGGAGATAGCCATTTTGTCCGCCTTGAGCCAAGGATTCCAACGATATAAGACACTTGATCCTGGGACAAGCGGTCTAAGAGTTATGAGCGATTTTGAACTTTTGGTTGCTGTAGCGCCACCTATGGGCCATTCGGGGTCATACTCTGATAGGTTGTCCCCAAATTGAGGCCTACCATCTGGCCAGGTTTCAAGTCTCTAGGCCTTACGGTTTGTCCTGCACGATGCGTTTTACGAATCCTTACAATTACAATAGGGTTTCAGCATTTCATGCTTGAACCCCTAATAAGAATGAAGGCTTTTTGCCAGTTATAGCGCCACCTGTGGTCCGATCTCCATGAAACTCTGCATGCTTCCTCACCATGTTCTGACACATATGCTCATCAATTTTGGTGAAGTTCTGAGTTTTCATTTGGGATGTATAGGCTTTTTAGTGTATTTTGCCACGCCCCTTTTCTAAATGACCCTGTTACAGCCACCCAAATGCAAAAGTTCAACTTTTTTTCGATAATTATTGATCTAGAGAGTCCAGAGAATTGTCCTAGACTGGTCTGGTTCCGATCGGGCGAAAAACCAGGGACTAGTTCGCAAAAGTAGGTTTTGGACAAAATCCGACATAGCAGAAAATTTCCCCTGCCTACATCCAAATCGGAGATAGCCATTTTGTCCGCCTTGAGCCAAGGATTCCAACGATATAAGACACTTGATCCTGGGACAAGCGGTCTAAGAGTTATGAGCGATTTTGAACTTTTGGTTGCTGTAGCGCCACCTATGGGCCATTCGGGGTCATACTCTGATAGGTTGTCCCCAAATTGAGGCCTACCATCTGGCCAGGTTTCAAGTCTCTAGGCCTTACGGTTTGTCCTGCACGATGCGTTTTACGAATCCTTACAATTACAATAGGGTTTCAGCATTTCATGCTTGAACCCCTAATAAGAATGAAGGCTTTTTGCCAGTTATAGCGCCACCTGTGGTCCGATCTCCATGAAACTCTGCATGCTTCCTCACCATGTTCTGACACATATGCTCATCAATTTTGGTGAAGTTCTGAGTTTTCATTTGGGATGTATAGGCTTTTTAGTGTATTTTGCCACGCCCCTTTTCTAAATGACCCTGTTACAGCCACCCAAATGCAAAAGTTCAACTTTTTTTCGATAATTATTGATCTAGAGAGTCCAGAGAATTGTCCTAGACTGGTCTGGTTCCGATCGGGCGAAAAACCAGGGACTAGTTCGCAAAAGTAGGTTTTGGACAAAATCCGACATAGCAGAAAATTTCCCCTGCCTACATCCAAATCGGAGATAGCCATTTTGTCCGCCTTGAGCCAAGGATTCCAACGATATAAGACACTTGATCCTGGGACAAGCGGTCTAAGAGTTATGAGCGATTTTGAACTTTTGGTTGCTGTAGCGCCACCTATGGGCCATTCGGGGTCATACTCTGATAGGTTGTCCCCAAATTGAGGCCTACCATCTGGCCAGGTTTCAAGTCTCTAGGCCTTACGGTTTGTCCTGCACGATGCGTTTTACGAATCCTTACAATTACAATAGGGTTTCAGCATTTCATGCTTGAACCCCTAATAAGAATGAAGGCTTTTTGCCAGTTATAGCGCCACCTGTGGTCCGATCTCCATGAAACTCTGCATGCTTCCTCACCATGTTCTGACACATATGCTCATCAATTTTGGTGAAGTTCTGAGTTTTCATTTGGGATGTATAGGCTTTTTAGTGTATTTTGCCACGCCCCTTTTCTAAATGACCCTGTTACAGCCACCCAAATGCAAAAGTTCAACTTTTTTTCGATAATTATTGATCTAGAGAGTCCAGAGAATTGTCCTAGACTGGTCTGGTTCCGATCGGGCGAAAAACCAGGGACTAGTTCGCAAAAGTAGGTTTTGGACAAAATCCGACATAGCAGAAAATTTCCCCTGCCTACATCCAAATCGGAGATAGCCATTTTGTCCGCCTTGAGCCAAGGATTCCAACGATATAAGACACTTGATCCTGGGACAAGCGGTCTAAGAGTTATGAGTGATTTTGAACTTTTGGTTGCTGTAGCGCCACCTATGGGCCATTCGGGGTCATACTCTGATAGGTTGTCCCCAAATTGAGGCCTACCATCTGGCCAGGTTTCAAGTCTCTAGGCCTTACGGTTTGTCCTGCACGATGCGTTTTACGAATCCTTACAATTACAATAGGGTTTCAGCATTTCATGCTTGAACCCCTAATAAGAATGAAGGCTTTTTGCCAGTTATAGCGCCACCTGTGGTCCGATCTCCATGAAACTCTGCATGCTTCCTCACCATGTTCTGACACATATGCTCATCAATTTTGGTGAAGTTCTGAGTTTTCATTTGGGATGTATAGGCTTTTTAGTGTATTTTGCCACGCCCCTTTTCTAAATGACCCTGTTACAGCCACCCAAATGCAAAAGTTCAACTTTTTTTCGATAATTATTGATCTAGAGAGTCCAGAGAATTGTCCTAGACTGGTCTGGTTCCGATCGGGCGAAAAACCAGGGACTAGTTCGCAAAAGTAGGTTTTGGACAAAATCCGACATAGCAGAAAATTTCCCCTGCCTACATCCAAATCGGAGATAGCCATTTTGTCCGCCTTGAGCCAAGGATTCCAACGATATAAGACACTTGATCCTGGGACAAGCGGTCTAAGAGTTATGAGCGATTTTGAACTTTTGGTTGCTGTAGCGCCACCTATGGGCCATTCGGGGTCATACTCTGATAGGTTGTCCCCAAATTGAGGCCTACCATCTGGCCAGGTTTCAAGTCTCTAGGCCTTACGGTTTGTCCTGCACGATGCGTTTTACGAATCCTTACAATTACAATAGGGTTTCAGCATTTCATGCTTGAACCCCTAATAAGAATGAAGGCTTTTTGCCAGTTATAGCGCCACCTGTGGTCCGATCTCCATGAAACTCTGCATGCTTCCTCACCATGTTCTGACACATATGCTCATCAATTTTGGTGAAGTTCTGAGTTTTCATTTGGGATGTATAGGCTTTTTAGTGTATTTTGCCACGCCCCTTTTCTAAATGACCCTGTTACAGCCACCCAAATGCAAAAGTTCAACTTTTTTTCGATAATTATTGATCTAGAGAGTCCAGAGAATTGTCCTAGACTGGTCTGGTTCCGATTGGGCGAAAAACCAGGGACTAGTTCGCAAAAGTAGGTTTTGGACAAAATCCGACATAGCAGAAAATTTCCCCTGCCTACATCCAAATCGGAGATAGCCATTTTGTCCGCCTTGAGCCAAGGATTCCAACGATATAAGACACTTGATCCTGGGACAAGCGGTCTAAGAGTTATGAGTGATTTTGAACTTTTGGTTGCTGTAGCGCCACCTATGGGCCATTCGGGGTCATACTCTGATAGGTTGTCCCCAAATTGAGGCCTACCATCTGGCCAGGTTTCAAGTCTCTAGGCCTTACGGTTTGTCCTGCACGATGCGTTTTACGAATCCTTACAATTACAATAGGGTTTCAGCATTTCATGCTTGAACCCCTAATAAGAATGAAGGCTTTTTGCCAGTTATAGCGCCACCTGTGGTCCGATCTCCATGAAACTCTGCATGCTTCCTCACCATGTTCTGACACATATGCTCATCAATTTTGGTGAAGTTCTGAGTTTTCATTTGGGATGTATAGGCTTTTTAGTGTATTTTGCCACGCCCCTTTTCTAAATGACCCTGTTACAGCCACCCAAATGCAAAAGTTCAACTTTTTTTCGATAATTATTGATCTAGAGAGTCCAGAGAATTGTCCTAGACTGGTCTGGTTCCGATCGGGCGAAAAACCAGGGACTAGTTCGCAAAAGTAGGTTTTGGACAAAATCCGACATAGCAGAAAATTTCCCCTGCCTACATCCAAATCGGAGATAGCCATTTTGTCCGCCTTGAGCCAAGGATTCCAACGATATAAGACACTTGATCCTGGGACAAGCGGTCTAAGAGTTATGAGCGATTTTGAACTTTTGGTTGCTGTAGCGCCACCTATGGGCCATTCAGGGTCATACTCTGATAGGTTGTCCCCAAATTGAGGCCTACCATCTGGCCAGGTTTCAAGTCTCTAGGCCTTACGGTTTGTCCTGCACGATGCGTTTTACGAATCCTTACAATTACAATAGGGTTTCAGCATTTCATGCTTGAACCCCTAATAAGAATGAAGGCTTTTTGCCAGTTATAGCGCCACCTGTGGTCCGATCTCCATGAAACTCTGCATGCTTCCTCACCATGTTCTGACACATATGCTCATCAATTTTGGTGAAGTTCTGAGTTTTCATTTGGGATGTATAGGCTTTTTAGTGTATTTTGCCACGCCCCTTTTCTAAATGACCCTGTTACAGCCACCCAAATGCAAAAGTTCAACTTTTTTTCGATAATTATTGATCTAGAGAGTCCAGAGAATTGTCCTAGACTGGTCTGGTTCCGATCGGGCGAAAAACCAGGGACTAGTTCGCAAAAGTAGGTTTTGGACAAAATCCGACATAGCAGAAAATTTCCCCTGCCTACATCCAAATCGGAGATAGCCATTTTGTCCGCCTTGAGCCAAGGATTCCAACGATATAAGACACTTGATCCTGGGACAAGCGGTCTAAGAGTTATGAGCGATTTTGAACTTTTGGTTGCTGTAGCGCCACCTATGGGCCATTCGGGGTCATACTCTGATAGGTTGTCCCCAAATTGAGGCCTACCATCTGGCCAGGTTTCAAGTCTCTAGGCCTTACGGTTTGTCCTGCACGATGCGTTTTACGAATCCTTACAATTACAATAGGGTTTCAGCATTTCATGCTTGAACCCCTAATAAGAATGAAGGCTTTTTGCCAGTTATAGCGCCACCTGTGGTCCGATCTCCATGAAACTCTGCATGCTTCCTCACCATGTTCTGACACATATGCTCATCAATTTTGGTGAAGTTCTGAGTTTTCATTTGGGATGTATAGGCTTTTTAGTGTATTTTGCCACGCCCCTTTTCTAAATGACCCTGTTACAGCCACCCAAATGCAAAAGTTCAACTTTTTTTCGATAATTATTGATCTAGAGAGTCCAGAGAATTGTCCTAGACTGGTCTGGTTCCGATTGGGCGAAAAACCAGGGACTAGTTCGCAAAAGTAGGTTTTGGACAAAATCCGACATAGCAGAAAATTTCCCCTGCCTACATCCAAATCGGAGATAGCCATTTTGTCCGCCTTGAGCCAAGGATTCCAACGATATAAGACACTTGATCCTGGGACAAGCGGTCTAAGAGTTATGAGTGATTTTGAACTTTTGGTTGCTGTAGCGCCACCTATGGGCCATTCGGGGTCATACTCTGATAGGTTGTCCCCAAATTGAGGCCTACCATCTGGCCAGGTTTCAAGTCTCTAGGCCTTACGGTTTGTCCTGCACGATGCGTTTTACGAATCCTTACAATTACAATAGGGTTTCAGCATTTCATGCTTGAACCCCTAATAAGAATGAAGGCTTTTTGCCAGTTATAGCGCCACCTGTGGTCCGATCTCCATGAAACTCTGCATGCTTCCTCACCATGTTCTGACACATATGCTCATCAATTTTGGTGAAGTTCTGAGTTTTCATTTGGGATGTATAGGCTTTTTAGTGTATTTTGCCACGCCCCTTTTCTAAATGACCCTGTTACAGCCACCCAAATGCAAAAGTTCAACTTTTTTTCGATAATTATTGATCTAGAGAGTCCAGAGAATTGTCCTAGACTGGTCTGGTTCCGATCGGGCGAAAAACCAGGGACTAGTTCGCAAAAGTAGGTTTTGGACAAAATCCGACATAGCAGAAAATTTCCCCTGCCTACATCCAAATCGGAGATAGCCATTTTGTCCGCCTTGAGCCAAGGATTCCAACGATATAAGACACTTGATCCTGGGACAAGCGGTCTAAGAGTTATGAGCGATTTTGAACTTTTGGTTGCTGTAGCGCCACCTATGGGCCATTCAGGGTCATACTCTGATAGGTTGTCCCCAAATTGAGGCCTACCATCTGGCCAGGTTTCAAGTCTCTAGGCCTTACGGTTTGTCCTGCACGATGCGTTTTACGAATCCTTACAATTACAATAGGGTTTCAGCATTTCATGCTTGAACCCCTAATAAGAATGAAGGCTTTTTGCCAGTTATAGCGCCACCTGTGGTCCGATCTCCATGAAACTCTGCATGCTTCCTCACCATGTTCTGACACATATGCTCATCAATTTTGGTGAAGTTCTGAGTTTTCATTTGGGATGTATAGGCTTTTTAGTGTATTTTGCCACGCCCCTTTTCTAAATGACCCTGTTACAGCCACCCAAATGCAAAAGTTCAACTTTTTTTCGATAATTATTGATCTAGAGAGTCCAGAGAATTGTCCTAGACTGGTCTGGTTCCGATCGGGCGAAAAACCAGGGACTAGTTCGCAAAAGTAGGTTTTGGACAAAATCCGACATAGCAGAAAATTTCCCCTGCCTACATCCAAATCGGAGATAGCCATTTTGTCCGCCTTGAGCCAAGGATTCCAACGATATAAGACACTTGATCCTGGGACAAGCGGTCTAAGAGTTATGAGTGATTTTGAACTTTTGGTTGCTGTAGCGCCACCTATGGGCCATTCGGGGTCATACTCTGATAGGTTGTCCCCAAATTGAGGCCTACCATCTGGCCAGGTTTCAAGTCTCTAGGCCTTACGGTTTGTCCTGCACGATGCGTTTTACGAATCCTTACAATTACAATAGGGTTTCAGCATTTCATGCTTGAACCCCTAATAAGAATGAAGGCTTTTTGCCAGTTATAGCGCCACCTGTGGTCCGATCTCCATGAAACTCTGCATGCTTCCTCACCATGTTCTGACACATATGCTCATCAATTTTGGTGAAGTTCTGAGTTTTCATTTGGGATGTATAGGCTTTTTAGTGTATTTTGCCACGCCCCTTTTCTAAATGACCCTGTTACAGCCACCCAAATGCAAAAGTTCAACTTTTTTTCGATAATTATTGATCTAGAGAGTCCAGAGAATTGTCCTAGACTGGTCTGGTTCCGATCGGGCGAAAAACCAGGGACTAGTTCGCAAAAGTAGGTTTTGGACAAAATCCGACATAGCAGAAAATTTCCCCTGCCTACATCCAAATCGGAGATAGCCATTTTGTCCGCCTTGAGCCAAGGATTCCAACGATATAAGACACTTGATCCTGGGACAAGCGGTCTAAGAGTTATGAGCGATTTTGAACTTTTGGTTGCTGTAGCGCCACCTATGGGCCATTCGGGGTCATACTCTGATAGGTTGTCCCCAAATTGAGGCCTACCATCTGGCCAGGTTTCAAGTCTCTAGGCCTTACGGTTTGTCCTGCACGATGCGTTTTACGAATCCTTACAATTACAATAGGGTTTCAGCATTTCATGCTTGAACCCCTAATAAGAATGAAGGCTTTTTGCCAGTTATAGCGCCACCTGTGGTCCGATCTCCATGAAACTCTGCATGCTTCCTCACCATGTTCTGACACATATGCTCATCAATTTTGGTGAAGTTCTGAGTTTTCATTTGGGATGTATAGGCTTTTTAGTGTATTTTGCCACGCCCCTTTTCTAAATGACCCTGTTACAGCCACCCAAATGCAAAAGTTCAACTTTTTTTCGATAATTATTGATCTAGAGAGTCCAGAGAATTGTCCTAGACTGGTCTGGTTCCGATCGGGCGAAAAACCAGGGACTAGTTCGCAAAAGTAGGTTTTGAACAAAATCCGACATAGCAGAAAATTTCCCCTGCCTACATCCAAATCGGAGATAGCCATTTTGTCCGCCTTGAGCCAAGGATTCCAACGATATAAGACACTTGATCCTGGGACAAGCGGTCTAAGAGTTATGAGTGATTTTGAACTTTTGGTTGCTGTAGCGCCACCTATGGGCCATTCGGGGTCATACTCTGATAGGTTGTCCCCAAATTGAGGCCTACCATCTGGCCAGGTTTCAAGTCTCTAGGCCTTACGGTTTGTCCTGCACGATGCGTTTTACGAATCCTTACAATTACAATAGGGTTTCAGCATTTCATGCTTGAACCCCTAATAAGAATGAAGGCTTTTTGCCAGTTATAGCGCCACCTGTGGTCCGATCTCCATGAAACTCTGCATGCTTCCTCACCATGTTCTGACACATATGCTCATCAATTTTGGTGAAGTTCTGAGTTTTCATTTGGGATGTATAGGCTTTTTAGTGTATTTTGCCACGCCCCTTTTCTAAATGACCCTGTTACAGCCACCCAAATGCAAAAGTTCAACTTTTTTTCGATAATTATTGATCTAGAGAGTCCAGAGAATTGTCCTAGACTGGTCTGGTTCCGATCGGGCGAAAAACCAGGGACTAGTTCGCAAAAGTAGGTTTTGGACAAAATCCGACATAGCAGAAAATTTCCCCTGCCTACATCCAAATCGGAGATAGCCATTTTGTCCGCCTTGAGCCAAGGATTCCAACGATATAAGACACTTGATCCTGGGACAAGCGGTCTAAGAGTTATGAGTGATTTTGAACTTTTGGTTGCTGTAGCGCCACCTATGGGCCATTCGGGGTCATACTCTGATAGGTTGTCCCCAAATTGAGGCCTACCATCTGGCCAGGTTTCAAGTCTCTAGGCCTTACGGTTTGTCCTGCACGATGCGTTTTACGAATCCTTACAATTACAATAGGGTTTCAGCATTTCATGCTTGAACCCCTAATAAGAATGAAGGCTTTTTGCCAGTTATAGCGCCACCTGTGGTCCGATCTCCATGAAACTCTGCATGCTTCCTCACCATGTTCTGACACATATGCTCATCAATTTTGGTGAAGTTCTGAGTTTTCATTTGGGATGTATAGGCTTTTTAGTGTATTTTGCCACGCCCCTTTTCTAAATGACCCTGTTACAGCCACCCAAATGCAAAAGTTCAACTTTTTTTCGATAATTATTGATCTAGAGAGTCCAGAGAATTGTCCTAGACTGGTCTGGTTCCGATCGGGCGAAAAACCAGGGACTAGTTCGCAAAAGTAGGTTTTGGACAAAATCCGACATAGCAGAAAATTTCCCCTGCCTACATCCAAATCGGAGATAGCCATTTTGTCCGCCTTGAGCCAAGGATTCCAACGATATAAGACACTTGATCCTGGGACAAGCGGTCTAAGAGTTATGAGCGATTTTGAACTTTTGGTTGCTGTAGCGCCACCTATGGGCCATTCGGGGTCATACTCTGATAGGTTGTCCCCAAATTGAGGCCTACCATCTGGCCAGGTTTCAAGTCTCTAGGCCTTACGGTTTGTCCTGCACGATGCGTTTTACGAATCCTTACAATTACAATAGGGTTTCAGCATTTCATGCTTGAACCCCTAATAATAAAAATCAGCACAATTACAATAGGGTTTCAGCATTTCATGCTTGAACCCCTAAAAATCCTTACAATTACAATAGGGTTTCAGCACTTCGTGCTTGAACCCCTAATAATAATAATAAAAATCAGCACAATTACAATAGGGTTTCAGCACTTCGTGCTTGAACCCCTAATAATAATAAAAATCAGCACAATTACAATAGGGTTTCAGCACTTCGTGCTTGAACCCCTAAAAATCCTTACAATTACAATAGGGTTTCAGCATTTCATGCTTGAACCCCTAACAATAGGGTTTCAGCACTTCGTGCTTGAACCCCTAATAAGTGGCTAAAAAAGGGCCACAAAAAGGCCTCTAAAAAAAAAACTATAGGGTCTAGGCACTTGCCGCTTGCGCTGCTGCGTTCCAAAAACTTTATCAAGCCTTTTAACGTGTGCCTCGGAGAGGAAAAAGTATGTTTTTTGCCCTTTTAGCTCATTTATCATGGAAATGTGGTGAATTTTTTTTTTACCTTTTAAACTGTGACACCTCCACTGATGGCCCGATCTCCATAAAAGTTTGCACGCTTCTTTAGAATAATATGGCGCATGTGCTCAGCTAATTTGGTGAAGTGCTGCTCTTTTTTCCCCCATTTTTCAGTCATTTAAATGTCATTTTGCATAGGATAATACAGAGGCCTTCTCACCTTTATGACAGTTAAAGCGCCCCACCAATGGCCCGACGTCCGTGAAAGTTTCCAAGCTTCTTTAGGATCACGTGACGCATGCGCATGCCCGATTTTGTGAGGTTGTATGCAAATCAGACAGCAAGATGGCCGCTTTCAGCCATTTCATGGGATTTGCCATAGAAATGCATCATTTTGACACCCTTTTAACAGTTATAGCGCCACCAAGTGGCCAGTCGCCACGTCCTTTTTCACGCGACCACAGAATGAGCTCGTACATACGCGTGCTGAGTTTGGTGCAAAAATCGCGTTCCGTTCACGAGTTATAGCCAATTAAGCAAAATGGGCTCCTCCCACTTCAAACGTTTTGGCGGCCCTTAGGGACCGTGAGCCCAAATTTTCACTTTTTTTTGATAATTATTGACATTCGGACTCCAGAGAATCTTGCTGCACTGGTTTGGTTCCGGTCGGGCCAAAAACCTAGGACTAGTTCGCGAAAGTAGGTTTTGTGAAAAACCCCAAATACCCGAAAATTTTCCCAGGGTGACGAGCAAATCCGAGGCATGCACCTGGTCCGCCTCGAGCCAAGGAATCCAACGATATAAGACACTTGAGCCTACGCCTCACGGTTGATGAGTTATGAGCCGTTTCGTACTTTTGACCGCTGTAGCGCCCCCGTCAGGCCGATCGGGGCGGGCCTTGGTGACGCTGTAGGCGGTGTGAGTACTATCAGCCCCCAAAGTTTCAAGTCTCTACGACTTACGGTTTGGTCTGCCCGATCAGTTTTATGTCTGAATGTTGCATCATGGGAAAATTAACAATAACAATAGGGTTTCAGCACTTCGTGCTTGAACCCCTAATAAGTGGCTAAAAAAGGGCCACAAAAAGGCCTCTAAAAAAAAAACTATAGGGTCTAGGCACTTGCCGCTTGCGCTGCTGCGTTCCAAAAACTTTATCAAGCCTTTTAACGTGTGCCTCGGAGAGGAAAAAGTATGTTTTTTGCCCTTTTAGCTCATTTATCATGGAAATGTGGTGAATTTTTTTTTTACCTTTTAAACTGTGACACCTCCACTGATGGCCCGATCTCCATAAAAGTTTGCACGCTTCTTTAGAATAATATGGCGCATGTGCTCAGCTAATTTGGTGAAGTGCTGCTCTTTTTTCCCCCATTTTTCAGTCATTTAAATGTCATTTTGCATAGGATAATACAGAGGCCTTCTCACCTTTATGACAGTTAAAGCGCCCCACCAATGGCCCGACGTCCGTGAAAGTTTCCAAGCTTCTTTAGGATCACGTGACGCATGCGCATGCCCGATTTTGTGAGGTTGTATGCAAATCAGACAGCAAGATGGCCGCTTTCAGCCATTTCATGGGATTTGCCATAGAAATGCATCATTTTGACACCCTTTTAACAGTTATAGCGCCACCAAGTGGCCAGTCGCCACGTCCTTTTTCACGCGACCACAGAATGAGCTCGTACATACGCGTGCTGAGTTTGGTGCAAAAATCGCGTTCCGTTCACGAGTTATAGCCAATTAAGCAAAATGGGCTCCTCCCACTTCAAACGTTTTGGCGGCCCTTAGGGACCGTGAGCCCAAATTTTCACTTTTTTTTGATAATTATTGACATTCGGACTCCAGAGAATCTTGCTGCACTGGTTTGGTTCCGGTCGGGCCAAAAACCTAGGACTAGTTCGCGAAAGTAGGTTTTGTGAAAAACCCCAAATACCCGAAAATTTTCCCAGGGTGACGAGCAAATCCGAGGCATGCACCTGGTCCGCCTCGAGCCAAGGAATCCAACGATATAAGACACTTGAGCCTACGCCTCACGGTTGATGAGTTATGAGCCGTTTCGTACTTTTGACCGCTGTAGCGCCCCCGTCAGGCCGATCGGGGCGGGCCTTGGTGACGCTGTAGGCGGTGTGAGTACTATCAGCCCCCAAAGTTTCAAGTCTCTACGACTTACGGTTTGGTCTGCCCGATCAGTTTTATGTCTGAATGTTGCATCATGGGAAAATTAACAATAACAATAGGGTTTCAGCACTTCGTGCTTGAACCCCTAAAAATCCTTACAATTACAATAGGGTTTCAGCACTTCGTGCTTGAACCCCTAATAATAAAAATCAGCACAATTACAATAGGGTTTCAGCACTTCGTGCTTGAACCCCTAAAAATCAGCACAATTACAATAGGGTTTCAGCATTTCATGCTTGAACCCCTAAAAATCCTTACAATTACAATAGGGTTTCAGCATTTCATGCTTGAACCCCTAATAATAACTAGAATGTACATTTCCTGAAGAAAATGTGAAGTGGTGCTTGCAGTGGCAAAATTCGGCACGGTTGCTAGGGTTTTACTAGGTGGTTGCTATGGTGTTCTGGGAGGTTTCCAAGGTATTCTGGGTGGTTGCTAGGGCGTTGCTAAGTGGTTGCTAGGGTATTCAGTGTGGTTGCTAGGCAGTTGCTAAGGTGTTTACCATAGTTTACCATGATTTACCACGATTTACTATAGTTTACCATGATTTACTATAGTATGCCATGATTTACCATGTTCAAGTATGATTTACTGATTCAAGCATGATTTACCATAGTTTACCATGATTTACCACGATTTACCATAGTTTACCATAATTTACTATAGTATACCAGGATTTACCATGTTCAAGTATGATTTACTGATTCTAGCATGATTTATCATAGTTTACCATGATTTACCACGATTTACCATAGTTTACCATGATTTATTATAGTATACCATGATTTACCATGTTCAAGTATGATTTACTGATTCTAGCATGATTTACCATAGTTTACCATGATTTACTATAGTATACCACAATTTACCATGTTCTAGTATAATTTACTGATTCTAGCATGATTTATCATAGTTACCATGATTTACCATGATTTACCATAGTTTACCATGATTTACTATAGTATACCATGATTTACCATGTTCAAGTATGATTTACTGATTCTAGCATGATTTACCATAGTTTACCATGATTTACAACGATTTACCACTAATTACCATAGTTTACCATGATTTACTATAGTATACCATGATTTACCATGTGCAAGTATGATTTACTGATTCAGGCATGATTTACCATAGTTTACCACAATTTACCACGATTTACTATAGTTTACCATGATTTACTATAGTATACCACGATTTACCATGTTCAATTATAATTTACTGATTCTAGCATGATTTACCATGATTTACCATAGTTTACCATGATTTACTATAGTATACCATGATTTACCATGTTCAAGTATGATTTACTATGATTCTAGCATGATTTATCATAGTTTACCATGATTTAACATAGTTTACCATGATTTACCATAGTTCACCACAATTTACCATAGTTTACCATGATTTACCATGTTCAAGTATGATTTACTGATTCTAGCATGATTTACCATAGTTTACCATGATTTACCATAGTTTACCATTATTTACCACGATTTACCATAGTTTACCATGATTTACTATAGTATACCATGATTTACCATGTTCAAATATGATTTACTGATTCTAGCATGATTTACCATAGTTTACCATGATTTACCACGATTTACCATACTTTACCATGATTTACTATAGTATACCATGATTTACCATGTTCAAGTACGATTTACTGATTCTAGCATGATTTACCATAGTTCTGCCAGAAAGACTCGGGAGAATAAATACTTGTAACAGTTATGCATTTATTGACAGCCCAGCAAGCAATGTATGCAATTAAGTTCTTTGGCGTAGGCCCCGTCCGTAACTCGCAATCCGAGGGTACGGGTTCAGCATTTCCTGCCTGAAGAATAAGGCAGGGGCGCAGCCGACCCCCTGTGAAGTATTGGAAGGGACCATCCTGGTGGTGGTGGGGAGGTTGATGGGGAAGGGACCATCATAGGTGATGAGGAGATTAGAGGGAAGAACCCGTCTTGGTGGAGGGCAGAACCATCTTGGTGGTGGTGGGGTGGATGGTGGCGAGTGAAAGCGTCAGCATCTGCGAACTCAGACAAGTGTAAGTACGGGTCTTTTATACTTCTAGTATTAGAACGTGATTGGCTAGATGAGAAGGTAGTAAGTGACGCAACAATTGAGTCTTCCTGACAGAACTTTACGCTAAGCTTTCATTTCTGCCAGAAAGACTCGGGAGAATAAATACTTGTAACAGTTATGCATTTATTGACAGCCCAGCAAGCAATGTATGCAATTAAGTTCTTTGGCGTAGGCCCCGTCCGTAACTCGCAATCCGAGGGTACGGATTCAGCATTTCCTGCCTGAAGAATAAGGCAGGGGCGCAGCCGACCCCCAAAAAAAGGTGGAAGAGTAATTCCACTGGGACGGGGCCCACCCCCAAAGAACGGAAGAAAAGTATACCCACCAGCCATATATCGTGAAGTTCCTAAAGTATAGAAAGAAAAATAAACTTAGCGAGCAAGCAAGATAGACATGGAATGCAACAATTCTCATAGGCCGGTAGCTTAATATAGAGTTCCATTTATCATCGAGGGGACAGTAATAATGTAAAATGTGAGTCGAGGCCGCGCTGAGCCACACATAGAAGAGGCCGCGCTGAGCCTCACATAGAAGCCGCGCTGAGCCACACATAGACGAGGCCGCGCTGAGCCACACATAGACGAGGCCGCGCTGAGCCACACATAGACGAGGCCGCGCTGAGCCACACATAGACGAGGCCGCGCTGAGCCACACATAGACGAGGCCGCGCTGAGCCACACATAGACGAGGCCGCGCTGAGCCACACATAGACGAGGCCGCGCTGAGCCACACATAGACGAGGCCACGCTGAGCCACACATAGACGAGGCCACGCTGAGCCACACATAGACGAGGCCACGCTGAGCCACATAGACGAGGCCACGCTGAGCCACACATAGACGAGGCCACGCTGAGCCACACATAGACGAGGCCACGCTGAGCCACACATAGACGAGGCCGCGCTGAGCCACACATAGACGAGGCCGCGCTGAGCCACACATAGACGAGGCCGCGCTGAGCCACACATAGACGAGGCCGCGCTGAGCCACACATAGACGAGGCCGCGCTGAGCCACATAGACGAGGCCGCGCTGAGCCACACATAGACGAGGCCACGCTGAGCCACACATAGACGAGGCCACGCTGAGCCACACATAGACGAGGCCACGCTGAGCCACGTAGACGAGGCCACGCTGAGCCACACATAGACGAGGCCACGCTGAGCCACACATAGACGAGGCCACGCTGAGCCACACATAGACGAGGCCACGCTGAGCCACACATAGACGAGGCCACGCTGAGCCACACATAGACGAGGCCGCGCTGAGCCACACATAGACGAGGCCGCGCTGAGCCACATAGACGAGGCCGCGCTGAGCCACACATAGACGAGGCCACGCTGAGCCACACATAGACGAGGCCACGCTGAGCCACACATAGACGAGGCCACGCTGAGCCACGTAGACGAGGCCACGCTGAGCCACACATAGACGAGGCCACGCTGAGCCACACATAGACGAGGCCACGCTGAGCCACACATAGACGAGGCCACGCTGAGCCACACATAGACGAGGCCACGCTGACGCTGAGCCACATAGACGAGGCCACGCTGAGCCACACATAGACGAGGCCACGCTGAGCCACACATAGACGAGGCCACGCTGAGCCACACATAGACGAGGCCACGCTGAGCCACACATAGACGAGGCCACGCTGAGCCACACATAGACGAGGCCACGCTGAGCCACACATAGACGAGGCCACGCATAGACGAGGCCGCGCTGAGCCACACATAGACGAGGCCACGCTGAGCCGCACATAGACGATGGCAACTAAGCCACGTAAAGGTGACATGTTGGCCACACAGACGAGTAACGCCCAAGACTATCTACAGATAGATAGAGCATGACACCACCACCAGTAGTTGCATAATAATTTACCTGACATTGCTGGAGAGCTTGCTGAGCTTCAAGGATTGTTTTTGAATCAGGTCTTACAGTATATAAGACTCGGATGCAGAGAAAGACCATCTGCCCAGGATCTTGATGGCTGAAGTAGAAATGCCGTGTGGCTGCTGTAGTGGCTGCCCCGATCCTGAAGGAATGACCAGTATACTGGGAGGGAGATAACTGCAGCTTGAGGACAGAAACTAGAGTCTCCTGATCCAGGCTTTAGAGAGAGGTGCTTCGTTAGGTAGGATAAATAGGGGGGAGTGATCTGAGAATCTAGGGCAGATTTTTAGGAATTTAATCATAGATGAGAAGGAACAGAATTTATTGCAAATTTAAGAAATTGTTTATGTGATACCAGAACTTGAGTCATTCTAGAGTACATTCTGCAAAGTTACAACACTCAAAGTTCAATCATGGAAGATTTTCATTCAAAGAGATTGCTTTAAGGACTACGCCAAACGCTAAGAGGGACTGCGCGGCATTCCTCCCAGGTTAGAGGCATCACAACCGTAAAATTACATAAATCCAGCCCCTGGAATAAGATTAAAGGATATCAAGACAGAATGAGCTAATCAATGACTAGAAGAGAACTACGCATTAGCTGCATAAACATCAACTAACCGTCCGGAAATGAGGTCTACGTGATCTTGGGTCTCTCCAACTTTAACTGACTCGAGCGAAAGTTTTGGAATTTGTCTGTGAGAGGCAAGCGAGCTGTAATATGAGCTGTTGAATCTCCACCCCCTGTGCCGGGAGCAGTAGCCGACTGCATCCAAGGGATAGACAAGAACTATGCGCTTTACTCACCCTCAAATGACAATTCCGGCATACTATACAGAAATATCTGTGGGGCTTTCCGAGCCAAACCCGCATAGAAATAGGAAAGGTTAGGAATGTGCGCAACCTTAATCATGAAATTAGAGACTACGGATTACCAGATAACGTTTGGAAATAGCATGACCGTCTGACGAGAAGATCTGCCTTAGTGATGCAACCGAGCTTCGTTAGCACATACACCACAAGTTTTGCCACCACTTTGACCCAAAAGGACGTAGTAGCCGCTATAGGATAATTCAGTGAAGTGTGGATGACAAAGCCTGAGCAGGCTTGGTAATACGTCTGACCTTTGCTGTGCCGGATGTCCAAATCTGGGATTTGACATGCACCCTTCACCTAACTAGCTGGATCGGGTCGCTTAATTAGCCACTGAGTGGGCCAGCGTTAACAGACAAGATAATTGCCCTGCTTTGAAGAGAGATACTCATAGTGAATTTTGATGACCGAGCAGAGAATCATATACTACTTAAATACAAATACTTTTTATTTTTATATTTATTTTTATCCACTAAATCTTAATCTTAGTACGATACTTACCTGAAGTAAGGTGACGGTATACCGATAAGATACTACCTCGATACACTTGATATTCTATTGTTGACTTAAGCGTGGAAGCAATTTCTCGGCTGTGCAGCATGTACCTGACATTACTCTCGAGTTGCTCTTGTAGAGATTAAGTCTTATACGTGACCGGGAGATCGCTGTCCATGACAACCAAGTGAGTCCCTTGGATAGAAAAATACATGAACATTTAATCATAGTCAAGTCAAGTCATCTTCATTTATATAGCACTTTTAACGATGTAACGTAAACTGTTTAAAGAGTCTTTACAGTAATAACGGATAATTTAAGGTAACAGATTGTTTTGGCTTTATAGCTGCTCTTGAATGAAGATATTTTCCAGCTGAAGTTAGTTTTAATTGATTCACTTCCGTTGCACGGATTATTAGTTATTAAATAAGACAACATCGATCTCTCTACACAGCCTTTAAACGCGACCTGTGAGAATGCTGATGGCGCTCACGTGCGCATTAATTAAGAATTAATTCTATGTTATGCGCATGTGAATATATGTACGCAGGTTTGTAATTCCCAACAAACCAAGCCTTAAACTACTTGTCTGGCCTTAAATTGATACAGATCATACAGATGAGTCTCTTGACTGTGATTTGTTTGAATGATATAATCTAACATAACTGTTAGTTCTACTGTGTTAAGCACGTTGACCTTGACCTGAGCATCCTTAGACTGCTTTCTCTGTAATTGATATTGATACCTAAAACATAAATATTTTTATGACACACATCAGTGGATTAAAGCAGTCGCCAAGAAAATTAGTGTTACAAAGATTGTACCATGTTTCTGTTATTGTAGGACTTAATTATTACAAGTTATGAATTACAAAATAGTGTAAAACGGTTGTTAGAGAATTTCCAGCACTTGTAAATGTATAATTTACTGTCTTTGTATAATATACTCCTACTATGTATACACATACCCAACATAGCCACATTTACTGCATTTGCATAACATAATAACCAACTGTTCTCTTAAGCTCAGCTTTTTCCTTTATATATGGTAGTCATGTATTAACATGTAAAAATAGCCGGACATCTGTGTAAAGCGATGATGAATTAAGAGAAAGCAAATAACGAGTTGAATTAGGTATTGCTCCTTTAAGTGGAACGCACTCTCTGGTAAGTGGGCAGACGGTATGAGAGCGCGATCTGTGAATATAGCATAAGTGAAAGCCGGTTAATATTTTTGTTACTCATGCTGGTTTATTTCGAATCAGTAACGCAGTTGTTCGTGGAGTATTTGCAAACTGCTCATGTGTGTGTGGGATCGACGACGCTGAAAATACACTAACACTGCGCTGCCTGTGGGATATCGGTTACGTGAATATTGCTAACATATGCTACAACCATTCAAACGAGCAACCCGGCCCTACTGTATAGCTTTACAGTATGCTGCCTTGCAGATTGCAATCTGTATCAGCAGTTAAGAAAACTACCGCGTCACCACAGTCGCGAATGAATTGCTGGTGAAGGGAGCAGCAGAGTAGCCAAATGAATATAGCCTACTTACGTTACCTGACTGAAGTTTGAATGTTTGATCATGAGAGAGGATGTTAACGTGGCTGCTGGAAGCGCCTACCAAACGTGAAAGCCGACTTGAAGCCTTGAAAGTGAAATTTGAACTTGAACTTGAAATCATCAAGCATCTCTCATGAGATTAGTATTTTAAAGCCGCCACGCGCTGCCTGGTTCCTACGCGGGTCTCGCACTCGCGCGCCGTCAGAGTTGGTAAAATCAACGATATGATTTTGAGTTGTAACTGAAATCAAGACGCGGGTGAGTGAACGCCGGCATCGGTTTCTGCAAACCGAGTGAAAGCGTCAGCATCTGCGAACTCAGACAAGTGTAAGTACGGGTCTTTTATACTTCTAGTATTAGAACGTGATTGGCTAGATGAGAAGGTAGTAAGTGACGCAACAATTGAGTCTTCCTGACAGAACTTTACGCTAAGCTTTCATTTTACCATGATTTACCAAGATTTACCATACTTTACCATGATTTACTATAGTATACCATGATTTACCATGTTCCAGTATGATTTACTGATTCTAGCATGATTTATCATAGTTTACCATGATTTACCATAGTTTACCATGATTTACTATAGTATACCATGATTTACCACGATTTACCATAGTTTACTATGATTTACTATAGTATACCATGATTTACCATGTTTTAGTATGATTTACTATGATTCTAGGATCATTTACCATAGTTTACCATGATTTACTATAGTATACTATGATTTACCATGTTCAAGTATGATTTACTGATTCTAGCATAATTTACCATAGTTTACCATGATTTACTATAGTTTACCATGATTTACCACGATTTAGCATAGTTTACCATGATTTACTATAGTATACCATGATTTACCATGTTCAAGTCTGATTTACTGATTTTAGCATGATTTACCATAGTTTACCATGATTTACTATAGTATACCATGATTTACCATGTTCAAGTATGATTTACTATGATTCTAGCATGATTTACCATAGTTTACCATGATTTACCACGATTTACTATAGTTTACCATAATTTACCATAGTTTACCATGATTTACCATGTTCAAGTATGATTTACTGATTCTAGCATGATTTACCATAGTTTACCATGATTTACCATAATTTACCATTATTTACCACGATTTACCATAGTTTACCATGATTTACTATAGTATACCATGATTTACCATGTTCAAATATGATTTACTGATTCTAGCATGATTTACCATAGTTTACCATGATTTACCACGATTTACCATACTTTACCATGATTTACTATAGTATACCATGATTTACCATGTTCAAGTATGATTTACTGATTCTAGCATGATTTACCATAGTTTACCATGATTTACCACGATTTACCATACTTTACCATGATTTACTATAGTATACCATGATTTACCATGTTCCAGTATGATTTACTGATTCTAGCATGATTTATCATAGTTTACCATGATTTACCATAGTTTACCATGATTTACTATAGTATACCATGATTTACCACGATTTACCATAGTTTACTATGATTCACTATAGTATACCATGATTTGCCATGTTTTAGTATGATTTACTATGATTCTAGGATCATTTACCATAGTTTACCATGATTTACTATAGTATACTATGATTTACCATGTTCAAGTATGATTTACTGATTCTAGCATAATTTACCATAGTTTACCATGATTTACTATAGTTTACCATGATTTACCACGATTTAGCATAGTTTACCATGATTTACCACGATTTAGCATAGTTTACCATGATTTACTATAGTATACCATGATTTACCATGTTCAAGTCTGATTTACTGATTTTAGCATGATTTACCATAGTTTACCATGATTTACTATAGTATACCATGATTTACCATGTTCAAGTATGATTTACTATGATTCTAGCATGATTTACCATAGTTTACCATGATTTACCACGATTTACTATAGTTTACCATGATTTACTATAGTATACCATGATTTACCATGTTCAAGTATGATTTACTGATTCTAGCATGATTTACCATAGTTTACCATGATTTACCATAGTTTACCACGATTTACCACGATTTACCATAGTTTACCATGATTTACTATAGTATACCATGATTTACTATGATTCAAGGTTGATTTACCATAGTTTACCATGATTTAGTCAAAAGAGCCAAGTCCCATCTCTATACTATGTTTTGATGCAGAGATATACGTTTTGCTAAACGGTTGCTAGGATACTCTCTTTGGTTGCTATGGAGTTACTTGGCAGCTGCCAATGATGAAATTCCAAAGACTTCTTGTCAGTATGAATGATATAAACCAACTCCCATGCCTCTGTGACATTCAGAATGGAAGATATCCCTCTTTGGATTTTGGTTGCTAAGGTGCTCGACAATGGTTGCTAGGGAGGGGCTTGGAAGTGTTGAGGTGATTCATGATTGGCTGTTTACTGCCCCGAGTCAAATGAGACCACCCCCATGTTTCTATGACAATTCAGTCTGGAGATATCTCTTTGAACTCTTTCAATGGAAGTCTATGGAACTTGTTGCTAAGGGGCTCTAAATGGTTGCTAGGGCGTGGCTTGATAGCTTCACAATGATCCTGAGAGACTGATTGGTCGTCTGAGTAAAATGAGCCCTCCCCCTTGTCTCTATGACACTGTGATCCAGAGCTACGTTCAATACAAAGTCCCTATGCAATTTACCATAGTAGGAAAAGCATGTGTGTTTCACGGGACGTTCCTTCCCCATAGTAAGTCAATGGGGCAACTTTGGGCATCTCCTGCCCCCCAGGGGTGCAACTTTTACCCCATTGTGAGGTATGTTCTTACAGAGCCTGTCAGCCTCTTCAAATGTGGCAAATCACACATTTCTGCGAAATCCTCGCTCAGAGCTACGTGTGGTCAAAGTTCGTCGCAATGTTAAGTCAATGGGACTTTTTTGGCCGCTTTTTCGCCCCTGGGGCGAACACCGCACCCCCAATCGCTTATAAAAGTCATAGCACACCTCTCCTTAATGAGCCGGTCGATTTGACACCTCATTCATGGCTCTGAGACAAACGGTGCGGGGCGAGTTACGCGCCAAACTTTGTCCAGAATAATAATAATAATAATAATAATAATAATAATAATAATAAGAAGAAGAATAATAAGTATGAGCAATAACAATAGTGATGCCTTGCTTTCAGCAAGCACCACTAATAATAACTAGAATGTACATTTCCTGAAGAAAATGTGAAGTGGTGCTTGCAGTGGCAAAACTCGCCACTCGGTTGCTAGGGTGTTGTACACGAGCCAACAACCATGCCTCTACGATGTTGTGGAGCTGAAATATGGCTTCTATATGTTGCAATATGGTTGCTAGGTGGCTCTAAATGGTTGCTAGGGTGTGAATACACAGTTACCATGGTGATATTTACAGACTGTTTTCCAACTGAAACTAATGAGCCAACCCCCATCTCTATACAATATTCTGATGCAGAGATGTAGGTCTTGTAAAATGGTTGCTAGGGTACTCTGTTTGGTTGCTATGGAGATGCTTGTCAGCTGCTAATGATGAAACTGCAAAGGCTTCTTGTCAGTATGAATGATATAAACCAACTCCCATCTCTATATGATGTTCTGATGCAGAGATATACGTTTTGCTAAACAGTTGCTAGGGTACTCTATTTGGTTGCTAGCGAGTGGCTTGTCAGCTGCCAATCATGCAACTCCAAAGGCTTCTTGTCACTATGAATGATATAAACCAACTCCCATGCCTCTGCGACATTCAGAATGGAAGATATGCCTCTTTGGATTTTGGTTGCTAGGGTACTCTGTTTGGTTGCTAGGGAGTGTCTTGGCAGCTGTCAATCATGAAACTCAAAGGCTGCTTGTCGATATGAATGATATAAACCAACTCCCATGCCTCTGTGACATTCAGAATGGAAGATATCCCTCTTTGGATTTTGGTTGCTAAGGTGCTCGACAATGGTTGCTAGGGAGGGGCTTGGAAGTGTTGAGGTGATTCATGATTGGCTGTTTGCTGCCCCGAGTCAAATGAGACCACCTCCATGTTTCTATGACAATTCAGTCCGGAGATATCTCTTTGAACTCTTTCAATGGAAGTCTATGGATCTTGTTGCTAAGGGGCTCTAAATGGTTGCTAAGGCGTGGCTTGATAGCTTCACAATGATCCAGAGAGACTGACTGGTCATCTGAGTAAAATGAGCCCTCCCCTTTGTCTCTATGACACTGTGATCCAGAGCTACGTTCAATACAAAGTCCCTATGCAATTTACCATAGTAGGATAAGCATGTGTGTTTCACGGGATGTTCCTTCCCTATAGTAAGTCAATGGGGCAACTTTGGGCATCTCCTGCCCCCCAGGGGTGCAACTTTTACCCCATTGTGAGGTATGTTCTTACAGAGCCTGTCAGCCTCTTCAAATGTGGCAAATCACACGTTTCTGCGAAATCCTTGCTCAGAGCTACGTGTGGTCAAAGTTCGTCGCAATGTTAAGTCAATGGGACTTTTTTGGCCGCTTTTTCGCCCCTGGGGCGAACACCGTACCCCCGATCACTTATAAAAGTCATAGCACACCATTCCCGAATAATCCGCACGATTTGACGCCTCATTCGTGTGTCTGTGACAAAAGCTGCGGGACGAGTTACGCGCCAAACTTTTGTCCGGAATAATAATAAGAAAAATAATAACTAGAATGTACATTTCCTGAAGAAAATGTGAAGTGGTGCTTGCAGTGGCAAAACTCGCCACTCGGTTGCTAGGGTGTTGTACATGTTTGCATAGGAGCCAACAACCATGTCTGTACGATGTTGTGGAACTGAAATGTGGCTTCAATATGTTGCAATATGATTGCTAGGTAGCTTTAAACGGTTGCTAAGGTGTGGTTACACAGTTACCATGATGATATTTACAGATTGGTTTCCCAACCGAAACAAACAAGCACACCCCCATGTCTATACGATGTTCTGGTGCTGAGATATACTGTAGCTCATTCATGTGTTTGTACGGTTGCTAGGGTACTCCAAATGGTTTCTAAGGTTTGTTTATACAGTTTATGGGGTAATATTTAAAGAGTATTTGCAGGTATGGGTAAAAAAATGCCCAACTCTGTGTTTTTACAATGTTTTGTTGCTGAGATATGGCTTGTAAATGTTGTTCAATGGTTGCTAGGGGCCTGTAACTGGTTTCTAGGGCGTGGCTATGAAGTTGTTATGTCACTACTTATTGGCTGCTTGATAGGATGAATCAAAAGAGCCCAACCCCAAGGCTCTATGACCTTCTGAGCCAAAGATATGATTTTGCAAATTTTGTGCCTATGTTAAGTCTATGGGACATTTTTCGGCTAATTTTTCGGCCGCCAGACGAACATCTTACACCCGATCGCTTATAAAAGTCATAGCACACCTCTCCTCAATAAACCGGTCGATTTGACACCTCATTCAGGGGTCTGTGACAAACGGTGTGGGGCGAGTTACGCGCCGAAGTTTTGTCTAGGCGAATAGTAATCACAACACTAGAATGTACATTTCCTGAAGAAAATGTGAAGTGGTGCTTGCAGTGGCAAAACTCGCCACTCGGTTGCTAGGGTGTTGTACATGATTGCATACGAGCCAACAACCATGTCTGTACGATGTTGTGGAGCTGAAATATGGCTTCTATATGTTGCAATATGGTTGCTAGGTGGCTGTAAAGGGTTGCTAGGGTGTGAATACAAAGTTACCATGGTGAAATTTACAGACTGTTTCCCAACCAAAACAAAAGAGCCAACCCCCATCTCTACATGATGTTCTGATGCAGAGACATGGGTCTTGATAAACGGTTGCTAGGGTCCTCTGTTTGGTTGACAGGGAGTGACTTGGCAGGTGCCAATCATGAAACTCCAAAGGCTGATTGTCAGTATGAATGATTTAAACCAACTCCCATGCCTCTGTGATATTCAGAATGGAAGATGTCCGTCTTTGGAATTTGGTTGCTAGGGTACTCTGTTTGGTTGCTAGAGAGTGGCTTGGCAGCTGCCAATCATGAAACTCCAGAGGCTGCTTGTCATTATGAATGATATAAACCAACTCCCATGCCTGTGTGACATTCAGACTGGAAGATATCCCTCTTTGGATTTTGGTTGCTAGGGTACTCTGATTGGTTGCTAGGGAGTGGCTTGGCAGCTGCCAATCATGAAACTCCAAAGGCTTTTTGTCACTATGAATTTTATAAACCAACCCCCATCTCTATACGATGCTCTGATACAGAGATATAGGTCTTGCTAAATAGTTGCTAGGGTACTCTGTTTGGTTGCTATGGAGTGGCTTGGCAGCTGCCAATCATGAAACTCCAAAGGCTGCTTGTCAGTATGAATGATATAAACCAACTCCCATGCCTCTGCGACATTCAGAATGTAAGATATGCCTCTTTGGATTTTGGTTGCTAGGGTACTCTGTTTGGTTGCTAGGGAGTGTCTTGGCAGCTGCCACTGATGAAACTGCAAAGGCTTCTTGTCACTATGAGTGATATAAACCAACTCCCATGCCTCTGTGACATTCAGAATGGAAGATATCCCTCTTTGGATTTTGGTTGCTAAGGTGCTCGACAATGGTTGCTAGGGAGGGGCTAGGAAGTATTGAGGTGATTCATGATTGGCTGTTTGCTGCCCCGAGTCAAATGAGACCACCCCCGTGTTTCTATGACAATTCAGTCTTGAGATATCCCTTTGATCTCTTTCAATGGAAGTCTATGGGACTTGTTGCTAAGGTGCTCTAAATGGTTGCTAGGGCGTGGCTTGATAGCTTCACACTGATCTTGAGGGACTGATTGGTCGTCTGAGTAAAATGAGCCTGCCCCCTTGTCTCTATGACAATGTGATCCAGAGCTACGTTCAATACAAAATCCCTATGCGCAATTTAACATAGTAGGAAAAGCATGTGTGTTTCACGGGACATTCCTTCCCCATAGTAAGTCAATGGGGCAACTTTGGGACGCACCTGCCCCCCAGGGGTGCAACTTTTACCCCATTGTGAGGTATGTTCTTACAGAGCCTGTCAGCCTCTTCAAATGTGGCAAATCACACGTTTCTGCGAAATCCTCGCTCAGAGCTACGAGTGCTCAAAGTTCGTCGCAATGTTAAGTCAATGGGACTTTTTGGGCCGCTTTTTCACCCCTGGGCCGAACACCGCACCCCCGATCATTTATAAAAGTCATAGCACACCTCTCCTCAATGAGCCGGTCGATTTGACACCTCACTCAGGGGTCTGAGACAAACGGTGCGGGGTGAGTTACGCGCCAAACTTTTGTCCGGAATAATAATAAAAAGAATAAGAATAATAAGTATGAGCAATAACAATAGTGTTGCTTTGCCTTTGGCAAGCACCACTAACTAGAATGTACATTTCCTGAAGAAAATGTGAAGTGGTGCTTGCAGTGGCAAAATTCGGCACGGTTGCTAGGGTTTTACTAGGTGGTTGCTATGGTGTTCTGGGAGGTTTCCAAGGTATTCTGGGTGGTTGCTAGGGCATTGCTAGGTGGTTGCTAGGGTATTCAGTGTGGTTGCTAGGGCGTTGCTAGGCAGTTGCTAAGGTGTTTACCATAGTTTACCATGATTTACCACGATTTACTATAGTTTACCATGATTTACTATAGTATGACATGATTTACCATGTTCAAGTATGATTTACTGATTCAAGCATGATTTACCATAGTTTACCATGATTTACCACGATTTACCATAGCTTACCATGATTTACTATAGTATACCATGATTTACCATGTTCAAGTATGATTTACTGATTCTAGCATGATTTACCATAGTTTACCATGATTTACCACGATTTACTATAGTTTACCATGATTTACCATGTTCTAGTATAATTTACTGATTCTAGCATGATTTACCATAGTTTACCATGATTTACCATGATTTACCATGATTTACCATAGTTTACCATGATTTACTATAGTATACCATGATTTACCATGTTCAAGTATGATTTACTGATTCTAGCATGATTTACCATAGTTTACCATAGTTTACCATGATTTACTACGATTTACCATAGGTTACCATGATTTACTATAGTATACCATGATTTACCATGTTCAAGTATGATTTACTGATTCTAGCATGATTTACCATAGTTTACCATGATTTACCATGATTTACTATAGTTTACCATGATTTACTATAGTATACCACGATTTACCATGTTCAAGTATAATTTACTGATTCTAGCATGATTTACCATGATTTACCACGATTTACCATAGTTTACCATGATTTACTATAGTATACCACGATTTACCATGTTCAAGTATGATTTACTATGATTCTAGCATGATTTACCATAGTTTACCATGATTTACCATAGTTTACCACGATTTACCATGTTCTAGTATGATTTATTATGATTCTAGCATGATTTATCATAGTTTACCATGATTTACTATAGTATACCATGATTTACCATGTTCAAGTATGATTTACTGATTCTAGCATGATTTATCATAGTTTACCATGATTTACCATAGTTTACCATGATTTACCAAGATTTAGCAGTTTACCTTGATTTACTATAGTATACCATGATTTACCATGTTCAAGTATGATTTACTGATTCTAGCATGATTTACCATAGTTTACCATGATTTACTATAGTATACCATGATTTACCATGTTCAAGTATGATTTACTGATTCTAGCATGATTTATCATAGTTTACCATGATTTACCATAGTTTACCATGATTTACCCTAGTTTACCATGATTTACTATAGTATACCATGATTTACCATAGTTTACTATGATTTACTATAGTATACCATGATTTACCATGTTTTAGTATGATTTACTATGATTCTAGGATAATTTACCATAGTTTACCATGATTTACTATAGTATACCATGATTTACCATGTTCAAGTATGATTTACTGATTCTAGCATGATTTATCATAGTTTACCATGATTTAGTCAAAAGAGCCAAGTCCCATCTCTATACGATGTTTGTTTTGCTAAACGGTTGCTAGGGTACTCTGTTTGGTTGCTATGGAGTTGCTTGACAGCTGCCAATGATGAAACTGCAAAGGCTTCTTGTCACTATGAGTGATATAAACCAACTCCCATGCCTCTGTGACATTCAGAATGGAAGATATCCCTCTTTGGATTTTGGTTGCTAAGGTGCTCGACAATGGTTGCTAGGGAGGGGCTAGGAAGTATTGAGGTGATTCATGATTGACTGTTTGCTGCCCCGAGTCAAATGAGACCACCCCCGTGTTTCTATGACAATTCAGTCTTGAGATATCCCTTTGATCTATTTCAATGGAAGTCTATGGGACTTGTTGCTAAGGTGCTTTAAATGGTTGCTAGGGCGTGGCTTGATAGCTTCACACTGATCTTGAGGGACTGATTGGTCGTCTGAGTAAAATGAGCCTGCCCCCTTGTCTCTATGACAATGTGATCCAGAGCTACGTTCAATACAAAATCCCTATGCAATTTTTACCATAGTAGGAAAAGCATGTGTGTTTCACGGGACATTCCTTCCCCATAGTAAGTCAATGGGGCAACTTTGGGACGCACCTGCCCCCCAGGGGTGCAACTTTTACCCCATTGTGAGGTATGTTCTTACAGAGCCTGTCAGCCTCTTCAAATGTGGCAAATCACACGTTTCTGCGAAATCCTCGCTCAGAGCTACGAGTGCTCAAAGTTCGTCGCAATGTTAAGTCAATGGGACTTTTTGGGCCGCTTTTTCACCCCTGGGCCGAACACCGCACCCCCGATCACTTATAAAAGTCATAGCACACCTCTCCTCAATGAGCCGCACGATTTGACGCCTCATTCGTGTGTTTGTGACAAAAGCTGTGGGACGAGTTACGCGCCAAACTTTTGTCCGGAATAATAATAAGAAAAATAATAATAACTAGAATGTACATTTCCTGAAGAAAATGTGAAGTGGTGCTTGCAGTGGCAAAATTCGGCACGGTTGCTAGGGTTTTACTAGGTGGTTGCTATGGTGTTCTGGGAGGTTTCCAAGGTATTCTGGGTGGTTGCTAGGGCGTTGCTAAGTGGTTGCTAGGGTATTCAGTGTGGTTGCTAGGCAGTTGCTAAGGTGTTTACCATAGTTTACCATGATTTACCACGATTTACTATAGTTTACCATGATTTACTATAGTATGCCATGATTTACCATGTTCAAGTATGATTTACTGATTCAAGCATGATTTACCATAGTTTACCATGATTTACCACAATTTACCATAGTTTACCATAATTTACTATAGTATACCAGGATTTACCATGTTCAAGTATGATTTACTGATTCTAGCATGATTTATCATAGTTTACCATGATTTACCACGATTTACCATAGTTTACCATGATTTACTATAGTATACCATGATTTACCATGTTGAAGTATGATTTACTGATTCTAGCATGATTTACCATAGTTTACCATGATTTACCATAGTTTACCATGATTTACCACGATTTACCATAGTTTACCATGATTTACTATAGTTTACCATGATTTACCACGATTTACCATAGTTTACCATGATTTACTATAGTATACCATGATATACCATGTTCAAGTATGATTTACTGATTCTAGCATGATTTATCATAGTTTACCATGATTTACCATAGTTTACCATGATTTACTATAGTATACCATGATTTACCATGTTGAAGTATGATTTACTGATTCTAGCATGATTTACCATAGTTTACCATGATTTACCATAGTTTACCATGATTTACCACGATTTACCATAGTTTACCATGATTTACTATAGTATACCATGATATACCACGTTCAAGTATGATTTACTGATTTTAGCATTATTTATCATAGTTTACCATGATTTACCATAGTTTACCATGATTTACCATAGTTTACCATGATTTACCATAGTTTACCATGATTTACCATAGTTTACCATGATTTACTATAGTATACCATAATTTACCATGTTGAAGTATGATTTACTGATTCTAGCATGATTTACCATAGTTTACCTTGATTTACCATAGTTTACCATGATTTACCACAATTTACCATGATTTACCATAATTTACCATAGTTTACCATAATTTACCATAGTTTACCATGATTTACCATAGTTTACCATGATTTACCACGATTTACCATAGTTTACCATGATTTACTATAGTATACCATGATATACCATGTTCAAGTATGATTTACTGATTCTAGCATGATTTATCATAGTTTACCATGATTTACCATAGTTTACCATGATTTACCATAGTTTACCATGATTTACTATAGTATACCATGATTTACCATGTTGAAGTATGATTTACTGATTCTAGCATGATTTACCATAGTTTACCATGATTTACCATACTTTACCATGATTTACCATAGTTTACCATGATTTACTATAGTATACCATAATATACCATGTTGAAGTATGATTTACTGATTCTAGCATGATTTACCATAGTTTACCATGATTTACCATAGTTTACCATGATTTACCACAATTTACCATAGTTTACCATGATTTACCATAATTTACCATAGTTTACCATAATTTACCATAGTTTACCATGATTTACCATAGTTTACCATGATTTACCACGATTTACCATAGTTTACCATGATTTACTATAGTATACCATGATATACCATGTTCAAGTATGATTTACTGATTCTAGCATGATTTATCATAGTTTACCATGATTTACCATAGTTTACCATGATTTACCATAGTTTACCATGATTTACTATAGTATACCATGATTTACCATGTTGAAGTATGATTTACTGATTCTAGCATGATTTACCATAGTTTACCATGATTTACCATAGTTTACCATTATTTACCACGATTTACCATAGTTTACCATGATTTACCATAGTTTACCATGATTTACCATGATTTACCATAGTTTACTATGATTTACTATAGTATACCATGATTTACCATGTTTTAGTATGATTTACTATGATTCTAGGATGATTTACCATAGTTTACCATGATTTACCACGATTTACCATAGTTTACTATGATTTACTATAGTATACCATGATTTACCATGTTTTAGTATGATTTACTATGATTCTAGGATGATTTACCATAGTTTACCATGATTTAGTCAAAAGAGCCAAGTTCCATCTCTATACTATGTTTTGATGCAGAGATATACGTTTTGCTAAACGGTTGCTAGGGTACTCTTTTTAGTTGCTATGGAGTTACTTGGCAGCTGCCAATGATGAAATTCCAAAGGCTTCTTGTCACTATGAATGATATAAACCAACTCCCATGCCTCTGTGACATTCAGAATGGAAGATATCCCTCTTTGGATTTTGGTTGCTAGGGTACTCTGTTTGGTTGCTAGGGAGTGGCTTGTCAGCTGCCAATCATGAAACTCCAAAGGCTGCTTGTCAGTATGAATGATATAAACCAACTCCCATGCCTCTGCGACATTCAGAATGGAAGATAACCCTCTTTGGATTTTGGTTGCTAGGGTACTCTGTTTGGTTGCTAGGGAGTGGCTTGTCAGCTGCCAATCATGAAACTCCAAAGGCTTCTTGTCAGTATGAATGATATAAACCAACTCCCATGCCTCTGTGACATTCAGAATGGAAGATATCCCTCTTTGGATTTTGGTTGCTAAGGTGCTCGACAATGGTTGCTAGGGAGGGGCTTGGAAGTGTTTAGGTGATTCATGATTGGCTGTTTGCTGCCCCGAGTCAAATGAGACCACCCCCATGTTTCTATGACAATTCAGTCTGGAGATATCTCTTTGAACTCTTTCAATGGAAGTCTATGGAACTTGTTGCTAAGGGGCTCTAAATGGTTGCTAGGGCGTGGCTTGATAGCTTCACAATGATCCTGAGAGACTGATTGGTCGTCTGAGTAAAATGAGCCCTCCCCCTTGTCTCTATGACACTGTGATCCAGAGCTACGTTCAATACAAAGTCCCTATGCAATTTACCATAGTAGGAAAAGCATGTGTGTTTCACGGGACGTTCCTTCCCCATAGTAAGTCAAAGGGGCAACTTTGGGCATCTCCTGCCCCCCAGGGGTGCAACTTTTACCCCATTGAGAGGTATGTTCTTACAGAGCCTGTCAGCCTCTTCAAATGTGGCAAATCACACGTTTCTGCGAAATCGTCGCTCAGAGTTATGACTCGTCAAAGTTTGTCGCAATGTTAAGTCTATGGGATTTTTCGGACGCTTTTTCGCCCCTGGGGCGAACACCGCACCCCCGATCGCTTATAAAAGTCATAGCACACCTCTCCTTAATGAGCCGGTCGATTTGACACCTCATTCATGGATCTGTGACAAACGGTGCGGGACAAGTTACGCGCCAAACTTTGTGTGGAATAATAAAAAGAAGAATAATAATAATAAGTATGAGCAATAACAATAGTGATGCCTTGCTTTCAGCAAGCACCACTAACTAGAATGTACATTTCCTGAAGAAAATGTGAAGTGGTGCTTGCAGTGGCAAAATTCGGCACGGTTGCTAGGGTTTTACTAGGTGGTTGCTATGGTGTTCTGGGAGGTTTCCAAGGTATTCTGGGTGGTTGCTAGGGCGTTGCTAAGTGGTTGCTAGGGTATTCAGTGTGGTTGCTAGGCAGTTGCTAAGGTGTTTACCATAGTTTACCATGATTTACCACGATTTACTATAGTTTACCATGATTTACTATAGTATGCCATGATTTACCATGTTCAAGTATGATTTACTGATTCAAGCATGATTTACCATAGTTTACCATGATTTACCACGATTTACCATAGTTTACCATAATTTACTATAGTATACCAGGATTTACCATGTTCAAGTATGATTTACTGATTCTAGCATGATTTATCATAGTTTACCATGATTTACCACGATTTACCATAGTTTACCATGATTTATTATAGTATACCATGATTTACCATGTTCAAGTATGATTTACTGATTCTAGCATGATTTACCATAGTTTACCATGATTTACTATAGTATACCACAATTTACCATGTTCTAGTATAATTTACTGATTCTAGCATGATTTATCATAGTTACCATGATTTACCATGATTTACCATAGTTTACCATGATTTACTATAGTATACCATGATTTACCATGTTCAAGTATGATTTACTGATTCTAGCATGATTTACCATAGTTTACCATGATTTACAACGATTTACCACTAATTACCATAGTTTACCATGATTCACTATAGTATACCATGATTTACCATGTGCAAGTATGATTTACTGATTCAGGCATGATTTACCATAGTTTACCACAATTTACCACGATTTACTATAGTTTACCATGATTTACTATAGTATACCACGATTTACCATGTTCAATTATAATTTACTGATTCTAGCATGATTTACCATGATTTACCATAGTTTACCATGATTTACTATAGTATACCATGATTTACCATGTTCAAGTATGATTTACTATGATTCTAGCATGATTTATCATAGTTTACCATGATTTACCATAGTTTACCATGATTTACCATAGTTCACCACGATTTACCATAGTTTACCATGATTTACCATGTTCAAGTATGATTTACTGATTCTAGCATGATTTACCATAGTTTACCATGATTTACCATAGTTTACCATTATTTACCACGATTTACCATAGTTTACCATGATTTACTATAGTATACCATGATTTACCATGTTCAAATATGATTTACTGATTCTAGCATGATTTACCATAGTTTACCATGATTTACCACGATTTACCATACTTTACCATGATTTACTATAGTATACCATGATTTACCATGTTCAAGTATGATTTACTGATTCTAGCATGATTTACCATAGTTTACCATGATTTACCACGATTTACCATACTTTACCATGATTTACTATAGTATACCATGATTTACCATGTTCCAGTATGATTTACTGGTTCTAGCATGATTTATCATAGTTTACCATGATTTACCATAGTTTACCATGATTTACTATAGTATACCATGATTTACCACGATTTACCATAGTTTACTATGATTTACTATAGTATACCATGATTTACCATGTTTTAGTATGATTTACTATGATTCTAGGATCATTTACCATAGTTTACCATGATTTACTATAGTATACTATGATTTACCATGTTCAAGTATGATTTACTGATTCTAGCATAATTTACCATAGTTTACCATGATTTACTATAGTTTACCATGATTTACCACGATTTAGCATAGTTTACCATGATTTACTATAGTATACCATGATTTACCATGTTCAAGTCTGATTTACTGATTTTAGCATGATTTACCATAGTTTACCATGATTTACTATAGTATACCATGATTTACCATGTTCAAGTATGATTTACTATGATTCTAGCATGATTTACCATTGTTAACCATGATTTACCACGATTTACTATAGTTTACCATGATTTACTATAGTATACCATGATTTACCATGTTCAAGTATGATTTACTGATTCTAGCATGATTTACCATAGTTTACCATGATTTACCATAGTTTACCACGATTTACCACGATTTACCATAGTTTACCATGATTTACTATAGTATACCATGATTTACTATAGTATACCATGATATACCATGTTCAATTATGATTTACTATGATTCTAGCATGATTTACCATAGTTTACCATGATTTACCACGATTTACCATAGTGTACTATGATTTACTATAGTATACCATGATTTACCATGTTTTAGTATGATTTACTATGATTCAAGGTTGATTTACCATAGTTTACCATGATTTAGTCAAAAGAGCCAAGTCCCATCTCTATACTATGTTTTGATGCAGAGATATACGTTTTGCTAAACGGTTGCTAGGATACTCTCTCCTGGTTGCTATGGAGTTACTTGGCAGCTGCCAATGATGAAATTCCAAAGGCTTCTTGTCAGTATGAATGATATAAACCAACTCCCATGCCTCTGTGACATTCAGAATGGAAGATATCCCTCTTTGGATTTTGGTTGCTAAGGTGCTCGACAATGGTTGCTAGGGAGGGGCTTGGAAGTGTTGAGGTGATTCATGATTGGCTGTTTACTGCCCCGAGTCAAATGAGACCACCCCCATGTTTCTATGACAATTCAGTCTGGAGATATCTCTTTGAACTCTTTCAATGGAAGTCTATGGAACTTGTTGCTAAGGGGCTCTAAATGGTTGCTAGGGCGTGGCTTGATAGCTTCACAATGATCCTGAGAGACTGATTGGTCGTCTGAGTAAAATGAGCCCTCCCCCTTGTCTCTATGACACTGTGATCCAGAGCTACGTTCAATACAAAGTCCCTATGCAATTTACCATAGTAGGAAAAGCATGTGTGTTTCACGGGACATTCCTTCCCCATAGTAAGTCAATGGGGCAACTTTGGGATGCTCCTGCCCCCCAGGGGTGCAACTTTTACCCCATTGTGAGGTATGTTCTTACAGAGCCTGTCAGCCTCTTCAAATGTGGCAAATCACACGTTTCTGCGAAATCCTCGCTAAGAGCTATGACTCGTCAAAGTTTTTTGCAATGTTAAGTCTATGCGTTTTTTTTGGCCCGTTTTTTGCCCCTGGGGCGAACACCGTACCCCCGATCGCTTATAAAAGTCATAGCACACCTCTCCTCAATGAGCCGGTCGATTTGACACCTCATTCATGGGTCTGTGACAAACGGTGCGGGACGAGTTACGCGCCGAAAAAAAAGTGGAATAAAAATAATAATAATAATAAGTATGGAGGATAACAATAGTGATGCCTTGCTTTCAGCAAGCACCACTAATAACTAGAATGTACATTTCCTGAAGAAAATGTGAAGTGGTGCTTGCAGTGGCAAAATTCGACACGGTTGCTAGGGTTTTACTAGGTGGTTGCTATGGTGTTCTGGGAGGTTTCCAAGGTATTTTGGGTGGTTGCTGGGGCGTTGCTAAGTGGTTGCTTGGGTATTCAGTGTGGTTGCTAGGCAGTTGCTAAGGTGTTTACCATAGTTTACCATGATTTACCACGATTTACTATAGTTTACCATGATTTACTATAGTATGCCATGATTTACCATGTTCAAGTATGATTTACTGATTCAAGCATGATTTACCATAGTTTACCATGATTTACCACGATTTACCATAGTTTACCATAATTTACTATAGTATACCAGGATTTACCATGTTCAAGTATGATTTACTGATTCTAGCATGATTTATCATAGTTTACCATGATTTACCACGATTTACCATAGTTTACCATGATTTATTATAGTATACCATGATTTACCATGTTCAAGTATGATTTACTGATTCTAGCATGATTTACCATAGTTTACCATGATTTACCATGATTTACCATAGTTTACCATGATTTACTATAGTATACCATGATTTACCATGTTCAAGTATGATTTACTGATTCTAGCATGATTTATCATAGTTTACCATGATTTACCACGATTTACCATAGTTTACCATGATTTATTATAGTATACAACAATTTACCATGTTCTAGTATAATTTACTGATTCTAGCATGATTTATCATAGTTACCATGATTTACCATGATTTACCATAGTTTACCATGATTTACTATAGTATACCATGATTTACCATGTTCAAGTATGATTTACTGATTCTAGCATGATTTACCATAGTTTACCATGATTTACAACGATTTACCACTAATTACCATAGTTTACCATGATTTACTATAGTATACCATGATTTACCATGTGCAAGTATGATTTACTGATTCAGGCATGATTTACCATAGTTTACCACAATTTACCACGATTTACTATAGTTTACCATGATTTACTATAGTATACCACGATTTACCATGTTCAATTATAATTGACTGATTCTAGCATGATTTACCATGATTTACCATAGTTTACCATGATTTACTATAGTATACCATGATTTACCATGTTCAAGTATGATTTACTATGATTCTAGCATGATTTATCATAGTTTACCATGATTTACCATAGTTTACCATGATTTACCATAGTTCACCACGATTTACCATAGTTTACCATGATTTACCATGTTCAAGTATGATTTACTGATTCTAGCATGATTTACCATAGTTTACCATGATTTACCATAGTTTACCATTATTTACCACGATTTACCATAGTTTACCATGATTTACTATAGTATACCATGATTTACCATGTTCAAATATGATTTACTGGTTCTAGCATGATTTACCATAGTTTACCATGATTTACCACGATTTACCATACTTTACCATGATTTACTATAGTATACCATGATTTACCATGTTCAAGTATGATTTACTGATTCTAGCATGATTTACCATAGTTTACCATGATTTACCACGATTTACCATACTTTACCATGATTTACTATAGTATACCATGATTTACCATGTTCCAGTATGATTTACTGATTCTAGCATGATTTATCATAGTTTACCATGATTTACCATAGTTTACCATGATTTACTATAGTATACCATGATTTACCACGATTTACCATAGTTTACTATGATTTACTATAGTATACCATGATTTACCATGTTTTAGTATGATTTACTATGATTCTAGGATCATTTACCATAGTTTACCATGATTTACTATAGTATACTATGATTTACCATGTTCAAGTATGATTTACTGATTCTAGCATAATTTACCATAGTTTACCATGATTTACTATAGTTTACCATGATTTACCACGATTTAGCATAGTTTACCATGATTTACTATAGTATACCATGATTTACCATGTTCAAGTCTGATTTACTGATTTTAGCATGATTTACCATAGTTTACCATGATTTACTATAGTATACCATGATTTACCATGTTCAAGTATGATTTACTATGATTCTAGCATGATTTACCATAGTTTACCATGATTTACCACGATTTACTATAGTTTACCATGATTTACTATAGTATACCATGATTTACCATGTTCAAGTATGATTTACTGATTCTAGCATGATTTACCATAGTTTACCATGATTTACCATAGTTTACCACGATTTACCGCGATTTACCATAGTTTACCATGATTTACTATAGTATACCATGATTTACTATAGTATACCATGATATACCATGTTCAATTATGATTTACTGATTCTAGCATGATTTATCATAGTTTACCATGATTTACCATAGTTTACCATGATTTATCATAGTTTACCATGATTTACTATAGTATACCATGATTTACCATGTTCAAGTATGATTTACTATGATTCTAGCATGATTTACCATAGTTTACCATGATTTACTACGATTTACCATAGTGTACTATGATTTACTATAGTATACCATGATTTACCATGTTTTAGTATGATTTACTATGATTCAAGGTTGATTTACCATAGTTTACCATGATTTAGTCAAAAGAGCCAAGTCCCATCTCTATACTATGTTTTGATGCAGAGATATACGTTTTGCTAAACGGTTGCTAGGATGCTCTCTTTGGTTGCTATGGAGTTACTTGGCAGCTGCCAATGATGAAATTCCAAAGGCTTCTTGTCAGTATGAATGATATAAACCAACTCCCATGCCTCTGTGACATTCAGAATGGAAGATATCCCTCTTTGGATTTTGGTTGCTAAGGTGCTCGACAATGGTTGCTAGGGAGGGGCTTGGAAGTGTTGAGGTGATTCATGATTGGCTGTTTACTGCCCCGAGTCAAATGAGACCACCCCCATGTTTCTATGACAATTCAGTCTGGAGATATCTCTTTGAACTCTTTCAATGGAAGTCTATGGAACTTGTTGCTAAGGGGCTCTAAATGGTTGCTAGGGCGTGGCTTGATAGCTTCACAATGATCCTGAGAGACTGATTGGTCGTCTGAGTAAAATGAGCCCTCCCCCTTGTCTCTATGACACTGTGATCCAGAGCTACGTTCAATACAAAGTCCCTATGCAATTTACCATAGTAGGAAAAGCATGTGTGTTTCACGGGACGTTCCTTCCCCATAGTAAGTCAATGGGGCAACTTTGGGCATCTCCTGCCCCCCAGGGGTGCAACGTTTACCCCATTGTGAGGTATGTTCTTACAGAGCCTGTCAGCCTCTTCAAATGTGGCAAATCACACATTTCTGCGAAATCCTCGCTCAGAGCTACGTGTGGTCAAAGTTCGTCGCAATGTTAAGTCAATGGGACTTTTTTGGCCGCTTTTTCGCCCCTGGGGCGAACACCGCACCCCCGATCGCTTATAAAAGTCATAGCACACCTCTCCTTAATGAGCCGGTCGATTTGACACCTCATTCATGGCTCTGAGACAAACGGTGCGGGGCGAGTTACACGCCAAACTTTGTCCAGAATAATAATAATAATAATAATAAGAATAAGAATAATAAGTATGAGCAATAACAATAGTG
Organism: Rutilus rutilus; assembly: GCF_951802725.1. Lineage (NCBI taxonomy): Eukaryota > Metazoa > Chordata > Actinopteri > Cypriniformes > Leuciscidae > Rutilus > Rutilus rutilus. The sequence continues at coordinate 17,574,987 of NC_140213.1, read as the reverse complement.
ATGCCTTGCTTTCAGCAAGCACCACTAATAATAATAAGTATGAGCAATAACAATAGTGATGCCTTGCTTTCAGCAAGCACCACTAATAAGTATGAGCAATAACAATAGTGTTGCTTTGCCTTTGGTAAGCACCACTAATAAGTTTAAATAGGATTTCAATATGTTGGCTCTCTCAAGCCAACTTAATAAGTTTAAGTACAATATCAGTAAGTTGGCTTTCTCAGCTAGGCGGTTGCTAGGATGTTATGGGTGGTCGCTATGGTGTTGCTAGGTGGTTGCTAGGGTATTCTGGGTGGTTGCTATGGTGTTGCTAAGCGGTTGCTAGGGTATTCTGGGTGGATGCTAGGCGGTTGCTATGGTGTTGTTAATCGGTTGCTAAGGTATTTTGGGTGGTTGCTAGGGTGTTTCTAGGCGGTTGCTAGGCGGTTGCTAGGCTGTTCTGGGTGGTTGGGTGGTTGCTAGGCGGTTGCTAGGATATTTTGGGTGGTTGCTAGGGTCTTTTGGGTGGTTGCTAGGATATTTTCGGTGGTTGCTAGGGTCTTTTGGGTGGTTGCTAGGCGGTTGCTAGGATATTTTGGGTGGTTTCTAGGGTCTTTTGGGTGGTTGCTAGGCAGTTGCTAGGGTATTTTGGGTGGTTGCTAGGGTGTTCTGAGTGGTTACTATGATGTTTTGGGTGGTTGCTAGGGTATTCTGGGTGGTTGCTAGGCGGTTGCTAGGGTATTTTGGGTGGTTGCTAGGGTGTTCTGAGTGGTTACTAGGGTGTTCTGGGTGGTTGCTAGGCGGTTGCTAGGGTGTTATGAGTGGTTACTAGGATGTTTTGGGTGGTTGCTAGGGTGTTGCTAGGGTATTTTGGGTGGTTACTAGGGTGTTCTGGGTGGTTGCTAGGCGGTTGCTAGGATATTTTGGGTGGTTGCTAGGGTCTTTTGGGTGGTTGCTAGGCGGTTGCTAGGATATTTTGGGTGGTTGCTAGGGTATTTTGGGTGGTTGCTAGGCAGTTGCTAGGGTATTTTGGGTGGTTGCTAGGGTGTTCTGAGTGGTTACTAGGGTGTTCTGGGTGGTTGCTAGGCGGTTGCTAGGGTGTTATGAGTGGTTACTAGGATGTTTTGGGTGGTTGCTAGGGTGTTGCTAAAAAACTCAGGAGCTTGGGGGTTTAGCTCTACCTAACTTCTTGTTTTATTACTGGGCTGCAAATGTTTCGTAATATGTTACTCTGGTGCTGTTCCAATGATCAGCCTCCACCCTGGTTGAGGATTGAGGAGGCTGCATGTGGCAGCTCTTCGCTTATGTCTCTTCTGTGTCTTCCTCTCTCGTTGTCACCTTTAACCTTCTCCAGTAATGTTATAGTTAAAAATTGTCTGAAGATCTGGTGTCAACTCAGGCGCCATTTTACTTTACAGACAACACCTCTTTTATGCCCAGTACACTTTAACCCCCTCTTTCCTCCCTCTCTCATTGATAGGGCTTTTGCTGCCTGGGTGGACCACGGGATAATTTCCATTAAGCATCTTTACATTGACAGAACATTCGCTTCTTTTGCACAATTGGCTCAAGTTTTTAACTTACTAAGGTTCCACTTTTTCAGATACTTGCAAGTCCGTGACTTTGTCCGTAAGCATTTTCCGGGGTCCCCCTGATCCCACCCTCCACCATTGTCGATACCATATCAAATATCAATCCTTATCAAAGAGGGGCCATCTCTACAATATATAACACCTTTTTCACGTGTTACCCCTTGGCTTCTGATAGTCTGCGGTGAAGGGTTGGGGTCAGAATCCCTTGCCTCTTCACTATATCAATATGTATCCTTTTGAGTTTTACATTAATCCTATAACATGTACTAATCAAATTATAATCCTAACGTGATCCATATGTAGTTTTAATCCTATTTTGCGGTCAGCAGTTCTGCATATATATATATTTTGCTATATTTTTAAGACATAACTATGTGTGACTAATTTTTATGGCCCTGGATGAGGATCTTGAGAACAGGTTCTTTGTATTGGGGAAAACAGCTAATTATGAATGGAAGACAGAACGCCTTAACCCTTGTGCATTGTTCAAATTCACTACCCTTTCGTTATGTTCGTGGCTGAAAACAGCCACTACTTTGAACTGCTGTAAAAATGTATCAGATAAATATTTTTTTCAATTTTTTTTGCATAAATTTATTAATCAACCTCAGTCCTGCTCAAAACTACTAAATGTTTAAAAAAAAATCAGGATTTTAACTCTTTAATTGCCAAATTCGTAAATGATGCCACTGATTTGGGAAAAAAAACACACAAAATGACTGATTTTCAATATAAAATGTGATTGTGGACTGGATTTTTTTTTTACCTTTTATCACAGTCTTGGACATGTCAAAGATTAGAAACAACATTGGTTTTGATGCATTGTTAGTTTTTGTGCAGCATCAGATTTTAACTTTTTCTCCCTCATTTACTGTTCGTGGCTGTTTTTGCCCCATTGACTTCCATTATAACCACATTTTTTGATTGCAAAGCCATGACACCATATAATCATGCATTTTTGATTGTTGGTGGTTTTCCCTGTTGGGAAGAGGTAAAATTTGTAATTTTTACTGTTGATAACCAGATGGCACCATTAACCCTTTAGATAGGCCTGTGCAAAAAAAAGCTTAGTTTCTGGCTTTTACATGGAGTTATATGGAGTTTATATGGAGTATAATAGCATAATAAAGTGTGTGTGTGCAGGGTTTCCGTTGTCCGGTAATTACCGGACATTGGCCGAAAAAAAAATTAAATGTCCGACAAAATTAAATCTCTCCGGTCAAATTGTCCGATTAAAATTGCCTAATAATCCCGCCCCCCTAACACAATCTGAATTTGAGAATAAGCCTAAAATGTATAAAGCAAAAATACACCGACCTTTGGCTATGTTATAAAGGAACAGGCTCTACCGTTTGAAAGTTATTAAGCATTATTACATGGCTTGGTTGAACTCCAATGTGGAATGCGGTCTGTTATTTCTTGATATCAGACCGCTGAAGCACTAGCGGCGCCAGGATTTTGATTGTAGGTGGGCCTCCAGAAAACTGGATGGGCCAGTAAAATAAGCCAAAAAATAAATAAAAACGGGTTCCCCTTCATCTCCGTTTCAGCGCTTTTCTGGGCACTGAGGGCAGTGACTCAGTAGCCTACCTGAATTTAATGCTAAAAAAAAAAAAAAAAAACTTAAACAGGATTTTTTTTGTTGCTTTTTTAATACAATTACAATTTTATTGAATTTTTATTCCTTAATAAAATTATAGGCCTATTATTTTTAGTTTATTAACAGCAACAACAGCTGTAAAGATGAAGTTGGCGATCGCCATCTCCGTAGTGAACGCGCCTATAGAGAGAAATGCACATCATGGATTAGGCTACATAATCAGAGAGTAGCCTATTTCTTTTCGTTTTAAATTGTTAAAAAGACATTTTAAGCTTTCTTAAGATATATTTCATGTCTGTGAGGCCTACGCTGAGTTTCGTTAAATTAGGATGAGATGCGCTCCCGTTCACGAGCAATGCAAGTGACCGCGCGGGCGCCTGCATGATTAGGCCTATCGTGTGCTATATTTGCTGCTTATTTATTAAATACAGGCAATTGACCTTTCGCCGGCCCCTCCCCCAAAACGGCCATTGTCCAATCACACATCATAGCAACCGTTACTATGTGAGCAGGTCCGACAAACATTAGCAAGATGGTGAAGCGTGCGCCCACGGCGTTTGTAAATCGGACACTATACCCCGAGAGATTGTCTGGAGGAGTTGTGTTCTTTCCATTCCCAAAGCCGAAAACACAAACAGTGTGGGCGGCCCCACTCCCAGTTAAATGTGTCGAACATTACGAAGCATAAATACGTCTGCTGGCTGTGGTATCGATGGCTACTTAAAGATTTTTTTGTTTTGTTTTTCTGATCTGAAAAACGATCCTATCTGTAACTCAAAAAACATAATATTGTCTGAACCTCTATTTTTATGATCCATTGCCTCTTTAATAAATATTATGGTCTCAACCGCGATTTTTGTGATCCGTTGCCCCCCTAATAAATATTATGGTAAGTGATTATGAAAGACAATCAAGGAAAGTTATTTAGATGCAAATTAAGGCTATGTCTGGTTAAACAGTTATTGTGTGATTTCGTTTATTGTGCTTTGTCAACTTGAAGTATGAATTTGAGAAAGAAAATCATTTTTGGAAGAAAATGCACCACATATTTTGTCAATGATATAAGTTATAGCTAAAAGATTGTAAAAGCTTTCAGTTCACCCTGCCTAATTATAGTTGAAAAGTCAAATTAAGCTTGATTAATGATTTAGTGACTGATCAAATAAACTACAGCATCGGGAATATAACTCCCATGTGTTTTGCAGCATTTAAAATTTTAGTCATTGTTATGCGAAAAAACACACATAAGAAATTATTGCTGACGAAAACACAACAGTAAGTGTCTTTCAATGCTTTTAAACACTTGATTCCTCGTTCTTTGTCATATCATAAATGATGTGTGAACACCGGTAACATTAGCCTCGATAGAGACGTAGATAGTAGTCGTGTCTCCTTCATTGCGTATTTTTATATTTTGAATATATCCCTCCGCTGCATACTGTAACCCCTTTTGCCTCGATCTGGAGGATATCGCGGAGGTATTGCTCCAAAAAAGGTCACTGACACGCACGGGTATACCTCTTTCCGTCTTGGCAATCTGTCGCGCTGGTCGTGTTTGACCATTTGTTTGTCGGACGTAGCAACAGTAACTAAGGGGGGCGGGGCTCGGCGAAAGGTCAATTGGTTGATAACAAAATTATTAAAATTAAGATACAATTTATACAAAATGAAATTCACTTCAAAAAAGTCTTTCTACAAAACCAAACTTAATTAAGTGGTCAAAATCATGTCTGACCCGCTCCATGTCTCTCAATATTGCGCATCCATCCTAGTTGTGCGGTTCACTTTTCATAATCAACATAAATTAAAAAAATAACATTATAATATTTTAACAAATATTAAACTAAATGAGCTTATTTAATGGCTACAACACATATAGTAGCTAGACATAGACTCTCTATTTGTACAAATTGCTGCACATTCATTTTATTCTGAATTTTGCACACATAAGTTGAAAGGCATTTGTTTGTGCATGCATAGCAAAACATATCTGCAACATTTATCAAGTTCACTGATAATTATGCGCGCATTTATTAATTATTATCTTAATGAATAATGAAACAAGGACGATCATATAACTGCGTTGTTTGTTTAGAATGGAATGGATCGCAAATAGATCCGAATGAAGAAACGTACATAACCATAGTAGAAAATGGGTCTCGAGTGTTCCTACAGAGAGTGGGTTCTCGCTGCAGAATCGGATCAAGGCGAAGCAGCAAAGTCGCCTTGCGGAGAACAAGGTTACGCGGCGTATGCGCATTGCAAGTTGTGGAGAGACACTGGGAAGTTCGCTTGAGTAAAAACAATAGGCTTCAGATATTTTATGTGGGGAAGGGGGATTGGTTTGTTAAACTATGAATGTGAAACCCTAGTAAAAACAATTGGCGTTGATTGACGCCAATCTGACGTTCATGTTTTTTTTCCGTTTTTTTATTTGAAAGTTAGGCTAATAAACATGTTGCATTCGGCCTGATTATGTCATTTTTTAAGTTACATAACCTTCCTCCAGTTTTCCTCAACTTGACTAATTAAGAGGTGACATTTGACCGGCATATCATTAAAATGTCCGGAAAACGAAACCTCTGCCGGTCACTTTGACCGGCACGCTTTTTTTCTAGCGGAAACTCTGGTGTGTGTGTGTGTGTGCGTGCGTGCGTGCGTGCGTGCGTGCGTGCATGCGTGCGTGTGTGTGTGCGTGCGTGTGTGTGTGTGTGAACTCACCTTGATGCGTCTGAGAAAATCAAAATATGCACCTCAGCTCTCAGAACTACATGGAGTAAACAAAAACAAAGTAGGTGTATTTATGCATCTGCTGCCTTTTGATGGTGAGAAATGCAGACTAAACTAAAACAAAGCAAGTGGATTTAAACACTTGCATGCAAGCCTGCTGGTCATTTGATGGTGAGAAGAGCAGCAAGCAACATGAGAAAGGGCTTGACTTGTAGTGAAGCTTTAGAGATGATTATGCAGCCTGACCCCTCCAGCGAGCTGCAGGATGTATCGTCTTCTCCCTCTGACACCACAGACTCAGGAGAGTCAGATCCTGATTTGGATGTGGCACCCTCATCATCCTCTCTAGCTTCCACTGAAGGCTAGAAGGATTCGGAGGATCCTGGATCTGGGTGGATTGGGAGAAACGGCGAAGTGTGGTTTTCCACCAACATGGAGACAACTCCCTTTCTTCAGCCTGCCAGAGGCGTGACTCCAGGGCCGACGCGCTATGCCATCGCAAGGGTCCAGAACATGGATTCCGTGTTCAATCTGTTTTTTACGGAGGAGATGATTGACCTCATTGTCAGCATGACTTGCGTCAACACATACATGTTTGTATGACTGTATGCGAAGGCATAGCGCGTCGGCTCTGGAGTCACGCCTCTGGCAGGCTGAAGAAAGGGAGTTGTCTCCACGTTGGTGGAAAACCACACTTCGCCGTTTCTCCCAATCCACCCAGATCCAGGATCCTCCGAATCCTCCTCGCCTTCAGTGGAAGCTAGAGAGGATGATGAGGGTGCCGATGAGGATCTGACTCTCCTGAGTCTGTGGTGGCAGCAGATGCATAAATACACTTACTTTGTTTTTGTTTACTCCATGTAGTTCTGAGAGCTGAGGTGCATATTTTGATTTTCTCAGACGCATCAAGGTGAGTTCACACACACACACACACACACACACACACACACACACACACACACACACACACACTTTATTATGCTATTATACTCCATATAACTCCATGTAAAAGCCAGAGACTAAGCTTTTTTTTGCACAGGCCTATCTAAAGGCTTAATGGTGCCATCTGGTTATCAACAGTAAAAATTACAAATTTTACCTCTTCCCAACAGGGAAAACCACCAACAATCAAAAATGCATGATTATATGGTGTCATGGCTTTGCAATCAAAAAATGTGGTTATAATGGAAGTCAATGGGGCAAAAACAGCCACAAACAGTAAATGAGGGAGAAAAAGTTAAAATCTGATGCTGCACAAAAACTAACAATGCATCAAAACCAATGTTGTTTCTAATTTTTGACATGTCCAAGACTGTGATAAAAGGTAAAAAAAAATCCAGTCCACAATCACATTTTATATTGAAAATCAGTCATTTTGTGTTTTTTTTCCCCCAAATCAGTGACATCATTTACGAATTTGGCAATTAAAGAGTTAAAATCCAGATTTTTTTTTTTTTTTAACATTTAGTAGTTTTGAGCAGGACTGAGGTTGATTAATAGATTTATGCAAAAAAATTAGAAATAAATATTTATCTGATACATTTTTACAGCAGTTCAAAGTAGTGGCTGTTTTCAGCCACGAACATAACGAAAGGGTAGTGAATTTGCCCACAGTGTACTGTTGAGTTTTTGAAAATTTTCAAAGCATTTTCCCAAAATATGTGTCAAAATAAGATTTGTCACCAAAAATCATTCCATTTGCTGAAACACAGAGAAAGTTATGGCCAAATTAAGACTCAAAAATACCCCATAGTGGATGAAAACATCCTCAACAGCACATAAGGGTTAAGACTTATTAGATGGTTCTGTGTTTTCCTCTGTTGAACAAATTAATATTACAGGGGTCAGCCTCTATGTGACTTACATGATCTAGTTCACAATTGTGACCCGTCACGGAAACCAGGGACACAAGTCGGCAGCACAACTTTCGAGCAAAATGAGAAAGAAGCGTTTTTTTTCAAAATTGGTGATTTTTGTTTTTTTGCAGAATCTGTTAGTTGAGATCACGAAGAAGCCTCTCCATGTTTGAGATAGCAGTATTGGTATATTTAAAAGCGTACATTTTGATGTTGAAATCGGCTTGTTTTTCGGAGATTCTAGCACGCAGTAGGGGCGTGTCATTGTCGGTGCGTATTTCCATACTGAATAAGCCGGCGTGGCTACTTATTATGCAGCGCTCTGGCCGGCTCTATCTGATTTCAAAATTCAATGAAGATGGACGCCAATAACATTACGATGTCCAGCAATCGATTTAAATAGTAGGTTACATGGGGTTTAATTTGTCATTTTATGAGATGTAGCCTAATACATCTTGTCAGTGCCAATACATAGATCCGCCTGTATAATTAATGTGTATATGAATGGTACAGTGGTAGAGCTTTCGCCAGCCGTGTCAGAGGATGAGAATTTGAATCCGCCCTTGTATAGGTTTTTTTTTTTCCTCGTATAGTTTTTTTTTTCTCTCATCAAAACGATTATGTTCATCAGTGGTTGTATATCAAGCAGGGACACGCAAACGTTTGAATTATTTTGTTATTTCAACAGAACAAATAGAGAGTATCCGCAACGCAACGGATTGAAGCGCTCGTCGAGTGAAGACAATGCAGTGTGTGCGCGAGCCACACGAGTAAACACTGTATCTGCGCCACTGATCGCAGCGGCAACGAGCACTTTGATCACTTGATTAAAAAAAAAACACATTTCAGCGCTAGTATCTTATTTAAAAAACGAACGAAATGAATGCTCTGCCAGTTAACTGGAGATGTTTTATTTAGAGAATTTGTAGAATTGGTACATTCAGGGGGGAAGGGGAGATGGGGGAGCTTTACAGGGGGTATGACTTATCTAAATGAGATGTAAATGAGCCCTATTGTCATTCCCAGAAGGGTGAGAACTTGCCAATCTTTAGAAGCAGATTTCTACCATTTCAGTTTTTTTGAGTGCCTACCTTCAAATGGCCACAACTTCTCCAAATATTATCAGATTTCCATGTGTTACACATCGTTGGAAAGCTTGAATACTACACTTTCAGAATATGTGAATAACTCAAAATGCCCCAGAACCGACTTGTGTCCCTAATTTCCGTGACTGGTCACAATTAGTTCACAGAATTGTATTTATTTCATGTGTCTTTCTCTAGAGAATAAAGTGAAGATTATCTGTACTTCTTCTGAGGAGGGAAGGTGTTATCAGTATGTTTTGGGTAGTCTGACCTGATAATAATGAGCTCAGGCTCCATACAACCTTGGTGGAATTGTTATTCTCTTTGTGCTTTTGTGTATGCGTTGCATGTTCTGTGCAGGTCTCGTGGTATGTAGCAGCAGATCTCGGGACCCTTTTGACAACCCCCAAGGTCATCATGGGATCAACAGGGACTCGGATGACAAATTATCTTGAATAATGTACCATGCTGTCTATCTACAAGTGTATAATTGTTTAGACTTTATGTTCTCTTAGCCAATCAGAAGTGAATGTTTATGTAATACATGTCCTTGGAAAAGGTATAATTGGTGTAAGATTTCTGTGTAAGGTAGAGTTAGCTTGCGACCTCCTCGTGAGACTTTGACGCTGGCTCTACCAATTTAACTGCAAACTATTCTTCAGTAAATTTGTACTTATTTGATTGAACTTCACGACTCCTGGTCTTCTTTCATCATATCTGGTCCTGGGTCTGAAAACTGTACCCCCTTACAGCAGATTACTTGGGCTAGGGATCTTAATATAGAGATAGAGACAGAGACATGGCAGTCGATTTTGAAACGTGTTCACTCGTCATCTGTTTGTGCTCGCCACGGGGTTTTACAGTGTAAAGTTGTCCACAGAGTACACTCGTCTAAAAGTTAGCCCGCATGTTCCCTGACATTGATCCAAGCTGTGACAAGTGGAATCTAGAACCAGCTAATTTAACTCACATGTTCTGGACTTGTCCTGCTTTATCTCTTTTCTGGGAGTCTGTTTTTGATTCGCTTTCAGCTATCACATCTGTTAATATCCATCCCTCTCCGCTAATCGGCTTGTTTGGAGTCCTACCTCCTGATTACTCGTTGCCGCTGAGTTGGTAGCTTTTCTTACACTACTAGCGAGACACTGTATTTTGATGAACTGGAAGGGTCCTCACGCTCCTCATACTCGGTGGAAAAAAGATGCCTTATTTTTTGCTAAATTGGAAAAACTTAAACACTGCCTTCGTGGTTCCATGGTTAAATTTTCAAGAATTTGGTTACCCTTTTTAGAGCATGTTAAATCTCTGCAGCTGGACGTAGTCCCAACTGGCTGACTGTCCTCCCACCCTGCACTATCAGTGTTGGTTGTCCCGGTTGTGCACTGGTATTGTCGTTAGCAGCACACATTATTTACTAAGTTTTTGGGTTACTCAACTTTACTTACTGGACCTAGTTAAGGCTGACTTTGGTCTATGTCTATATTATTACATACAGTTCTGTTATAATATATTATATACTGTACTAAACCTGTTTTTTATATATATATTTTATTTTATTTTATTGAGTGTTTGTCCCCGTTGTTGTGGAAAATTCAATAAATAAATCATATATATATATAAAACAAAAATAAATGTATTGTTTTATTTGAATGAGTTGGCAGGATGATTTTCACATCAGTTTGAATGAAAAACTCTAGGCGAAAACATCCATTAGTCAAAAGTCTTGTGGACACATTTTGTATGTGTTTTGTGGCCTTATTTCAGAAACTTTATTTTTTGTTTTTTCAATAACCATTCATAAACATTATTCACTCAAAAATACAAACATGTAAATACATGTTGCTCACATCTTATGGTAGCCCTGTTTGTGCTGAATAGAGTGTAATGACACCTTTGCCATTAATATTTTTAAAAGCAACTTAAAAAAGCACAAATGTCAGGGCATGTCAAAACATCTCAAGGACCCCAAAAACAGCTTACACCCCTAAGGGTTAATGTGTAAGACATAACTTAGTGATATGGTTGTTGGATCTCTTAGAATTTTAAAAGCCAAGGACTAGAAGATCTTTTTTTAGAAACAAGCTGATGAAAGATAACTGTTTTGACCATGTATATTAGTCAGTATCTAATATGCCAAATATAATTAGAATGTACATCTGTTCTACCGGAGTTTAAAAAAAAACAGGTACCTTTTACAAAGGTACCTAAACCTGTAGGAAAATAATAAACAAATAAGAGGTAAGAGGTAAGAGGCATCAAACTGGTTAGGTAATTCAAAAACTTAATTAGATACTCGATAATGAAAATATGATTGCACAGAACAAAAGTGAATATTTCACTTTTGACAATTTTACTGCATTCTCTTGCTTGAGATAATAAATCCATCATATTATTTAGACTATGTTCCACTCCAATTTTACCTGCCTCATGTCTTACCCTGTGAGGTCATTGGCTACGTCCATAATCAATCATCCATATATCTATAAAAGTAAAAAACTATTTTAGGTCAATTGCATTTGACATCTGCAGTTTAGCTCAATCCTTGGGATGCTTTTCTTTCTTTACACACTTCTGCTTTTTATTCAACTTCAGGCAAAAGCAGAAAAGCCTCTTTGCAGAATGATGGGAGACCCGAAGTACCCACTGCTTTCGAAGGATGGAGATGTAACTATTGGAGCACTTTTTCCAATCCGAAGTATAGAAACACTACCTTCATTTGAGTTTACACTAAAACCTCAGCTGCTATCATGCTCCAGGTTTGCTACATTTAACTTGTTGAAAAACAATACAGAAGAAAATGCGTTTAATATGATCATTTACATTTGCTGCAATTAATGTTTATAAATTTATAGCAGCAACTTACCATGACATCTGGAATATTAAATTTAATGTATGAAACAAATGTAAAATGTAAAAAGAATACAAATGTACTTTACTTTTCCATGTATTTGTTTAATTTTAATTTAAATTTTTTTGTGGTATTTTGCCTACTTGTTAAATGTTTTCACAGTGTAAATCTAAGAGATTTCCGGATGGCTCAGACCATGACCTTTGCCATTCACGAGATTAACAAAAGTCCAAGTTTGCTTCCAAATGTTTCAATTGGTTATAGAATTTTTGATACCTGTGGTTCAAGGCTGTCTTCTATGAGTGCAACTATATCATTAATGAATGGTGAAGAATTTGCATCTGAGGACACATGCAATGGACAGCCTCCTATACATGCTATCATAGGAGAAACAGAGTCTTCTGCCACAGTGATTCTTTCCAGAACTACAGGACCTTTTAAAATTCCAGTGGTAAGGGTCTGCCTACACAGTTGGTCTAATGAACGTCTGTAAACTGATGATGGTATCACTGTTTCTTGTTCTTTCTTTTTCAGATAAGTCACTCAGCCACATGTGAATGTCTCAGCAACAGGGGAAATTATCCTTCTTTCTTCAGGACTATTGCTAGTGATTACCACCAGAGCAGAGCACTTGCATACATAATCAAGCATTTTGGCTGGTCTTGGGTGGGAGCTGTGAACAGTGATAATGACTATGGAAACAATGGAATGGCCATATTTCTGAATACAGCTCAGGAAGAGGGGATTTGTGTGGAGTACTCTGTGAAATTCTACCGAACAGAACCTGAAAAACTTCGCCAAGTGGTGGACACAATTAAAAATAGCACAGCAAAAGTGATTGTTGCATTTCTTACTAGTTTTGAAATGGAAAATTTGCTTGAGCAGCTAAGTACTAACAACATTACAAACCTTCAAATGATTGGTGTAGAGGCATGGATAACTGCAAAGAGTTTGATCAGTCCAAATAGCTTTCATGTTTTGGGAGGGTCACTGGGATTTGCAGTGAGAAAAATTAATATTGAAGGTTTTTCAGATTATGTTATAAAATCATTCTGGGACACAGATTTTCCATGCTCACAGGTTGAGAGAAATTCTTCTCAATATGCATTAAGTTGCAACATATATCAGGATCTGCTTTTGCTGAAAAGTGACAATGAAGATGTGCCTGAACAAAGATATGCAAGCAATGTCTACAAAGCAATATATGCTGTGGCTCATTCACTACACAGTCTACTCAAGTGTAAAGAAAAGGAAGGTTGTCAAAAAGACCTGAAAATACAACCTCAGCAGGTAATACAATTTTTTTTAAAAAGAGTTATAGACCGAAAGGGAGATGTTTAAAATGCCCTTTTCTCAATAGGTTGTTGAGGCTCTAAAAAGGGTAAATTTCACTGTAAAGATGGGAGATCGTGTGTGGTTTGACGGCACTGGTTCTGCAGTAGCTCAATATGAAGTCATAAACTGGCAGCAGGTCTCAGATGGATCAGTCCAGTTTAAAACAGTGGGATACTATGATGCCTCTCTACCACCTCACCAGCGCTTTGTGCTTAACACTGAAAACATAATCTGGGCTGGGGGACAGCTGGAGGTAAACTGCAATAACATGTTTATACTACAGGGTTTGTTGAGACTGAGGGAAAAAGTCCTAGACACAAAGGTTACCAGATGGGAAAAAATAAATAAATAAACAGTGCAACCTGTTCAAATTAACCTGTTCAAACTGTTCGAAGACTTAGGTTAGGTCTTTTAGTTGTGTTTGATTAAGGATGGAGCTAAACTCTTCAGGACAATGGCCCTCCAGGATCTGAGTTCTTGGCTTACACAAAACACATTTCGCATTCAGTATGTAAATTATATGATTACCAATAAATGTAAAATAAATGAATATGAAATCTCTAAGAATCAACTGAACATATTGGAAAACAAAACATACTTGATGTATCTGATTAAACATTCTCTGATCAAACATGATCAAACATTAAACAGCAGAGGGAATATTATTACAGGGAAATATTACTGGGAATATGTTGAGCAAAGTGACAGTACTATGGTAGTGCTGGTGCTGAATTTCTGTAACAACACTTTCAAATTACTTTTGTTTCAAAAAATGTCACTGTCCATCAGCCCACAATAGTTCCCATAACATATTTGCATGTTTTATTTATTCAAATATTCAATACTCAGTAATATTGACACATTTACATTAAAATAGCTATGCACAATGTATCTTTCTATGTAGAAGCCAAGGTCTGTGTGCAGTGAGAGCTGTCCTCCAGGCACTAGGAAGGCTGCACAGAAAGGAAGACCTGTCTGCTGTTATGACTGTATTTCATGTGCAGAAGGAGAAATCAGTAATGAGACAGGTAATCTTAAGCCAATCTCATTGTTTCAAAGGAATTGTTTTTTGTCTTTTTTTTTTTTACATGCAAACTTCTAGCAAAGGATTTCATAAATACCCTTTTCTTTTCGTTTCTAACTACAGTGATCACGACTTCCTTTCCAGATTCAAATAACTGCAAGCGGTGTCCAGGGGATTACTGGTCTAATGCTGAGAAAAATAAATGTGTGTTAAAGGCTGTAGAGTTTCTGTCATTTACGGAATTTATGGGTATAGTTCTAGTCTTTTTCTCACTGTTTGGAGTAGGATTAACTGTGCTGGTGGCCATCCTGTTTTACAACAAGAATGACACCCCCATAGTAAAAGCCAACAACTCAGAGCTGAGCTTTCTGCTGCTCTTCTCATTGACACTGTGTTTTCTCTGTTCACTTACTTTCATTGGTCGGCCCACTGAGTGGTCCTGTATGTTGCGTCACACAGTGTTTGGGATCACTTTTGTCCTATGTATCTCCTGTGTTCTGGGGAAAACAATAGTGGTGTTAATGGCCTTCAAGGCTACACTTCCAGGAAGTAATGTCATGAAATGGTTTGGGCCTACACAACAACGACTCAGTGTTCTTGCTTTTACACTTATACAGGTTCTAATTTCTGTGCTATGGCTGACAATATCTCCTCCATTTCCCTACAAAAATATGAAATATTATAAGGAAAAGATCATTCTTGAGTGCAGTCTGGGATCTACAATAGGTTTCTCAGCTGTTCTGGGTTATATTGGCCTACTGGCTGTCTTGTGCTTCATTTTAGCTTTTCTGGCTCGCACACTACCTGATAACTTCAATGAGGCTAAATTCATCACATTCAGCATGATAATATTCTGTGCTGTATGGATCACATTCATCCCTTCTTATGTTAGTTCTCCTGGAAAATTTACAGTAGCTGTGGAGATATTTGCCATTTTAGCCTCAAGCTTTGGTTTGCTATCCTGTATATTTGCCCCTAAATGTTATATAATCTTGCTTAAGCCTGAACAAAATACAAAACAGCATATGATGGGAAAGGTTTCGTCCAAATCATACTGAGAGAAAATAACATGTTTATATTAACTTTGTAATTTTATTATTCAACAAACAGATTTAAATGCACGTCATTAAATCGAATTAAAATAGACAGGGACATCATAAATGCTTTGACACATTCAGTAAAATGACCCTGAAACACTTTTTAATCACAATTTCAAAAGAAGAATAAATGAGGTCCCAAAGTCTCAAAGTACAAAGGGTGTTTTCTCTATATAGAAACCTATAATCAACCAGCTAAGTGTGATTCTAACTATATGACCACAGTATACTCACCATTGACTCTCCCCTGCTATCACTCCCGGTTCCTGCAAATAAATACCAGTGATATTCTACTTACCTGTGTTGTCTCCTTCTGTATCTGTAATAGCTATTACATTAACCCATTTAATCCCATATTTTTCTCAGACACAAAAATATCCAAATCATGTGTCATTAGTATCCCTTTGAAACAATCAATCATAATTTTTTAAAATTTTCATGGAAAAGTGTGTGAAAAAGTGTGTTTTATGATCGGTCACAATTGTGACCGGTGGGATACTGTGTTGTATCAACCATTGGACAGAATATAGGTCTATTTGACCTGTGCAGTGTGTTTGTGTGTGTGTGTGTGTGTGTGTGTGTGTGTGTGTGTGTGTGTGTGTGTGTGTGTGTGTGTGTTTTTGTGTGTGTGTGTGTTTTTGTGTGTGTGTGTGTGTGTGTGTGTGTGTGCGTGCATGCGTGCATAAGAGTGTATAAAATCCTTAAGATACTATCTTGAGGCCACAAGATACTATCTTGAGGCCACGGGATAGTATCTTGAGGCCACGGGATAGTATCTTGAGGCCACGGGATGGTATCTTGAGGTCACGAGATGGTATCTTGAGGCCACGGGATACTATCTTGAGGCCACGGGATAGTATCTTGAGGCCACGGGATACTATCTAGAGGCCACGGGATAGTATCTCGAGGCCACGGGATAGTATCTCGAGGCCACGGGATAGTGTCTCGAGGCCACGGGATAGTGTCTGGAGGCCACGGGATAGTGTCTCGAGGCCACGGGATAGTGTCTCGAGGCCTCGGGATACTGTCTCGAGGCCACGGGATAGTATCTCGAGGCCATGGGATAGTATCTCGAGGCCACGGGATAGTATCTCGAGGCCACGGGATAATGTCTGGAGGCCACGGGATAGTGTCTGGAGGCCACGGGATAGTGTCTGGAGGCCTCGGGATAGTATCTCGAGGTCACGGGATAGTATCTGGAGGCCACGGGATACCATCTCGAGGCCACGGGATAGTGTCTGGAGGCCACGGGATAGTGTCTCGAGGCCACGGGATAGTGTCTGGAGGCCTCGGGATAGTATCTTGAGGTCACGGGATAGTATCTGGAGGCCACGGGATAGTGTCTCGAGGCCACGGGATAGTGTCTGGAGGCCTCGGGATAGTATCTTGAGGTCACGGGATAGTATCTGGAGGCCACGGGATACCATCTCGAGGCCACGGGATAGTGTCTGGAGGCCACGGGATAGTGTCTCGAGGCCACGGGATAGTGTCTGGAGGCCTCGGGATAGTATCTCGAGGTCACGGGATAGTATCTCGAGGCCACGGGATAATGTCTGGAGGCCACGGGATAGTGTCTGGAGGCCACGGAATAGTGTCTCGAGGCCACGGGATAGTGTCTCGAGGCCACGGGATAGTGTCTCGAGGCCTCTGGATAGTATCTTGAGGTCACGGGATAGTATCTGGAGGCCACGGGATACCATCTCGAGGCCACGGGATAGTATCTCGAGGCCACGGGATAGTGTCTGGAGGCCTCGGGATAGTGTCTGGAGGCCTCGGGATAGTGTCTGGAGGCCACGGGATAGTGTCTGGAGGCCACGGGATAGTGTCTCGAGGCCTCGGGATAGTGTCTGGAGGCCACGGGATAGTGTCTGGAGGCCACGGGATAGTGTCTCGAGGCCTCGGGATAGTGTCTGGAGGCCACGGGATAGTGTCTCGAGGCCAAGGGATAGTGTCTCGAGGCCACGGGATAGTATCTTGGCCATTTAGGACATTTTGATGGGTTTTTTTTTCCAGCTTTTCTTCCTAGACCACTTGTGCGTGTGTGTGTGTGTATGTGTGTGTGTTTGTGTGTGTGTGTGTGTGTGTGTGTATGTGTGTGTGTGTGTGTGTAAAGTTAGGTAGAATTAGTTAGCTAGCTAGTCTGTGTGTGTGTGTGTGTGTGTGTGTTTGTGTGGAAAGTTGCAGTAGGTAGGAAGTTAGGTAGCAGCAGAATTAGCTAGCAGAATTAGCTAGCTAGCTAGTCTTCCTTGGGTCCGTGTGTGTGTGTGTTTCTGTGTGTGTGTTTCTGTGTGTGTGTCTGTGTGTAAAATTAGGTAGAAAGTAAGGTAGCAGCAGAAAGTAAGGTAGAACAGTTAGCCTATGTGTATTACATGTAGATACAATGGGTTATCCCACCGGTCACTATTGTTGCCGTTGACATGTTTGTGAGTTCTATGACCACATTAAATAAAGTTGAGTTATTGCAAATGCATATATCAATACTAGACACCTTAAACATGATGTGTACCAAAAATCTATGTCCTATCTTTATTTTAACATACTTTAATAACCTTTTCTTTGGGAGCTTTCTTGCTGCCATCCTCTTCTCTTGGCGCAAACAGTAAGTAAACAGCTCTGGTCATGTGACAATTTACAGTAAACATGCGACACTGCACATATTTCATTGAGACCCTTTATTATTTCAATATCTGCTGGAAATGCATTGATAGATCATTCAGTAACATTTTTATAGCCTTAGAAATGAAAAAAATTTTTACGGTCACTATTGTGACCGGTGGGATTAAATGGGTTAAAAGTAAAGTAGGGTAAATAAGCAACATTGTGAACACAACGGTTTCATAAATTGTGTGATTATGACATGCTCCATTATTTTGAGTCACTTTAACCCAGAAATACATTTTAACTCTTTCCCCACCAGTGTTTATAAAAAAATATCCTCTCCAAATTCAAAGCAACTGTTCACAGAGTCTAACAGAAACGTCTCGGTTACGTATGTAACACTCGTTCCCTGAAGGAGGGAATGGAGACGTAGTTGACGTTTCGACTGATCGGGATCACTGCTTTGGGAGCCTGTCATCTTCGAGTATTGTTAAAACGAGCCAATGCACATTGGCGTGTGTGAACTGCATCACACGCTCCGCTCCACAGCGTGGGTATAATTACGGATATGGATGCACGCACCAGTTGTTTTTCGCTGAGGAGCCGAGCGGAGCCCGGAATCAGCGGTGGTCCAGCAATAGTGGCGACGGGACTATGTCTCCGTTCCCTCCTTCAGGGAACGAGGGTTACATATGTAGGGTAGACATTCCCTTTCAGTCGCTCACGTTCGACTTGGTCGACGCGTCGACTGATTGGGATCCCTATTAAAACGCCACTAGTGCTGCCACCTTCCAGTGCCAAGACAAAGCCTCCTGATCCCCCCGGATTATTGAGGTGTCGATAGGACAGGGCTTAGGCCAGGGAAGTCACTGCTGTTCCACAAGACCACTGGGAAAGCGTTGACCTTCGTTGGAAGGAATACGCAGCGGAAGCAACATCCTGCCCATAGGGAGGTAACATGTGGGGAATAACACATATGGACTGGGCGATTACCGGGCAGTACAACATATGGAATGTCACTGAGGTGGCTTCAGCCTATAAGAGGGGAAGACACAACCAGTCAGTGACGGCAGAGCAGGCTCTGCCAAGGGAAGACACGGGCTCGCCGCAGGGAGCCATACCGTGGAAGAATACACATATGGGATCACCGTAAGGATCACAACATATGGACCCAGCCTAGCACAGGTTCCACCAGTGCATACAAGTGTTAGGCCTGGCCTCGGACGCTCCGCCACGTCCGATGCCGAAGGGTGTGGAGGAACTCAACAGGGTTCGGCTAAAGAGGAACTCACTGGAGCAAGAATGGCGCACGTATCCAGTCCATAGGAGGGGAATGGCGCAGCAAGCCGACACTTCGAACCGGGCTTACATTGAAACTGGCTTCATGTGAAGGGAGTGCAATAGCTTATCTCTGAGTGCAGTAGCACCAGAGATAAGTCCCAAGAAGGTATAGAGGGGGCTCAAGGCGGATTCAGTCTCCTTGCTCCCATCAGGAACCTGACAATCAAGTCATGCTTCCCCACGGATCTGGATCCACTGCATCATGAAGTGTGTTAATATAAATGCAACATACATTTGGAGGGCGGAGGGAGACAGCCCTCGCTCCGACCCATCTTACAGGAAAGAAAGCACGGAAGTGATCGAACACCTTCGGGGGTCTTCTTGGTGAGAAGAACACCACTCAACGAACAGGTACCACTTCAGGTCGTAAGCAAGCCTCATTTTTTAGAGGGTGATCTCGCTGAAGTGATGGTATCTATGATCATTTTAGGATACCTAGAACCTCCGCTTCGAGACATGAAGTTTCCAGAGGTCTGGTGCGGGTGCCAACGGTGCCCCGTCCCTGAGATGTCTCAGAGGAATGGGTCAGGAAGGGGCTGTCGAGAAGAGCATAAGTTCGGGAAACTAGGTCCAGTTGGGCCATTAACCCTTTAGGCGCCAGAGGTTTTTTCCTAAAACGTTCGATTTTGACATCTTAATTTCAAAAGGCTATATATTAAAAGTGATAAAAGATAGAGACTTTCTGTAAATTAGAGAAATATTAAGGATGACCCAAAGTTTATGTAGGAATTACATTTTCCCATCTAATTTGCATATTATGACGTCATATAGTGGCGGCCATCTTGGATTATAGAATTTTCATGAAAAGACACATGTTTAAAAGATAAAATGCATCACTTCTTTCCCCCAAAAATGTCCCTCACCTTCTGTATGCTATATTGCACAATACTGAATGCTCAGGTAAATAGTAAGTAGTGAACAAACTGTGTAAATCATTACTAATAATAGAAACAAACTGAATGCATGTAGCGATTGGCCTTTTGCTGTAGAGATTTTCCATTTACTACATACAGTAGGCACTCTGATTCCATGTATGGGGCACATATTATTCATATGACACACAAACACAAGTAGACAAGACCTTTTTAGTTCAAAAGCTCACTCGCCATGGCATGCCACAGATCATGAGTGAGATGACGAGACAAGACGAGAGACAATGTTAGTTTTTTTTTGTGTGTGTGTGTGTGTTTGTTTTTTTTGGTTGTTGTTTTTTTGGCTGACATAGACGCACACATCATAAGGACATGAACACACAAAAAAGAACACATATTGTACACTAAAATGGTCAGGGAAATAGATAGTAAATCAACAGTGTAAATCATTACTAATAAATGGCAGACAAAAAAAAAAAAGAATTTATGTTGCAGAGCTTTTGCTGTAGAGATAATGACTCCCTATCCATCCAGGTGACATTTCTTGTAGTGTTTCATGGTGTGGTCTTGCGATAGACTATGCATAATAGCCCCTCTGCTCCGTGTCACACCGCCTCTGCTCCTGCTACGAGCAGCGCGGGCGCGGCCAGATCTGTCTCGCGCGCGCGCCGAGTGTGCACAGCTCGGACTACTGTCTTTGTCATTGCGACTCCCCACCCTGCCTCCACGTTGCCCCCTAACTGTCCTATGAATACTTTGACCTCGTCTAACATACCCAGTGGCATTAGACAAAGCCTCCACCACAATACTGTTGCCGCGATTGCGGAGAGGCACGCGGTCACCATGGCGAGCGCGGTAAACATCTCCCGCCTCGTTCCCCACAACACTAACACGCCTGCTAACTTCGCAATGAACACTCCGACCCCGGGAAACATTGTTCCCACCACTGACATTGGGCAAAGGACCATATATATTGGGCAAAGGATTCACCGTTTGTGCTTGGTGTAGGGCTATACTTTCACTTTCAGAATCACCGTCATTTTCTGAAGGCAGATAACGTTATTCCCCTTCAGAATCAGGGTCCGCGAATAGAACACCCAACACTTCATTGCGGGTAAGCTTTATTGATGCCATTAGATGATAATAATAATAATAATCTAATGCAAATACTCGCTGACGTTGACAATATTGATCTAATAAAATGGCTCACTCGCATCACTAGCTCCGCTTTTGTTCGCACTGATTCAACGCGCTCTAGCTCGAAGATTTTGTATAGAAACATGACATTTTTTTGAGTCGGGGATTAAGTATGACATGTATGCTAACTAGTGGAGGGGAGATCGAACGAAATTTGACACCCTGTTTGACAAAATCGGCCGTTTTATTCAGTGCCGCATCTTGTCGAGTAAACTCGACTGTGGCGGCTAGAGGGTTAAGGGGCAACTAGGAAGACCTGCTCCTTCTCCTTCCTGACTTAGCACAGTGTTGTGCAAGAAGGCTCACTGGGGAAACGCAGCTTTGCGTAAGCCAGCTGTGTGCCAGTGCATCCGAGCTGAGGGTCTTCCGCTTGGTTAGGGGAGAAAACAACTGGCAATGGGACGAATTCGGAGAGGCAAACAGATGTAACTGTGCGGCCTGAAGTGATCCCAGAACAGCTGGACCACCTGGGGATGGAGTCTCCACTCTCCCTAGGCCACAGGCTGTTGTGAGGCCTCGTTATTCGTTAAAGTTATTCCACTTTTCAAAAATGGAAATAAACATACTTTTACCAATTATAGACCAATTTCATTGCTTCCTCAATTTTCTAAAATTCTAGAAAAAATATTTGATACTCGATTAGAAAAATTTGTTGAAAAATATAAACTGATTAATGAAAGTCAATATGGATTTAGAAGCAAAATATCTACATCTATGGCTATAATTTATGCTACAGAAGAATTATCAAATGCATTGGACAATAAAAAATTTACCACTGGAATATTTATTGATTTGAAAAAAGCCTTCGACACTATCAATCATGCAATATTACTCAAGAAACTAGAAAAGAAGTTTGTTGAGACAAACTTTAAGTTGGCTTGAGAAAGCCGGACCAGAGAGTTTGAAGAAGTTTAAAGTAGTTAGAATTTTAAAGTAGTTTAAATTTTGATTGATAAATTAGTTAGGAAGAAAGAATAGTTAGAAAGAAAGAAAGAAAGAAAGAAAGAAAGAAAGAAAGAAAGAAAGAAAGAAAGAAAGAAAGAAAGAAAGAAAGAAAGAAAGATTAGTTAGAAAAAGAAAGATCAGTTAAAAAGAAAGATTAGTTAGAAGAAAGATTAGAAAGAAAAATATTATTTAGAAAGGAAGAAAGATTAGTTAGAAAGAAAGAAAGAAAAATTAGTTAGAAAGAAAGAAAAAAGAAAGATTAGGTAGAAAGAAAGAAAGAAAGAAAGAAAGAAAGAAAGAAAGAAAGAAAGAAAGAAAGAAAGAAAGAAAGAAAGAAAGAAAGAAAGATTAGTTAGAAAGAAAGAAAGAAAGAAAAAGAAAAAAAGAATAGTTAGGTAGAAAGAAAGACAGAAAGAATGATTATTTAGAAAGAAAGAAAGAAAGAAAGAAAGAAAGAAAGGTTAGTTAGAAAGAAAGATTAGTTAGAAAGAAAGATAGATTAGATAGAAGGATAAATAGATTAGTTAGAAAGAAAGAAAGATATATTAGTTAGAATGAAAGAAAGAAAGATAGATTAGTTAGAAAGAAAGATGGATTAGTTAGAAAGAAAGATGGATTGGTTCGTTAGAAAGAAAGATAGATTAGATAGAAGGATAAATAGATAGATTAGTTAGAAAGATAGATTAGAAAGAAAAATATTATTTAGAAAGAAAGAAAGATTATTTAGAAAGAAAGAAAGATTAGTTAGAAAGAAAGAAAGAAAGAAAGAAAAATTAGAAAGAAAGAAAGAAAGAAAGAAAGAAAGAAAGAAAGAAAGAAAGAAAGATTAGTTAGAAAGAAAGAAAGAAAAAAGAAAAAGAAAGAATAGTTAGGTAGAAAGAAAGAAAGAAAGAAAGAAAGAAAGAAAGAAAGAAAGGTTAGTTAGAAAGAAAGAAAAAAGAAAGAAGAAAGATAAGAAAGAAAAAAAGAAAGAAAGAAAGAAAGAAAGAAAGAAAGAAAGAAAGAAAGAAAGAAAGAAAGAAAAAAGAAAGATTAGTTAGAAAGAAAGATTAGTTAGAAAGAAATAAAAAGAAAGATTAGCTAGAAAGAAAGAAAAGTAAGAAAGAAAAAAGAAAGATTAGCTAGAAAGAAAGAAAAGTAAGAAAGAAAAAAGAAAGATTAGTTAGAAAGACAAAGAAAGAAAGAAAGAAAAAGATTAGTTAGAAAGAAAGAAAAAGAAAAAAGAAAGATTAGTTAGAAAGACAGAAAGAAAGAAAGAAAGAAAGAAAGAAAGAAAGAAAGAAAGAAAGAAAGAAAGAAAGAAAGAAAGAAAGAAAATAAAGATTAGTTAGAAAGATAAGAAAGAAAGAAAAAAGAAAGATTAGTTGGAAAGAAAGAAAGAAAGAAAGAAAGAAAGAAAGAAAGAAAGAAAGAAAGAAAGAAAGAAAGAAAGAAAGAAAGAAAGAAAGAAAGAAAGAAAAAAGAAAGATTAGTTATGAAGAAAGAAATAAAAAAGAAAGATTAGTACAAAAACAGAAAGAAAAAAGAAAGATTAGTCAGAAAGAAAAAGAAAGAAAGAAATAATGATTAGTTAGAAAGAAAGAAAAAGAAAGAAAGATAAAAAGAAAGATTAGTTAGAAAGAAAGAAAGATTAGTTAGTTAGAAAGAAAGAAAGAAAGAAAGAAAGAAAGAAAGAAAGAAAGAAAGAAAGAAAGAAGAAAGAATAGTTAGAAAGAAAGAAGAAAGAATAGTTAGAAAGAAAGAAAGAAAGAAAGAAAGAAAGATTATTTAGAAAGAAAGATGGATGGATTAGTTAGAAAGAAAAAAAGATTTGTTAGTTATAAAGGATAGATAGATAGATAGATAGATAGATAGATAGATAGATAGATAGATAGATAGATAGATAGATAGATAGATAGATTAGTTATTAGTTAGAAAGAACATAGATAGCTTAAAGCTTAATTGAGTATCAATGGCTTCTAGCAGTTTACATTAAACATAGTTCAAACAGACTTGGACTTTTGGTCAATAAAAGTCTATGGGATTTGTATGATTTTTAATATTAATTTTTAAGAAAACCGTAACTCAAACCAGTCTGAAAAGATATAGCACACCTAGTCAGAACAGTATGAAGGTCTGACCCGAGTTTGGAGTATGTAGCTTGAACGGTCTAGGAGGAGTTAGTGTCCAAAAATTTGCGGTAAGAAAAAGAAGAAGAAGAAGAAGAAGAAGAAGAAGAAGAAGAAGAAGAAGAAGAAGAAGAAGAAGAAGAAGAAGAAGAACTAGAATGTACATTTCCTGAAGAAAATGTGAAGTGGTGCTTGCAGTGGCAAAACTCGCCACTTGGTTGCTAGGGTGTTGTACATGATTGCATACGAGCCAACAACCATGTCTGTACGATGTTGTGGAGCTGAAATATAGCTTCTATATGTTGCAATATGGTTGCTAGGTGGCTTTAAACGGTTGCTAGGGTGTGAATACACAGTTACCATGGTGAAATTTACAGACTGTTTCCCAACCGAAAGAAAAGAGCCAACCCCCATCTCTGTACGATGTTCTGATGCAGAGACATGGGTCTTGATAAACGGTTGCTAGGGTACTCTGTTTGGTTGCTAGGGAGTGGCTTGTCAGCTGCCAATCATGAAACTCCAAAGGCTTCTTGTCACTATGAATGATATAAACCAACTCCCATGCCTCTGCGACATTCAGAATGGAAGATATGCCTCTTTGGATTTTGGTTGCTAGGGTACTCTGTTTGGTTGCTAGGGAGTGGCTTGTCAGCTGTCAATGATGAAATTCCAAAGGCTTCTTGTCAGTATGAATTATATAATCCAACTCCCATGCCTCTGTGACATTCAGAATGTAAGATATGCCTCTTTGGATGTTGGTTGCTAGGGTACACTGTTTGGTTGCTAGGGAGTTACTTGGCAGCTGCCAATGATGCAATTCCAAAGGCTTCTTGTCACTATGAATGATATAAACCAACTCCCATGCCTCTGTGACATTCAGAATGGAAGATATCCCTCTTTGGATTTTGGTTGCTAGGGTACTCTGTTTGGTTGCTAGGGAGTGTCTTGGCAGCTGTCAATCATGAAACTCAAAGGCTGCTTGTCAATATGAATGATATAAACCAACTCCCATGCCTCTGTGACATTCAGAATGGAAGATATCCCTCTTTGGATTTTGGTTGCTAAGGTGCTCGACAATGGTTGCTAGGGAGGGGCTTGGAAGTGTTGAGGTGATTCATGATTGGCTGTTTGCTGCCCCGAGTCAAATGAGACCACCCCCATGTTTCTATGACAATTCAGTCCGGAGATATCTCTTTGAACTCTTTCAATGGAAGTCTATGGAACTTGTTGCTAAGGGGCTCTAAATGGTTGCTAGGGCGTGGCTTGATAGCTTCACAATGATCCAGAGAGACTGATTGGTCATCTGAGTAAAATGAGCCCTCCCCCTTGTCTCTATGACACTGTGATCCAGAGCTACGTTCAATACAAAGTCCCTATGCAATTTACCATAGTAGGAAAAGCATGTGTGTTTCACAGGATGTTCCTTCCCCATAGTAAGTCAATGGGGCAACTTTTGCAAAGTTGAACATACCAACCCTGCAACCCCCAGGGGTGCAACTTTTACCCCATTGTGAGGTATGTTCTTACAGAGCCTGTCAGCCTCTTCAAATGTGGCAAATCACACGTTTCTGCGAAATCCTTGCTCAGAGCTACGTGTGGTCAAAGTTCGTCGCAATGTTAAGTCAATGGGACTTTTTTGGCCGCTTTTTCGCCCATGGGGCGAACACCGCACCCCCGATCGCTTATAAAAGTCATAGCACACCTCTCCTTAATGAGCCGGTCGATTTGACACCTCACTCAGGGGTCTGTGACAAACGGTGCGGGGCGAGTTACGCGCCAAACTTTGGGCGGAATAATAATAATAATAAGAAGAAGAACTAGAATGTACATTTCCTGAAGAAAATGTGAAGTGGTGCTTGCAGTGGCAAAACTCGCCACTCGGTTGCTAGGGTGTTGTACACGAGCCAACAACCATGCCTCTACGATGTTGTGGAGCTGAAATATGGCTTCTATATGTTGCAATATGGTTGCTAGGTGGCTCTAAATGGTTGCTAGGGTGTGAATACACAGTTACCATGGTGATATTTACAGACTGTTTTCCAACTGAAACTAATGAGCCAACCCCCATCTCTATACAATATTCTGATGCAGAGATGTAGGTCTTGTAAAATGGTTGCTAGGGTACTCTGTTTGGTTGCTATGGAGATGCTTGTCAGCTGCTAATGATGAAACTGCAAAGGCTTCTTGTCAGTATGAATGATATAAACCAACTCCCATCTCTATATGATGTTCTGATGCAGAGATATACGTTTTGCTAAACAGTTGCTAGGGTACTCTATTTGGTTGCTAGCGAGTGGCTTGTCAGCTGCCAATCATGCAACTCCAAAGGCTTCTTGTCACTATGAATGATATAAACCAACTCCCATGCCTCTGCGACATTCAGAATGGAAGATATGCCTCTTTGGATTTTGGTTGCTAGGGTACTCTGTTTGGTTGCTAGGGAGTGTCTTGGCAGCTGTCAATCATGAAACTCAAAGGCTGCTTGTCGATATGAATGATATAAACCAACTCCCATGCCTCTGTGACATTCAGAATGGAAGATATCCCTCTTTGGATTTTGGTTGCTAAGGTGCTCGACAATGGTTGCTAGGGAGGGGCTTGGAAGTGTTGAGGTGATTCATGATTGGCTGTTTGCTGCCCCGAGTCAAATGAGACCACCCCCATGTTTCTATGACAATTCAGTCCGGAGATATCTCTTTGAACTCTTTCAATGGAAGTCTATGGATCTTGTTGCTAAGGGGCTCTAAATGGTTGCTAAGGCGTGGCTTGATAGCTTCACAATGATCCAGAGAGACTGACTGGTCATCTGAGTAAAATGAGCCCTCCCCTTTGTCTCTATGACACTGTGATCCAGAGCTACGTTCAATACAAAGTCCCTATGCAATTTACCATAGTAGGAAAAGCATGTGTGTTTCACGGGATGTTCCTTCCCTATAGTAAGTCAATGGGGCAACTTTGGGCATCTCCTGCCCCCCAGGGGTGCAACTTTTACCCCATTGTGAGGTATGTTCTTACAGAGCCTGTCAGCCTCTTCAAATGTGGCAAATCACACGTTTCTGCGAAATCCTTGCTCAGAGCTACGTGTGGTCAAAGTTCGTCGCAATGTTAAGTCAATGGGACTTTTTTGGCCGCTTTTTCGCCCCTGGGGCGAACACCGTACCCCCGATCACTTATAAAAGTCATAGCACACCATTCCCGAATAATCCGCACGATTTGTCGCCTCATTCGTGTGTCTGTGACAAAAGCTGCGGGACGAGTTACGCGCCAAACTTTTGTCCGGAATAATAAGAAGAAAAATAATAACTAGAATGTACATTTCCTGAAGAAAATGTGAAGTGGTGCTTGCAGTGGCAAAACTCGCCACTCGGTTGCTAGGGTGTTGTACATGTTTGCATAGGAGCCAACAACCATGTCTGTACGATGTTGTGGAACTGAAATGTGGCTTCAATATGTTGCAATATGGTTGCTAGGTAGCTTTAAACGGTTGCTAAGGTGTGGTTACACAGTTACCATGATGATATTTACAGATTGGTTTCCCAACCGAAACAAACAAGCACACCCCCATGTCTATACGATGTTCTGGTGCTGAGATATACTGTAGCTCATTCATGTGTTTGTACGGTTGCTAGGGTACTCCAAATGGTTTCTAAGGTTTGTTTATACAGTTTATGGGGTAATATTTAAAGAGTATTTGCAGGTATGGGTAAAAAAATGCCCAACTCTGTGTTTTTACAATGTTTTGTTGCTGAGATATGGCTTGTAAATGTTGTTCAATGGTTGCTAGGGGCCTGTAACTGGTTTCTAGGGCGTGGCTATGAAGTTGTTATGTCACTACTTATTGGCTGCTTGATAGGATGAATCAAAAGAGCCCAACCCCAAGGCTCTATGACCTTCTGAGCCAAAGATATGATTTTGCAAATTTTGTGCCTATGTTAAGTCTATGGGACATTTTTCGGCTAATTTTTCGGCCGCCAGACGAACATCTTACACCCGATCGCTTATAAAAGTCATAGCACACCTCTCCTCAATAAACCGGTCGATTTGACACCCCATTCAGGGGTCTGTGACAAACGGTGTGGGGCGAGTTACGCGCCGAAGTTTTGTCTAGGCGAATAGTAATCACAACACTAGAATGTACATTTCCTGAAGAAAATGTGAAGTGGTGCTTGCAGTGGCAAAACTCGCCACCCGGTTGCTAGGGTGTTGTACATGATTGCATACGAGCCAACAACCATGTCTGTACGATGTTGTGGAGCTGAAATATGGCTTCTATATGTTGCAATATGGTTGCTAGGTAGCTTTAAACTGTTGCTAAGGTGTGGTTACACAGCGACCATGATGATATTTACAGATTGGTTTCCCAACCAAAACAAACAAACACATCCCCATGTCTATACAATGTTCTTGTGCTGAGATATAGCCCATTCATGTGTTTGTACGGTTGCTAGGGTACTCCAAATGGTTGCTAAGGTTTGTTTATACAGTTTATGGGGTAATATTTAAAGAGTATTTGCAAGTCTGGGTCAAAAAATGCCCATCTCTGTGTTTGTACAATGTTTTGTTGCTGAGATATGGCTTGTAAATGTTGTTCAATGGTTGCTAGGGGCCTGTAACTGGTTGCTAGGGCGTGGCTATGAAGTTGTTATGTCACTACTTATTGGCTGCTTGATAGGACGAATCAAAAGAGCCCAACCCCAAGGCTCTATGACCTTCTGAGCCAAAGATATGATTTAGCAAATTTTGTGCCTATGTTAAGTCTATGGGACATTTTTCGGAAATTTTTTTGCCCGCCAGACGAACATCGTACACCCGATCGCTTTTAAAAGTCATAGCACACCTCTTCTCAATGAACCAGTCGGTTTGACACCTCATTCAGGGGTCTGTGACAAACGGTGTGGGGCGAGTTACGCGCCGAAGTTTTGTCTAGGTGAATAGTAATCACAACACTAGAATGTACATTTCCTGAAGAAAATGTGAAGTGGTGCTTGCAGTGGCAAAATTCGGCACGGTTGCTAGGGTTTTACTAGGTGGTTGCTATGGTGTTCTGGGAGGTTTCCAAGGTATTCTGGGTGGTTGCTAGGGCGTTGCTAAGTGGTTGCTAGGGTATTCAGTGTGGTTGCTAGGCAGTTGCTAAGGTGTTTACCATAGTTTACCATGATTTACCACGATTTACTATAGTTTACCATGATTTACTATAGTATGCCATGATTTACCATGTTCAAGTATGATTTACTGATTCAAGCATGATTTACCATAGTTTACCATGATTTACCACGATTTACCATAGTTTACCATAATTTACTATAGTATACCATGATTTACCATGTTCAAGTATGATTTACTGATTCTAGCATGATTTATCATAGTTTACCATGATTTATTATAGTATACCATGATTTACCATGTTCAAGTATGATTTACTGATTCTAGCATGATTTACCATAGTTTACCATGATTTACTATAGTATACCACAATTTACCATGTTCTAGTATAATTTACTGATTCTAGCATGATTTATCATAGTTACCATGATTTACCATGATTTACCATAGTTTACCATGATTTACTATAGTATACCATGATTTACCATGTTCAAGTATGATTTACTGATTCTAGCATGATTTACCATAGTTTACCATGATTTACAACGATTTACCACTAATTACCATAGTTTACCATGATTTACTATAGTATACCATGATTTACCATGTGCAAGTATGATTTACTGATTCAGGCATGATTTACCATAGTTTACCACAATTTACCACGATTTACTATAGTTTACCATGATTTACTATAGTATACCACGATTTACCATGTTCAATTATAATTTACTGATTCTAGCATGATTTACCATGATTTACCATAGTTTACCATGATTTACTATAGTATACCATGATTTACCATGTTCAAGTATGATTTACTATGATTCTAGCATGATTTATCATAGTTTACCATGATTTACCATAGTTTACCATGATTTACCATAGTTCACCACGATTTACCATAGTTTACCATGATTTACCATGTTCAAGTATGATTTACTGATTCTAGCATGATTTACCATAGTTTACCATGATTTACCATAGTTTACCATTATTTACCACGATTTACCATAGTTTACCATGATTTACTATAGTATACCATGATTTACCATGTTCAAATATGATTTACTGATTCTAGCATGATTTACCATAGTTTACCATGATTTACCACGATTTACCATACTTTACCATGATTTACTATAGTATACCATGATTTACCATGTTCAAGTATGATTTACTGATTCTAGCATGATTTACCATAGTTTACCATGATTTACCACGATTTACCATACTTTACCATGATTTACTATAGTATACCATGATTTACCATGTTCCAGTATGATTTACTGATTCTAGCATGATTTATCATAGTTTACCATGATTTACCATAGTTTACCATGATTTACTATAGTATACCATGATTTACCACGATTTACCATAGTTTACTATGATTTACTATAGTATACCATGATTTACCCTGTTTTAGTATGATTTACTATGATTCTAGGATCATTTACCATAGTTTACCATGATTTACTATAGTATACTATGATTTACCATGTTCAAGTATGATTTACTGATTCTAGCATAATTTACCATAGTTTACCATTATTTACTATAGTTTACCATGATTTACCACGATTTAGCATAGTTTACCATGATTTACTATAGTATACCATGATTTACCATGTTCAAGTCTGATTTACTGATTTTAGCATGATTTACCATAGTTTACCATTATTTACTATAGTATACCATGATTTACCATGTTCAAGTATGATTTACTATGATTCTAGCATGATTTACCATAGTTTACCATGATTTACCACGATTTACTATAGTTTACCATGATTTACTATAGTATACCATGATTTACCATGTTCAAGTATGATTTACTGATTCTAGCATGATTTACCATAGTTTACCATGATTTACCATAGTTTACCACGATTTACCATAGTTTACCATGATTTACTATAGTATACCATGATTTACTATAGTATACCATGATATACCATGTTCAATTATGATTTACTGATTCTAGCATGATTTATCATAGTTTACCATGATTTACCATAGTTTACCACGATTTACCATAGTTTACCATGATTTACTATAGTATACCATGATTTACCATGTTCAAATATGATTTACTGATTCTAGCATGATTTACCATAGTTTACCATGATTTACCACGATTTACCATACTTTACCATGATTTACTATAGTATACCATGATTTACCATGTTCAAGTATGATTTACTGATTCTAGCATGATTTACCATAGTTTACCATGATTTACCACGATTTACCATACTTTACCATGATTTACTATAGTATACCATGATTTACCATGTTCCAGTATGATTTACTGATTCTAGCATGATTTATCATAGTTTACCATGATTTACCATAGTTTACCATGATTTACTATAGTATACCATGATTTACCATGTTTTAGTATGATTTACTATGATTCTAGGATCATTTACCATAGTTTACCATGATTTACTATAGTATACTATGATTTACCATGTTCAAGTATGATTTACTGATTCTAGCATAATTTACCATAGTTTACCATGATTTACTATAGTTTACCATGATTTACCACGATTTGGCATAGTTTACCATGATTTACTATAGTATACCATGATTTACCATGTTCAAGTCTGATTTACTGATTTTAGCATGATTTACCATAGTTTACCATGATTTACTATAGTATACCATGATTTACCATGTTCAAGTATGATTTACTATGATTCTAGCATGATTTACCATAGTTTACCATGATTTACCACGATTTACTATAGTTTACCATGATTTACTATAGTATACCATGATTTACCATGTTCAAGTATGATTTACTGATTCTAGCATGATTTACCATAGTTTACCATGATTTACCATAGTTTACCACGATTTACCACGATTTACCATAGTTTACCATGATTTACTATAGTATACCATGATTTACTATAGTATACCATGATATACCATGTTCAATTATGATTTACTGATTCTAGCATGATTTATCATAGTTTACCATGATTTACCATAGTTTACCATGATTTACCATAGTTTACCATGATTTACTATAGTATACCATGATTTACCATGTTCAAGTATGATTTACTATGATTCTAGCATGATTTACCATAGTTTACCATGATTTACCACGATTTACCATAGTGTACTATGATTTACTATAGTATACCATGATTTACCATGTTTTAGTATGATTTACTATGATTCAAGGTTGATTTACCATAGTTTACCATGATTTAGTCAAAAGAGCCAAGTCCCATCTCTATACTATGTTTTGATGCAGAGATATACGTTTTGCTAAACGGTTGCTAGGATACTCTCTTTGGTTGCTATGGAGTTACTTGGCAGCTGCCAATGATGAAATTCCAAAGGCTTCTTGTCAGTATGAATGATATAAACCAACTCCCATGCCTCTGTGACATTCAGAATGGAAGATATCCCTCTTTGGATTTTGGTTGCTAAGGTGCTCGACAATGGTTGCTAGGGAGGGGCTTGGAAGTGTTGAGGTGATTCATGATTGGCTGTTTACTGCCCCGAGTCAAATGAGACCACCCCCATGTTTCTATGACAATTCAGTCTGGAGATATCTCTTTGAACTCTTTCAATGGAAGTCTATGGAACTTGTTGCTAAGGGTCTCTAAATGGTTGCTAGGGCGTGGCTTGATAGCTTCACAATGATCCTGAGAGACTGATTGGTCGTCTGAGTAAAATGAGCCCTCCCCCTTGTCTCTATGACACTGTGATCCAGAGCTACGTTCAATACAAAGTCCCTATGCAATTTACCATAGTAGGAAAAGCATGTGTGTTTCACGGGACGTTCCTTCCCCATAGTAAGTCAATGGGGCAACTTTGGGCATCTCCTGCCCCCCAGGGGTGCAACTTTTACCCCATTGTGAGGTATGTTCTTACAGAGCCTGTCAGCCTCTTCAAATGTGGCAAATCACACATTTCTGCGAAATCCTCGCTCAGAGCTACGTGTGGTCAAAGTTCGTCGCAATGTTAAGTCAATGGGACTTTTTTTGGCCGCTTTTTCGCCCCTGGGGCGAACACCGCACCCCCGATCGCTTATAAAAGTCATAGCACACCTCTCCTTAATGAGCCGGTCGATTTGACACCTCATTCATGGCTCTGAGACAAATGGTGCGGGGCGAGTTACGCGCCAAACTTTGTCCAGAATAATAATAATAATAAGAAGAATAATAAGTATGAGCAATAACAATAGTGATGCCTTGCTTTCAGCAAGCACCACTAACTAGAATGTACATTTCCTGAAGAAAATGTGAAGTGGTGCTTGCAGTGGCAAAATTCGCCACTCGGTTGCTACGGTGTTGTACATGATTGCATACGAGCCAACAATCATGTCTGTACGATGTTGTGGAGCTGAAATTTGGCTTCTATATTCAATATGGTTGCTAGGTAGCTTTAAACGGTTGCTAAGGTGTGGTTACACAGTTACCATGATGATATTTACAGACTGGTTTCCCAACCGAACAAACAAGCACACCCCCATGTCTATACGATGTTCTGGTGCTGAGATATAGCTCATTCATGTGTTTGTACGGTTGCTAGGGTACTCCAAATGGTTGCTAAGGTTTGTTTATACAGTTTATGGGGTAATATTTAAAGAGTATTTGCAGGTCTGGGTCAAAAAATGGCCAACTCTGTGTTTTTACAATGTTTTGTTGCTGAGATATGTCTTGTTAATGTTTTTCAATGGTTGCTAGGGGCCTGTAACTGTTTTCTAGGGCGTGGCTATGAAGTTGTTATGTCACTACTTATTGGCTGCTTGATAGGCTGAATCAAAAGAGCCCAACCCCAAGGCTCTATGACCTTCTGAGCCAAAGATATGATTTAGCAAATTTTGTGCCAATGTTAAGTCTATGGGACATTTTTCGGCTAATTTTTCGGCCGCCAGACGAACATCTTAAACCCGATCGCTTATAAAAGTGATAGCACACCTCTCCTCAATAAACCGGTCGATTTGACACCTCATTCAGGGGTCTGTGACAAACGGTGTGGGGCAAGTTACGCGCCGAAGTTTTGTCTAGGCGAATAGTAATCACAACACTAGAATGTACATTTCCTGAAGAAAATGTGAAGTGGTGCTTGCAGTGGCAAAACTCACCACTCGGTTGCTAGGGTGTTGTACATGATTGCATACGAGTCAAGTCAAGTCAAGTCAAGTCATCTGCATTTATATAGCGCTTTTAACAATGTAGATTGTCTCAAAGCAGCTTTACAGAGATAAGCGTATAATTTAAGGTAACAGAGATTGTTTCGGCTTTACAGCAGAGTTAAGTTATTTCCATCTAAAGTTAGTTTTAATTGATTTGGTTCCGTCGCAATGATCATTTGTTATTAAATTAGGGGCCGCTAAGACGACACCATTCTCTCTACACAGACTTTAAACGCGAACCTGTGAGAAACACTGATGGCGTTCACATGCGCATTTAGAATGGGTTCTATAGTTATGTGCGTTAGAATATACGCAGGTTTGGAATTCCCTACAAGCCAAGCCTAAACAAAATACTTGTCTTTCCTTATAAATTTTGATAAGGAATTTTATTTTATTTGTTGCTTTGGGGTAGGACCGCGAGACGAATTTTCCCGACAACGCCTTATCTGTAGAGTGGTAGTGGGATCCTCCATAGGGAGAGACTAGTTGGCACTTCAGCACTGCGTTGTCATCGGTCCAGGTGAAGGTCCTTCGTCAGATCTGGATACGGCCCGGATCCGGCAGGCTGCAGGAAAAACCTTGGGATAAACACAGACACTAAAATTAGCGTAGATGCCATTCTTCTCATGATGTAACGAGTACATCAGGATTTTTGGGAAGTGTTCCCGGTTCCGGCTGACCTAATCTATGCAGCATAACATTAAATTATAGAAGTCTATAATGTATTATGTGAAAGCTAGGTCAAAGAGATGTGTCTTTAATCTGGCTTTGAACTGACAGAGTGTGTCTGCTTCCCGGACAATGGTAGGAAGACTGTTCCAGAGTTTTGGTGCTAAATAGGAAAAGGATCTACCGCCAGCAGTGGATTTTGATATTCTAGGTATAATCAACTGGCCGGAATTTTGAGATCGTAATAGACGTGACGGACTATAATGCGTTAAGAGCTCGCTCAAGTACTGCGGAGCTAAACCATTCAGTGCTTTGTAAGTAATCAGCAATATTTTAAAATTTATGCGATGTTTAATAGGGAGCCAATGCAGTTTTGACAGAACTGGGCTAATATGGTCATACTTCCTGGTTCTGGTAAGAACTCGAGCTGCTGCGTTTTGAACTAGCTGTAGTTTGTTTATTAAGCGTGCAGGGCAACCACCCAGTAGAGCATTACAATAATCTAGCCTTGAGGTCATGAACGCATGAACTAATTGTTCCGCATTTGTCAATGAGAGCATATGACGTAATTTAGATATATTTTTAAGATGGAAAAATGCAGTTTTACAGATACTAGACACGTGACTTTCAAATGAAAGATTGGTATCAAAGAGCACACCCAGGTTCCTAACCGACGACGAAGACTTAACAGAGCAGCCATCAAGTGTTAGACAGTATTCTAGGTTATTACGTGAGGAAGTTTTTTGTCCAATAATTAGAAACTCTGTTTTTTCAGAATTTAGAAGTAGGAAATTACAAGTCATCCAATTTTTTATATCCGCTATGCATTCCGTTAATTTTGTGAATTGATAAGTTTCGTTAGGTTTTGAAGAAATATAGAGCTAAGTATCATCGGCATAACAGTGAAAGCTAATGCCATGTTTCCTAATGATATCTCCTAATGGTAGCATGTACAGAGTGAACAGCAGCGGTCCTAGTACTGAGCCTTGTGGTACGCCATACTGAACTTGTGATCGATGAGACATCTCATCATTTACTGCTACAAACTGATAACGGTCAGATAAGTATGATTTAAACCATGCTAGTGCATTTCCCGTAATGCCAACATAATGTTCTAATCTATTTAAAAGAACGTTGTGGTCGATGGTGTCAAATGCAGCACTAAGATCGAGTAACACTAATAGAGAGATACAACCACGATCGGATGATAAGAGCAAATCATTTGTGACTCTAACGAGAGCTGTTTCGGTACTATGGTACGGTCTAAATCCGGACTGGAAATCCTCGCAGATATCATTTCTTTCAAGAAAGGAACACAGTTGTGAGGATACTGCCTTTTCTAATATCTTTGACAGAAAAGGTAGATTCGAGATCGGCCTGTAATTGACTAATTCTGAAGGATCAAGTTGCGTTTTTTTAACAAGCGGTTTAATCAAAGCCAGCTTAAAGTTTTTTGGTACGTATCCTAGAGACAAAGACGAATTAATGATATTAAGAAGAGGATCTATGACCTCTGGAAGTATTTCTTTCAGTAGCTTAGTCGGTATCGGGTCTAACATACATGTTGTCGATTTAGATGATTTAACGAGTTTAGTAAATTCTTCCTCTCCTATAGCAATGAATGAATCAAATTTTTCCTCAGGGAGACTACAATGCACTGCCTGATGCGATACTGTAGTAGACGGTTGCATAGTTATAATTTTGTCCCTGATATTATCAATCTTATAAGTGAAGAAGTTCATAAAGTCATTACTGCTGTGTTGCTTGGAAACTTCGGTGCTTGAAGCTTTATTTTTCGTTAGTTTAGCCACCGTTTCAAATAAATACCTAGGATTATGTTTATTTTCTTCTAATAGGGTTGAAAAATAAGCAGATCTAGCAGCTTTTAAAGCCTCTCTGTAAGTAATTGAGCTCTCTTTCCATGAAATGCGAAATACCTCTAGTTTTGTTTTCTTCCAGTTGCGCTCCATTTTTCTGGCTGCTCTCTTAAGGGCCCGAGTGTGCTCGTTGTACCACGGCGTTGGACTATTTTCTTTAATCTTCTTTAAGCGCAACGGAGCAACTGTGTCTAAAGTGCTGGAAAAGAGAGAGTTAAACGTTTCTGTTGTAATATCTAGTTCTTCTAAGCTATCTGAGATGCTGAGATGATGAAACTGATTAGGAAGATTATTAATAAAGCAATCTTTAGTAGCAGAAGTGATAGGTCTCACATATTTGAAACACGGAGTCGGCTTTGCAGCCTTGGCTAAATGCAAATTACACGAGACTAGATAATGATCTGAGATGTCATCGCTCTGCTGCAGAATTTCAACGGCATCAACATCTATTCCGTGTGATAATATTAGATCTAGAGTATGATTACGACGATGAGTAGGTCCTGACACGTGTTGTCTAACTCCAATTGAATTTACAATGTCTTTAAATGCCAATCCCAATGCATCTTTTTCATTATCGATGTGTATATTAAAATCACCAACAATTAGTACTTTATCTGCAGTCAATATTAATTCTGATAGAAAGTCCGCAAATTCTTTGATAAAGTCTGTATGGTGCCCTGGTGGCCTGTATACAGTAGCCAGCACAA
Organism: Rutilus rutilus; assembly: GCF_951802725.1. Classification (NCBI taxonomy): domain Eukaryota; kingdom Metazoa; phylum Chordata; class Actinopteri; order Cypriniformes; family Leuciscidae; genus Rutilus; species Rutilus rutilus. The sequence goes on along the minus strand of NC_140213.1, from coordinate 17,537,254 downwards.
ATCTCAAACGTGATTTATCGTTTACACTATATATTTTTACATTAAGCACCAATGCTTCAAAAGAATTATATTTAAAACTTGATTTCTTAGTGGTTTTGAAACTATTACTATAAATTACAGCAACACCACCCCCTTTGCGTTTCAGACGAGGCTCATGTTTATAACAGTAGTCTTGCGGGGTGGACTCATTTAAAGTAATGTAATCGTTTGGTTTTAGCCAGGTTTCTGTCAAACACAGCACATCTAGGTTATTATCTGAAATCATATCGTTAACAACGAGTGCTTTTGAAGTAAGCGATCGAATATTCAGCAACCCAAGCTTTAGCATTTGCTCATCTGTATTATAGCTGTTTTTTATTTGTTGAACATCAATTAAATTTTTAACCTTAGTTGGGTTTAAACGGTTTTTGGATTTCCAAATTCGGGGAACAGACACAGTCTCTATATGATGATAGCTAGGTGAAAGAGGCTCTATGTGATAGGATTTATCTGACCTTGGTGACGCGAGGCCGCTAGCAGACAGTCGGTTAAGCCAGTCTGTCTGCTTCCTGACCTGAGCCCCAGATTGTCATGTTTGAGCTCTAAGACTATGAGCCATATTACTAGAGAGAAGAGCAGCACCATCCCAGGAGGGATGAATACCATCTCTTTTCAACAGGTCAGGTTTGCCCCAAAACCTTTTCCAATTGTCTATGAATTCTATATTATTAAGCGGACACCACCGAGACAGCCAACCGTTAAGCGAACATAATCTACTAACTATCTCATCACTCCTGCGAACAGGAAGGGGGCCAGAGCAAATTACAGTGCCTGACATCGTACTTGCAAGTTCACACACCTCTTTAATATTAATTTTGGTGATCTCCGACTGGCGGAGTCGAACATCATTAGTGCCGACATGAATAATGATCTTAGAGAATTTACGATTAGCATTAGCCAGCACTTTTAAATTTGCTTTGATGTCAGGCGCTCTGGCTCCCGGCAAACATGTGACTATGGTGGTTGGTGTCTCTATTTTCACGTTCCGTGTAATAGAATCGCCAATAACTAGGGCACAATCATTCTCAGTGGGTGTTTCACTGAGCGGGGCAAATCGATTTGTTATGGTAATCGGAACGGAAGAGTGGTTTTTAGATCCGCGACTAGAGCGATCCCTCACTGTCACCCATTTGCCCGGCTGCACGGGCTCTACTTCAGCCAGAACCGACTCATGTAAAGTGTTCACTATGCTATGCGCATCCAAAACATCTAAAGCACTAGCACTCTTACTATCCTCAATTAAAGTTTGGATGCGTGTTTCTAATTCTGAAATCTTCTCTGTCAACCTAACTGTCTCCTTACATTTATCACATATAAATCCTATATTGTCGACAGAGAAGCCTATACTAAACATGTGACATGAAGTGCAAGTGAAAATAACAGGACAAGACATTACTCACCGTGTTTGTTGAGTGATTATTACTCACCTGAGCTTTTTATGAACTCAAAGGCGCGAGCGCGCGAGAGAAAAATAAATAAATAAAATAGCTGAGCGCACGGGTGGCGCGTTAACAGGCTAGCGAATTACTAGCGTGTTGTGCTAGTAGTACTAATAAAAAAGCTAGCGATGTCAGGTTAATCTGAGATGTTGGGTAAAATGTAGTAGTATAAACAACTAGAAATGGTAGTAAAATGATGGTTCAAAACAAAGAAATATATGGCTAAGACGGAGCTTATCGCACCGAATCAAACAAACACACTCACAGCAGGCAACGAGGCAGACAGGAGCAATCGATCAGACAGCAATCCAAATTGCAATCCAAACGAGCCAACAACCATGTCTGTACGATGTTGTGGAGCTGAAATATGGCTTCTATATGTTGCAATATGGTTGCTAGGTGGCTCTAAACGGTTGCTAGGGTGTGAATACAGTTACCATGGTGATATTTACATACTGGTTTCCCAACCGAAACAAACAAACACACACCCATGTCTATACGATGTTCTGGTGCTGAGATATAGCTCATTCATGTGTTTGTACGGTTGCTAGGGTACTCCAAATTGTTGCTAAGGTTTGTTTATACAGTTTATGGGGTAATATTTAGAGAGTATTTGCAAGTCTGGGTCAAAAAATGCCCAACTCTGTGTTTTTACAATGTTTTGTTGCTGAGATATGGCTTGTAAATGTTGTTCAATGGTTGCTAGGGACCTATAACTGGTTGCTATGGCGTGGCTATGAAGTTGTTATGTCACTACTTATTAGCTGCTTGATAGGATGAATCAAAAGAGCCCAACCCCAAGGCACTATGACCTTCTGAGCCAAAGATATGATTTTACAAATTTTGTGCCTATGTTGAGTCTATGGGACATTTTTCGGCAAATTTTTCGCACGCCAGACGAACATCTTACACCCGATCGCTTATAAAAGTCATAGCACACCTCTCCTCAATAAACCGGTCGATTTGACACCTCATTCAGGGGTCTGTGACAAACGGTGTGGGGCAAGTTACGCGCCGAAGTTTTGTCTAGGCGAATAGTAATCACAACACTAGAATGTACATTTCCTGAAGAAAATGTGAAGTGGTGCTTGCAGTGGCAAAATTCGGCACGGTTGCTAGGGTTTTACTAGGTGGTTGCTATGGTGTTCTGGGAGGTTTCCAAGGTATTCTGGGTGGTTGCTAGGGCGTTGCTAAGTGGTTGCTAGGGTATTCAGTGTGGTTGCTAGGCAGTTGCTAAGGTGTTTACCATAGTTTACCATGATTTACCACGATTTACTATAGTTTACCATGATTTACTATAGTATGCCATGATTTACCATGTTCAAGTATGATTTACTGATTCAAGCATGATTTACCATAGTTTACCATGATTTACCACGATTTACCATAGTTTACCATAATTTACTATAGTATACCAGGATTTACCATGTTCAAGTATGATTTACTGATTCTAGCATGATTTATCATAGTTTACCATGATTTACCACGATTTACCATAGTTTACCATGATTTATTATAGTATACCATGATTTACCATGTTCAAGTATGATTTACTGATTCTAGCATGATTTACCATAGTTTACCATGATTTACTATAGTATACCACAATTTACCATGTTCTAGTATAATTTACTGATTCTAGCATGATTTATCATAGTTACCATGATTTACCATGATTTACCATAGTTTACCATGATTTACTATAGTATACCATGATTTACCATGTTCAAGTATGATTTACTGATTCTAGCATGATTTACCATAGTTTACCATGATTTACAACGATTTACCACTAATTACCATAGTTTACCATGATTTACTATAGTATACCATGATTTACCATGTGCAAGTATGATTTACTGATTCAGGCATGATTTACCATAGTTTACCACAATTTACCACGATTTACTATAGTTTACCATGATTTACTATAGTATACCACGATTTACCATGTTCAATTATAATTTACTGATTCTAGCATGATTTACCATGATTTACCATAGTTTACCATGATTTACTATAGTATACCATGATTTACCATGTTCAAGTATGATTTACTATGATTCTAGCATGATTTATCATAGTTTACCATGATTTACCATAGTTTACCATGATTTACCATAATTCACCACGATTTACCATAGTTTACCATGATTTACCATGTTCAAGTATGATTTACTGATTCTAGCATGATTTACCATAGTTTACCATGATTTACCATAGTTAACCATTATTTACCACGATTTACCATAGTTTACCATGATTTACTATAGTATACCATGATTTACCATGTTCAAATATGATTTACTGATTCTAGCATGATTTACCATAGTTTACCATGATTTACCACGATTTACCATACTTTACCATGATTTACTATAGTATACCATGATTTACCATGTTCAAGTATGATTTACTGATTCTAGCATGATTTACCATAGTTTACCATGATTTACCACGATTTACCATACTTTACCATGATTTACTATAGTATACCATGATTTACCATGTTCCAGTATGATTTACTGATTCTAGCATGATTTATCATAGTTTACCATGATTTACCATAGTTTACCATGATTTACTATAGTATACCATGATTTACCACGATTTACCATAGTTTACTATGATTTACTATAGTATACCATGATTTACCATGTTTTAGTATGATTTACTATGATTCTAGGATCATTTACCATAGTTTACCATGATTTACTATAGTATACTATGATTTACCATGTTCAAGTATGATTTACTGATTCTAGCATAATTTACCATAGTTTACCATGATTTACTATAGTTTACCATGATTTACCACGATTTAGCATAGTTTACCATGATTTACTATAGTATACCATGATTTACCATGTTCAAGTCTGATTTACTGATTTTAGCATGATTTACCATAGTTTACCATGATTTACTATAGTATACAATGATTTACCATGTTCAAGTATGATTTACTATGATTCTAGCATGATTTACCATAGTTTACCATGATTTACTACGATTTACTATAGTTTACCATGATTTACTATAGTATACCATGATTTACCATGTTCAAGTATGATTTACTGATTCTAGCATGATTTACCATAGTTTACCATGATTTACCATAGTTTACCACGATTTACCACGATTTACCATAGTTTACCATGATTTACTATAGTATACCATGATTTACTATAGTATACCATGATATACCATGTTCAATTATGATTTACTGATTCTAGCATGATTTATCATAGTTTACCATGATTTACCATAGTTTACCATGATTTACCATAGTTTACCATGATTTACTATAGTATACCATGATTTACCATGTTCAAGTATGATTTACTATGATTCTAGCATGATTTACCATAGTTTACCATGATTTACCACGATTTACCATAGTTTACCATGATTTATTATAGTATACCATGATTTACCATGTTCAAGTATGATTTACTGATTCTAGCATGATTTACCATAGTTTACCATGATTTACTATAGTATACCACAATTTACCATGTTCTAGTATAATTTACTGATTCTAGCATGATTTATCATAGTTACCATGATTTACCATGATTTACCATAGTTTACCATGATTTACTATAGTATACCATGATTTACCATGTTCAAGTATGATTTACTGATTCTAGCATGATTTACCATAGTTTACCATGATTTACAACGATTTACCACTAATTACCATAGTTTACCATGATTTACTATAGTATACCATGATTTACCATGTGCAAGTATGATTTACTGATTCAGGCATGATTTACCATAGTTTACCACAATTTACCACGATTTACTATAGTTTACCATGATTTACTATAGTATACCACGATTTACCATGTTCAATTATAATTTACTGATTCTAGCATGATTTACCATGATTTACCATAGTTTACCATGATTTACTATAGTATACCATGATTTACCATGTTCAAGTATGATTTACTATGATTCTAGCATGATTTATCATAGTTTACCATGATTTACCATAGTTTACCATGATTTACCATAGTTCACCACGATTTACCATAGTTTACCATGATTTACCATGTTCAAGTATGATTTACTGATTCTAGCATGATTTACCATAGTTTACCATGATTTACCATAGTTTACCATTATTTACCACGATTTACCATAGTTTACCATGATTTACTATAGTATACCATGATTTACCATGTTCAAGTATGATTTACTATGATTCTAGCATGATTTATCATAGTTTACCATGATTTACCATAGTTTACCATGATTTACCATAGTTCACCATGATTTACTATAGTATACCATGATTTACCATGTTCAAATATGATTTACTGATTCTAGCATGATTTACCATAGTTTACCATGATTTACCACGATTTACCATACTTTACCATGATTTACTATAGTATACCATGATTTACCATGTTCAAGTATGATTTACTGATTCTAGCATGATTTACCATAGTTTACCATGATTTACCACGATTTACCATACTTTACCATGATTTACTATAGTATACCATGATTTACCATGTTCCAGTATGATTCACTGATTCTAGCATGATTTATCATAGTTTACCATGATTTACCATAGTTTACCATGATTTACTATAGTATACCATGATTTACCACGATTTACCATAGTTTACTATGATTTACTATAGTATACCATGATTTACCATGTTTTAGTATGATTTACTATGATTCTAGGATCATTTACTATGGTTTACCATGATTTACTATAGTATTCTATGATTTACCATGTTCAAGTATGATTTACTGATTCTAGCATAATTTACCATAGTTTACCATGATTTACTATAGTTTACCATGATTTACCACGATTTAGCATAGTTTACCATGATTTACTATAGTATACCATGATTTACCATGTTCAAGTCTGATTTACTGATTTTTGCATGATTTACCATAGTTTACCACGATTTACCATAGTTTACCATGATTTACTATAGTATACCATGATTTACTATAGTATACCATGATATACCATGTTCAATTATGATTTACTGATTCTAGCATGATTTATCATAGTTTACCATGATTTACCATAGTTTACCATGATTTACCATAGTTTACCATGATTTACTATAGTATACCATACCATGATTTACCATGTTCAAGTATGATTTACTATGATTCTAGCATGATTTACCATAGTTTACCATGATTTACCACGATTTACCATAGTGTACTATGATTTACTATAGTATACCATGATTTACCATGTTTTAGTATGATTTACTATGATTCAAGGTTGATTTACCATAGTTTACCATGATTTAGTCAAAAGAGCCAAGTCCCATCTCTATACTATGTTTTGATGCAGAGATATACGTTTTGCTAAACGGTTGCTAGGATACTCTCTTTGGTTGCTATGGAGTTACTTGGCAGCTGCCAATGATGAAATTCCAAAGGCTTCTTGTCAGTATGAATGATATAAACCAACTCCCATGCCTCTGTGACATTCAGAATGGAAGATATCCCTCTTTGGATTTTGGTTGCTAAGGTGCTCGACAATGGTTGCTAGGGAGGGGCTTGGAAGTGTTGAGGTGATTCATGATTGGCTGTTTACTGCCCCGAGTCAAATGAGACCACCCCCATGTTTCTATGACAATTCAGTCTGGAGATATCTCTTTGAACTCTTTCAATGGAAGTCTATGGAACTTGTTGCTAAGGGGCTCTAAATGGTTGCTAGGGCGTGGCTTGATAGCTTCACAATGATCCTGAGAGACTGATTGGTCGTCTGAGTAAAATGAGCCCTCCCCCTTGTCTCTATGACACTGTGATCCAGAGCTACGTTCAATACAAAGTCCCTATGCAATTTACCATAGTAGGAAAAGCATGTGTGTTTCACGGGACGTTCCTTCCCCATAGTAAGTCAATGGGGCAACTTTGGGCATCTCCTGCCCCCCAGGGGTGCAACTTTTACCCCATTGTGAGGTATGTTCTTACAGAGCCTGTCAGCCTCTTCAAATGTGGCAAATCACACATTTCTGCGAAATCCTCGCTCAGAGCTACGTGTGGTCAAAGTTCGTCGCAATGTTAAGTCAATGGGACTTTTTTGGCCGCTTTTTCGCCCCTGGGGCGAACACCGCACCCCCGATCGCTTATAAAAGTCATAGCACACCTCTCCTTAATGAGCCGGTCGATTTGACACCTCATTCATGGCTCTGAGACAAACGGTGCGGGGCGAGTTACGCGCCAAACTTTGTCCAGAATAATAATAATAATAATAATAATAATAACTAGAATGTACATTTCCTGAAGAAAATGTGAAGTGGTGCTTGCAGTGGCAAAATTCGGCACGGTTGCTAGGGTTTTACTAGGTGGTTGCTATGGTGTTCTGGGAGGTTTCCAAGGTATTCTGGGTGGTTGCTAGGGCGTTGCTAAGTGGTTGCTAGGGTATTCAGTGTGGTTGCTAGGCAGTTGCTAAGGTGTTTACCATAGTTTACCATGATTTACCACGATTTACTATAGTTTACCATGATTTACTATAGTATGCCATGATTTACCATGTTCAAGTATGATTTACTGATTCAAGCATGATTTACCATAGTTTACCATGATTTACCACAATTTACCATAGTTTACCATAATTTACTATAGTATACCAGGATTTACCATGTTCAAGTATGATTTACTGATTCTAGCATGATTTATCATAGTTTACCATGATTTACCACGATTTACCATAGTTTACCATGATTTACTATAGTATACCATGATTTACCATGTTGAAGTATGATTTACTGATTCTAGCATGATTTACCATAGTTTACCATGATTTACCATAGTTTACCATGATTTACCACGATTTACCATAGTTTACCATGATTTACTATAGTTTACCATGATTTACCACGATTTACCATAGTTTACCATGATTTACTATAGTATACCATGATATACCATGTTCAAGTATGATTTACTGATTCTAGCATGATTTATCATAGTTTACCATGATTTACCATAGTTTACCATGATTTACTATAGTATACCATGATTTACCATGTTGAAGTATGATTTACTGATTCTAGCATGATTTACCATAGTTTACCATGATTTACCATAGTTTACCATGATTTACCACGATTTACCATAGTTTACCATGATTTACTATAGTATACCATGATATACCACGTTCAAGTATGATTTACTGATTTTAGCATTATTTATCATAGTTTACCATGATTTACCATAGTTTACCATGATTTACCATAGTTTACCATGATTTACCATACTTTACCATGATTTACCATAGTTTACCATGATTTACTATAGTATACCATAATTTACCATGTTGAAGTATGATTTACTGATTCTAGCATGATTTACCATAGTTTACCTTGATTTACCATAGTTTACCATGATTTACCACAATTTACCATGATTTACCATAATTTACCATAGTTTACCATAATTTACCATAGTTTACCATGATTTACCATAGTTTACCATGATTTACCACGATTTACCATAGTTTACCATGATTTACTATAGTATACCATGATATACCATGTTCAAGTATGATTTACTGATTCTAGCATGATTTATCATAGTTTACCATGATTTACCATAGTTTACCATGATTTACTATAGTATACCATGATTTACCATGTTGAAGTATGATTTACTGATTCTAGCATGATTTACCATAGTTTACCATGATTTACCATACTTTACCATGATTTACCATAGTTTACCATGATTTACTATAGTATACCATAATATACCATGTTGAAGTATGATTTACTGATTCTAGCATGATTTACCATAGTTTACCATGATTTACCATAGTTTACCATGATTTACCACAATTTACCATAGTTTACCATGATTTACCATAATTTACCATAGTTTACCATAATTTACCATAGTTTACCATGATTTACCATAGTTTACCATGATTTACCACGATTTACCATAGTTTACCATGATTTACTATAGTATACCATGATATACCATGTTCAAGTATGATTTACTGATTCTAGCATGATTTATCATAGTTTACCATGATTTACCATAGTTTACCATGATTTACCATAGTTTACCATGATTTACTATAGTATACCATGATTTACCATGTTGAAGTATGATTTACTGATTCTAGCATGATTTACCATAGTTTACCATGATTTACCATAGTTTACCATTATTTACCACGATTTACCATAGTTTACCATGATTTACCATAGTTTACCATGATTTACCATGATTTACCATAGTTTACTATGATTTACTATAGTATACCATGATTTACCATGTTTTAGTATGATTTACTATGATTCTAGGATGATTTACCATAGTTTACCATGATTTACCACGATTTACCATAGTTTACTATGATTTACTATAGTATACCATGATTTACCATGTTTTAGTATGATTTACTATGATTCTAGGATGATTTACCATAGTTTACCATGATTTAGTCAAAAGAGCCAAGTTCCATCTCTATACTATGTTTTGATGCAGAGATATACGTTTTGCTAAACGGTTGCTAGGGTACTCTTTTTAGTTGCTATGGAGTTACTTGGCAGCTGCCAATGATGAAATTCCAAAGGCTTCTTGTCACTATGAATGATATAAACCAACTCCCATGCCTCTGTGACATTCAGAATGGAAGATATCCCTCTTTGGATTTTGGTTGCTAGGGTACTCTGTTTGGTTGCTAGGGAGTGGCTTGTCAGCTGCCAATCATGAAACTCCAAAGGCTGCTTGTCAGTATGAATGATATAAACCAACTCCCATGCCTCTGCGACATTCAGAATGGAAGATAACCCTCTTTGGATTTTGGTTGCTAGGGTACTCTGTTTGGTTGCTAGGGAGTGGCTTGTCAGCTGCCAATCATGAAACTCCAAAGGCTTCTTGTCAGTATGAATGATATAAACCAACTCCCATGCCTCTGTGACATTCAGAATGGAAGATATCCCTCTTTGGATTTTGGTTGCTAAGGTGCTCGACAATGGTTGCTAGGGAGGGGCTTGGAAGTGTTTAGGTGATTCATGATTGGCTGTTTGCTGCCCCGAGTCAAATGAGACCACCCCCATGTTTCTATGACAATTCAGTCTGGAGATATCTCTTTGAACTCTTTCAATGGAAGTCTATGGAACTTGTTGCTAAGGGGCTCTAAATGGTTGCTAGGGCGTGGCTTGATAGCTTCACAATGATCCTGAGAGACTGATTGGTCGTCTGAGTAAAATGAGCCCTCCCCCTTGTCTCTATGACACTGTGATCCAGAGCTACGTTCAATACAAAGTCCCTATGAGTAGTTAATATGGGACACCATGTGTCAAAATGATTGATGGCTTCCGGTTGTCATTGACCTTCCGGTTGACCTTTCCGGTCGCCCTTCCGGTCTCTATTGTTCTGGATTGACCTATTGACCCTCCCTATCCGTCGATCATGTGGTTTTGACAGTTAGTTTTGACCTATTGACCCTCCCTATCCCTTCGATCATGTGTTTTGACAGGTGGCCTTCCGGTGTCTTTCCGGCATATGTTGTTATGGTTTGCCCTATTGACCTTGCTTTGATCATGTGGTTTCGACAGTTAGTTTGCCCTATTTGAACCTTTTTATCCCTAAATCATGTGATTTGACAGAAAGTTTGAAGGCTCTGTTATATATATATATAGGATATGGGATATGTGTCAGCATCTCCTCAGCATTCCTGAGTACATTGTGAGCCCCTTTGGAAAGTGAGAAAAAAGACAGAGTATTGTGCCTGTATGTGTGTGTGTGTGTGTGTGTGTGTGTGTGTGTGTGTGTGTGATTGTGCGCGCGTCCTCTGACATTCCTGAGGTAACAGTGAAAGTGAGAAGAAAAGACTGAAAGTGTGTCACACAACCATTGAAAAACAATTATACAAGCAGTTAAATGTTTATAGAGAGCGCTGAAGAAAAACAACGTACAGGTTATGAAAATCAGTGTGGTGTCTATCACACAAAATAATAAATGAATAAGGATAAAAGAATACATCATACAATATATAATATCTTCAACCTACCACAAAAAGTTGAAAACATACTGTTCTTTAAAAAGTATAAATGAAATGAGTATAAAATAATTTAACTAAGGTTGAAAAACATTCTGTTCTTTTAAAGTATAAATGAAATGGTTATAAAATAATTTAACTAAAGCTGAAAACATACTGTTCTTTTAAAAATTGTGTAAAATAAAAAACTACAGAAATTTTAGTTTTAGATAAACAAAAATAATATAATATAAAATCACAGAGTGGTTCTCTCTTACAGTACCACCTGACGGTCTCTGACTCCTAGGGTTGTATTCAGTGATCACGATGAGACATTGTGTTAGGGCTTAAAAATCAAACCAACCTTAAAATCATAAGGTTTAAAAATGTTTTAAATGTAATATATTATTAAAAGTCGTAATAATGTTTTTAAATTCAAAACATTATTAAAACTGGTAAAACAAAAACACTGTTTTTTCCTGAATTAGTTCACCAGAGCACTCAGAGTGGCACACGCGTCTGTGTGTGTGTGTGTGTGTGTGTGTCGGCAGGAAGAGGGGGGGGGGGGGGGGCGAGCGTGCCTGCGTCTATGAGCGCGTTCTCTCTGGCTGAGTTCAGACCCCCCTCGCATTCCAGAGCAGTGAAAGTGAGAATGGGGTTTCCTAAATATCACACTAACTAACGTTGAAAAACATACTCAATATAAAATGATATTAAGACAGCTATTTCAGTCAAAAATAAAAAAAATCATAGGATGATGACTTCATAGGATGAACGCTGTGCTCTCACAGTTTGTATGCTGACTTGGCGTTCATACAAGTCACTTGTATACAAGTCAACAGTCATTTGTTTAAAAACACTGATGCTGGTAATTTTTGCGGGCCGTCTGACAGGTTAAAATAAATTATTGCGCTTTGGTTAGTCTATGTCCATCCTGCTTTGCACTTTCTATGCTGACTTAGCGGTCTGTATTCGTTGATATAAACGTCTTTTTAACAATCATTATCTGTTACACAGCGGTCGTATTTTCTGTGTTAATGACTTAGTAAAGGGGCTGAGCAGTCGGATGATGTTTAAAAAACATTCTATCCTTTAAAAGTATATAATGAAATGCTTATACAATATATCTTACTAAAAGAATAAAAATCATCTTACAATTTTTAGAGAGAGTTGAATAAACTCTTAACACATCAATGTCCATACCATTGATGGCCACGCGTCTATGGTTGTGTGTGTGTGTGTGTCACGGGATTCCCTCTCCCAGCCTTCACATTTGAACTCTGACATTTGAAACGTGCTGTTCAGACACTGTGATTAAACAATGTCATACAAAAAAAATAAAAAATAAAATAAATTCTATCCTTTAAAATAATTATCGTGCTAATTAAACTAAAGTTGAAAACATACTGTTCTTTAAAAGTATAAATGATATGGTTATAAAATAATATCTTGCTAATTTAACTAAAGTTGAAAAACATTCTGTTCTTTAAAAGTATATAAATTATATAATATAAAATCACAGAGTGGTTCTCTCTCTCTCTCTCTCTCTCTCTCTCTCTCTCTCATTTAAAACCATAACCTTAAAAGTTTAAATTAGATCTTTTAAAATTAAAAGACTGTTTAAATTAAATCTTTAAAGTATTATTAAAATCATATCTTCTATTTATATTCTAAGAAGACTTGTGTATTATAAAAAAATAAAATAATAATAATTAAAGCAAAAAGTATGCTTGGTCGTCTTAGATCTTTTGTCCATACAACATTTTGTCAAAGTTTTGTTGTTGTGTTGTTTTAAGAAATCCGAGGACTCCACATTGCTCTTATTTAGACTAAGTTGTATCATTTGGAAAATCACCACACAATTTCAGATAAGTAAAGTTTGTGTTGAGCGAATATTTAATTTTACTCGTCTTAATTCAAAGTATAAGTATAAGATCGTATAAGATAATTTTTACTTGTATCTCCCGAACTATCCTTAATCAGTGTGGAAACACACAGGGTGAAACCCTTTACATGTTACCCTTTAAATATATGTAGAAGTTTCAAATGTTAGCATTAGCCTATGGTGACCGCATGAACAGACTTTGGGGAGAGCTATATAGCAGGAAGCATCCCCTTTGACCTCCTCGATTTTGGAGGCTTTTTTTGTTAAAGACCCTACAAGTTAGTCCTCCCAAAAGAATTTCTCCCATCTAGTGGTTCTCCCATCTACTCGCTTTTTCAAATGCGTGTTGCAACTGCGGTAGCCGTAATGTGTCAAGAATCTATGACGACATGTCTTCCGATAGCGCTTCATCGAGTTTAATTGTACATGTTCTACCGTTATGCTGCCTATATAATGATTTACACAACCAAGCAATGGAAAAAGCTTGTCATTTAGACCGTAATTTTGACTTAACCGTCGAGAAGAAAGCAGGCACCTACACCTCTTTCTCCTTCATTAGCTCTTTCCACCTGGGAAAAGCTATCCCGGTATTTATTTACATACCGATAAATTAAATTTTAGCTTTTTGGCGACGAGGATTCCTTTTCCTGTGGCTCGGCATAAGTATGATCCTGCATTATAATGTACTGTGCAGCCTTTCAAATGTGCTGGGGGAGTATTATTGCCTCCCATATGGTCTAGTGGCTAGGATTCCTTGTTTTCATCCACGCTGCCCGGGGTTCAACTCCCGGTATGGAAAGTCAAAAAATTTGTTACATTGTCAACAAAATTCAAGTTATTCAATAATCATTTTTAGTTATTCATAGTCTTAGGGGCCTACACGAACTGCAGAAACAAGCAGAAGATATGTAAAAACTCATAAATGCTGTTTCAGTACTGAATCATTTTCACAAATACAATTATATTGAATTCAGAAAATTTCACTATGGAATATTTACTTTATCTATCATAATTTCAATTTAGTACATCATCATTTAAACTTTTCATCTCATAATTATGACGCATAGTCAATTTTTATTTCAACTTTTTGTTATAATTATTACTTAATTCAGAATTTCAATTTTTGTCAATTACGCCTTTTTAATGTAACACTATTTTGATGGTCCTTTTGAATGTGCTGTTGAGTAGTGTTGATGATGAAACGTGTTGAGTTAGGCTAGCGCTTTTTGTCCCTCTCTGCTATTATAGTGTTTCAAGATGGCGGAACGACACGGAAGCCTCCTTGGACTTACCCGCCCCATGTAAATAAAGATAAGAAATGTTTCGCTTACGAGGATAAGTCAGATCATTGGCAGAGGTCATTTTACACCCATGAGGACATATTTTATGAATACAGACAATGATTTTAGCTATTAAAATACCATTTTTTCACCGAGCGAATCTACACATGAGAGGCCTTCAGAAGTCATAACTTCAGGGGTCAACGGCTTAGGCCTGTTGGTTTAGGTATTTGTAAAAATCAAATACTGTATTACACTTTTCAAAGTTACAATAAAAAGACCTGTTGTGTTCTGACACAAGGTCATTAACTTGTTTTTATAAATGTATTTTGCTCATTTCTACAAATATCAACCTGAAAAATGAAAATCTGAAAAAACAAAACAAAAAAAAAACAGTGTTTTAAAATACAACTAAACCATGATAATGTTTAGTTTAGATGTTGATGACTAAGCTTCTGGCATATAGTCCAACCACGCAACAAGAAATCTAATATTGGTGTAATCTTTGAGAGGTCTCACTCACGACACACAACTTTGTAAATAAAATAAAATAAAATAAAATATTATGGAAGTCATTGTACTGTAATTTAACCATATTTTATTGATTAATATTATGGCTTCATGTTGATTTAAAGTTTTTAATTGTTGTTAACTAATACCTTTATCTTTTAACATCCGGCACAAAATGAAAGAGATGTATTATTAAAAAAAAAAAAAGAAAAAAAAAAAAAAAAAATGGAATGTTCACAATCACTATGTGTCAAAAACAGTATGCGTGTAAATAGTTGTGCAAAGTTCCACACCCTATGGACTAACTTTAAAAAACTAAACAAAAATACACATACATTATATATAACATACACAAATCATTTCTTAACTAAGCAACTGTCTCTTAAATTATCAGACACTCACCGCACCGATGTTAACATCACCATATATTGTATTTTCTACCATGATTGTAGTAACTATTGTCCCACCATTCTTCTGGGCAATTGTTAAGTTAAGCTGATTAGGGTTCTGAATTAATGGCTGTCCGAATGATGTAGAAATATTATGCTGGCGTCGTTGTGGAAGGTTGTTAGGCTGTTGAACGTCACCATCTGTTAAAAAATTAGCAATTAAATACACAACCAAAACCATGTAAACATTATAGTAAAGCTTATTGAAGATTGAGAAACATATTGACTACTAACAAAGTAAATTATACATCTTTCCTACGTTTGATATTCTTTTTTTTATTTTTTTCACTATGGACTTGATCCTTTTTAATGCTGTTTTCTCTCCATATTTATTCTGTAGTTCCTCTACTGTGTCTTCCAACCTCCCTGTTGTTCTTCTCCAGCTGTGTTAACCAAAGACAAACAGTTAGAAGAATAAAATGTATGTACAATAGCAAAAATAAAGTTGGTCATTAGTTGTTAGGGTTAGATACACCTGTAGACACATTCATACACCCGTTCGCCTGTTTTCATTTAGCATACACCAGAGTTCAAACATTCACTTTTTCAAAGGCCGAAAGATTGCGCGGTCAAAATTTCTCTTTTTAACATAGGAGTTAAAAAATGTACATGAGTCACGACGCATTGCATTATGCACCTGACCTGCCGGCTGATGAAGTATTTATTACATCAAGAAAAATGGATGAATACATTTATTAGATTTATTTAATAATATTGCCAGTTCCATATTATCTTTATTAAAAAATAAGACAATAAATGATTTTATTTTTTAAATTTGACTGCATTCTTTACTTTTTAAATTAATGAATTATAACAGACTGATGGGAAAAACATTATTTTGCTGTTACTTTTTTAAAATTTGTTTTATTATTCAACTATTTCTTTCTTTTTGTTAGTTTTTATTAGTTGTAATTTTATATAAACATTTAACTTTTAAAATAAAGGTTTTACAACAACATCACCATCTTCTGTTATATTTGGGCCTCCATGCTCATCTACTGTACAGTATATGATATTGGTGAAGGGGGCCCGCATGAATATATTTTTTAGGGTGCCCCCGAATTCTCTAGCTACGGCCCTGTTCACATCTCATCGTAAGCGCATAATATCACCTGCTCAAGTATGTCTTGATGAGTTTCTTCTGTATTAAACAGAGAATCTTCTCAGTCAGATCGTCGCAAGATCTCAGGAATCCTCTCACACTGCTCGTGTTCACGCGCTCCATCGCTAACGATTCAAACTTCCATAAAGCGCGCCAAAACAGCAGCGCGGAGATGTGACGTCACGTGTCGAGCGGGCACTCGTAAAAAGCACATCTTTGCATTTCTTCTGAAACAACCATTTTTAACATCACTAGCGCAACACTTATCATATTGCCGGGTGTGATTGTAATGTTTTGTATGGCGTTTTCTTTACACTCTCCCCGGATATCTGTTTCCTACAGTTAGCTGTAATGTTAGTGAACTCTAGGTCTTCTCTTTGTTCATATACGACAGTATTCGCATGAATTGGCTTGATTTGATAAAATTATGTTTTAAACCATCATCTTCACTTGAGACATTTACATTATATTATATACCGTCCTATATACCGTTATACCGTCCTAGTTTTTAAATAGCGCTAAAATGTATATTTTAACCCTTTATGCGGATATGCCGCACAAGGTTCTCTGTTCTCTGGTTCTATGTTTTTAAAAATAAAGACAAGGATGCCTCTTTCTATAAGCGACCCTCAAAATCTGTGCATACAACAAAACACGTGTAGGTGTACGATGATTTATCAGAAAATTACTTTTGTTTGAAGAAAAACTTAAATCAGCTGGTGCTTGATGACTATTGAAGTTATATTGAAGTTATGAATTCGGTAATGATGCGATATTTATCACGTTTTAATTTTAACTCAATACTCAAAACATCTTGTTGGTCAAATTAACTTAAAGCCTGCGCAAAATTATTCTTAACTTAAAGCACATTAACTTAAAGCATACGCATCCTAGCTACTTTCTAAATGTTTGTTACAGAACTTATGGTGAACAATTCACCATGTTTAATCAGATTTTGTCACTGGATCGAGTGAAAATAATAAACTTCTCCTTTGTTTTTATTCATCAAGTTAAATCCAAATGATAGGAAAACTTTATGATAGGAAAGTACGGACGGCGCCTTTGACCAATCCTCTACATATGGGGCACTTGCTCAGAGAAGGGGCACATTCTTTGCACACAACTAGGTGACCACAGGGGATGAAGACAATGTTCACTTCCTTATCCATGCAAACTTTGCATGTGCGCTCCTCTTGAAGTCTTCTTAACTGTTCCTCCATAGACAAGTCTGAAAGATCTTGACTCGGGGATGCTGCTTCATTTGTCTGGGCCGTCAGGCCACACTCAAATTCCATCTCTAAAGCAGACTTCACCACAGGATTGTTCTCTTGTTCTCTCACAAATTCTCTTGAGTCGCTGTCTCCATTAGTCAATAGCTGTTCAAATAGTCTTGGAAATCTTGCTTGAATCTGATGAACAAACTCTTGGCCCTTTTCTTGCAAGAGGTATTCACATCTTGGAAACCACTTAGCATGTTCTACCCATGGATCATCACCAGACTCCCAACATCCGAGTCCACCATCGCAACAAAAGCACTTCACGTCATCATTACGACCAACATAGTAAAAACCAGCCATAGCCAATTGGTCTGGTCGAACAGTTATTCTTGAGGGCCAGTAGACAAATGTGAGCAACCTTTCTTCACACTGTTGCATTGCCGATACATTGGAAAGGCTAGATAAAGGTACATTATCTGCACGGTCACCTCGAACGAAGCGGCAGTTGGGGTAATGCCTCTGGTGTTCTGATACTGCACGATCTCCCGGTTCCCAGTTGCTAAGCTGGCCTCCACAACTGAAGCAAGCCACTCTGTCGCCCTGGCCAAGGTAGTAGAAACCAGCTTTGGCAAGCTCGGCCGGAGCTACTGGTGCAAGAGTCCAATTCTGAAAGGTGTCAAGGCGTTCCTGTTCCCGACGCATGCCAAGATTGTGACAAGCCGGAGGGCGCTGGTGAGACATATCCTCAACTCCACGGGAGGAAATGGGGCTGGAAAGGGTCAGGTTGCTGAATGCCATGTTTAAGTAACCCACCCGCTCCTCCGTTTGGCCTGAAACAGATGCCGTGGTGGTCGATGTTACGGCTGTCACAGGGGCGGAAAGAGGATGGCTACGTTGCAAAGCGGGGGAAAAGGCACTTTTGATGAAGACATAAAAATGTGACCACTCAAGCCCTTCTCTCTGTCAGACATCCCATGACTAGTGTCTAGTCGTCCTCTCACATAATCTTATTAAACTTATTAAATACCCTCTATGATTCAGGACCCGATGCTAAGAACAAAATCGAATTTTGTTCAACACCACAAAATGTCCTTTTTTATGTTCTGTACACAGCGGGCAAATTAATTGTATCATTTGAAAAATCACCACACAATTTCAGGTATTCACATCTTGGAAATGGTTGCCGCTTCGGGAATACAGTAATTAAAATGCAGAAAACAAATATTTAATCTCTTAAAATCATGTATACTATTTTTATGAGCTCAGACATTTTTTTTAACCAGAATTTTTTTTATTTCAACATTATAATTTCATACATTGAAGTAGTGAAGAAAATGATAGACCGGCATTACGTACATAAAGTAAAACAACATTTACAGATGGTCTAACCAGAATAGAAAATCTCTGCAGGTGATCATGTCTTTCTCTAGGCTATAGTTGACCAGAATTTCAACTATTTCACCAACGTCTGTTTTTGCATTTTTTGACACCAGTGACACACAGAGATCCGTTACAAATGTCCATATAGCGAGTATCTCTGTGACTCCGAATTCGTCACTACATGCACTCAACACATCCAGAACTTTTCTGAGGATCACGCCGATCGGCTCTTTGCCGTTAAAAAACATCGGCGTTACATCGGTCCATGACTTTATCAAGCCTCTTACGACATCCATTTCATTTTTGAGATTTGTCACACGTTTGCTATCCTGCGCACAATCGTTTTTCATACCACACGCAGCGTCGATAATCCTGTGCATCAAGCCAACCATCTGGCCTCTAAAATGATCTTTAAACATACTGTCTAGCATGTCTCTTAAACGACAGTCTTTGCCCGTGGCGCACTCACACGCCGGATGATACTTGTGCCCCACATCGCCAGAACTGGACGGGGAGTCGCTCTCCATCAGGTTTTGCGTTTTCTAATTTTTTCAAATTTTCCTGGAATGTTCCTGGAATCTCCTGAGTCCTTGCTGCACAATTATCCAAGCCTTGTGTTTTTGGGTCGGAAGTTTGCGTCAGGTTCAGGCAAACAGGACTTTCAACTTTTGTTGCAGTAGCACAGCAGTCCGCGGCTAGTAGAGCTAGAGTAGAGCTAGAGCGTGCGATGTCCTGAAATATTTATCAGGACAACAACTCACCCCACCCTGTTGTGTAGGATGCACGGGGGCTGTCATCAGGAGAGCTGTAAAAAACTATGTAAATTAAAGCCACATTGCATCAGAAGAAGCGTCATGGAAAAGTTATGCATATGCCGCCAGAGAGAAGTTTATTATTTTCACTCGATCCAGTGACAAAATCTGATTAAACATGGTGAATTGTTCACCATAAGTTCTGTAACAAACATTTAGAAAGTAGCTAGGATGCGTTGTGGCGATTAAGGAAAAAAAAAGGAGCTTTACGCCACCTCTTCGTTTTGTTTACTTTTATTTTTTACTTTCACTTTGCGTGTATGGGGAGGCGCTTTTCAATTAACGGCGGAGGCAAGGAGGATATAAATGTGGGTTCGTACCTGAGAGAGTGCGCGTCATCCGAAGGTTTGAAGCTGAGGGAGTGATTGTTTGGATTACCGTATGAAGGGGAGAGACGGCCGCTTGTGAGCTGAGGTTTCCAGCGAGGGATGTCTGGTGCGTCGCGGAGTTCACTCAACTTCACTGCGTTGCACATCCTGATCATCTGGTTTTAATAAAGCTGAAGACAAGTATGGGCTGCTTAATCCGCCGAAACGGTGCCTGACAACAACACCCCCTAGATCCCTTCATAAACGACAAACTTGGTCAGTACCTGTGCGCCGCCATTACCCACTCATTCATTCACGCACGCACTCGCAAAACATTCACGCACGCACTTTTGATATGCTTATATTACTGTGATTGTTTATTGATTATTGTACCTTTTAAGTTTGTTGATATTAGTAACTTTGAGCTAATTAACAGAATGTTTATTCTATGTTTTTTTCTTTTTTGTACAATTTATGAATGGTCCTGGACGCGAATCTGCCTATTGGAAACGTGACACAGGTGACGCGGCGATTGCTACAGGGATTTTTTTTTTTTCCCCTTTTTTCTTTTTCTTTTCACCCTTGAATTACATTGTTGAACAGTTTTTTTTGTTTTGTTTTTTGTGTTTTTATTTTTATTTTTTGCTCTTGAAGGTTGTTTTGTGTCTTGTTATTGGGACATTGGAAAATAAAAAATTTTTTGCTAACAGTTGTCGCTGACAAATATATATTTTTTGTAAATATTGTAACCGGTGGTTTTTTGCTATCCGGGGAAAGATACCATCTTTGTCAGGAAATTCCTGGCTGGCGCCCGAACAGAAAGAATATATTATTTCTTTGAAAGACTTTTTGTGCTAGGGCGGTCACCACCGTTACAGAGTGGCGCCCGAACAGGGACTTGAGCATGAACATTGTATTTTTGTGAATTTTTTTTTTTGCTGGGGATTATTGCAACCTAAAAGACATTTCCGGATTGAGGTTGTGTGTACCTTAAAAGGAGAACCTCTTGTTTTCTTTGTGTGAACCTGCTACAAAATCTTTAACATTTTAAAAGTGATTGCGACTTGTTGAACATTCAAATTGAAAATTCAATCCCTCAAATCCTGTGACGTGTTTTGACAGAAAACTGTGTTTAAGTGGTCTAACTAGGGGATAATTACTTGTACTGGGTAAAAGTATTTTGTGAAACATTACTTTGTGTGGTTTTGTGAAAACTGTGAACTATGGTGTGAGAAAAATTGACACATACACTATTCCTGATTTACATTTTACATTTACTGATTTACCAACACTGCAACACTTTAATCACTCTCGTGAACACAACAAATATGGCGGCAACCCCTCTTTCCCCATCTACTTTTGTAGAAATGGAGTCACCCCCAGACATTGCAACTCCAGTATGGCCACCAGCAGTGCGACCTCTGATACCTCAAGTACCTCCCCCTGGTGTCTCTGCAGTGTATAACACCCCTATTCCATTCAGTCCCATGCATCCTGTAACCCTTTTTCCAAGGTTTCCTCCTGTTCTAGCTGGCAGCACTCCCGTGCAAACTCTCACCTGGGCACCCCTAATGGATAACATGCAGCTTTGCACATCATCCGAAGGAGAAACTCCGTCTTCAGTTGCACAACACGACCTGCCAAACGTTCTACCAACTCCTGGAAGGGAAATTCAACAGGTTACTGCTCAGGTACAAGGGAACTGGGATATTTTATTTGACTTCATGAAAAGACAAGAAAAAAATGTGAATGATCTTACCCAAGAAATGAAAGTCACTTCTTCTCACCACAAAAGTCAACTCGCTGACCTTACTGCAAAAATGGAGGATAACAAGAGTCAAATCTTCACTCTGTTGACCACCACCAAACAACAGGAGGAATCTGAAACAGACAAGTTGACTAAAGCTGTGAAGCAAATGATTACAGATGAACTGAAACAGGTGGAATCTAATATGGTGTCGGAAATGCGTTTCATGGTGGACCAACTTCAGTCAGAAGTTCAGCAGGACCTCAAAGCTGTTCAACACGCATTTCAAACGAATCACGATCACCTTACCACAGAACTTCAGCAATGTGTCACTCAAATTAACAAGTTCTCTACATGTGTAAGGGAATTGAAAGATGAGATGGAGAAAGAGTTTCAAGGACTCAAAAAACAGATTGAGGAACAAAACGTGGCACCATCAGTTTCCAGCACCCCCATTACTTCAACTCTGCCATCTGAGTCTTCAACTTCTGCAACTCTTCAACCGTCATCTGTAATAAAAAGTGACCATATCAGGTTAACTTTTCCCACTTTTGGAAGGCCATCAGATGATGCAGACCCCCTACTGTACCTAACTAAGTGTCAGGATTTCTTGGCTCTTCATCCCCTCATTGATGTGGATATCTTGGCCACCTTCCGTACTGTCCTACACGGGACCGCACGTGACTGGTGGGAGGTCAGACGTTCCAGCATAACCACATGGAGTGAGTTTGAGGCAGCTTTTCTTTCTGCATTCTTATCTGAAGATTATGAGGATGAACTGGCTGAACGGGTTAGAACAAAGATCCAGGGTGAGAAAGAATCTATAAGAGACTTTGCTTTTTCCTACAGAGCACTTTGTAGAAGATGGAAGGCTGATCTAACGGAAGGTGAAATTGTAAAGATGATACTGAAAAACATCAAGCCTTACCTGGCCAGCCAATTGCGTAGTCGAGTAAGTACTGTGGAGGAGTTGGTTAAGTTAGGACACCAACTGGAAAAAGATCATGAACAACAGCTTCGATATGAAGGTCGACTGGGTCCAAAGCATCCCCCCACATCACAAAAACCCTCACCGAACCGACCTGTTGAGAATGCACCCGTTCAATGTTGGAGATGCAGAGGACAGCATCCGCCAGGGAAGTGTCCACACTATATACCTCCACAGTCCCCGCAGCATCCATATTCCTCTCCTCAGACAAGGGGTCAGACTTCGAACAACTCTGTTACTGCCACGAGAATGCAGAAGCCTCCATCGACCATCAAGACAACCACAATACCCACAGGCCCTAATGCACCAATGTCAGTACCTCAGCAATTGGTTGTTCCCATCAGTATTGCTGCCTGGACTGGAAAAGCCATCGTGGATACTGGTGCAAGTTTCACTCTTATTCATGAAAGTCTCATGAAGCTGTTTCCATCATCCACTCAGCTCCACCCATGGTCCCGTGGACCTCTCTACTTGGCAAATGGAAAAGCAGAGATTCCATTAGGATGGATGAATACCACCCTACAACTCCATGACCAAGCTTTCACTATACCTGCTGCTGTTCTGACGTCACAAGCTCTCGCCTATGCTGTAGTCCTAGGTTTGGATTTTATCTTCTTCAGTGGGATGCAGCTTAATGTCATAGACCAAAAATATTCTTTCAAGTTTTCTCTTGGAAAAGAGTATCCCTTTCAACCAGGCAATGCCAGTGTACCAATTGTAAGTCCACCACAAGGAAACCTGCCACAGAAGAAAATCACACAGAATCTGTCTTTACTAAGTTCTATTCCACCTCCATCTACTCAACTGCTAATTCAACATCTTGACAGTATGGATAAAGAAATGTTAATTCAAAAGGCAGTGGATGAAGCTCATTTACCCCCAGATGGTAAACAACAGTTGCTCCACATCCTGCAAAGCCACCCTCAGGTGTGTACTCCCCGGACGGGACGTACTGATGTTCTGCAACACCACATTTATACTACTTGCCAAGTACCCATTAAACAAAAACCATATCGCATGTCTCCTCTAAAACAACTTGCCATGGATGAGCAACTTGAAGAAATGCTGGTGGAAGGAATTGTTGAACCATCTCACTCTGGTTGGGCCTCACCAGTGGTTTTGGTTCCTAAAAAGGATGGAAAACTTAGATTCTGTGTGGATTACAGAAAAGTTAATTCGGTCACAGAAAGTGATGCTTACCCTTTCCCCAACATTACAGAAATCCTGGAGTCACTCTCTGGAGCTGCCATTTTCACCACTATCGATCTCAACAGTGGCTATTGGCAGGTGATAATGAGCCCCGATAGCAAAGCCAAGACTGCCTTTATCACACCTGCAGGGCTCTATCAGTTTAATGTTATGCCTTTTGGTCTCAAAAATGCTCCCGCCACTTTTCAGAGACTTATGGAAACAGTCCTGGGGGAGTTAAGAAGAAAAATATGCCTCGTCTATATAGACGATATAATCATTTACTCACCTTCGATCAACCAGCACTTCCATGACCTTCAGACGGTTCTTCACAGGTTGGAAACGGCTGGGCTAACTATTAATTTGAAGAAGAGCAAGTTCTGTCTGCAAGAAATCACCTTTCTGGGTCATGTAGTCGGCATTCAAGGCATTTCAGCAGACCCAGGTAAGACAGAGGCCATTCACGTCTACCCTGTGCCAAAAAACCTGAAGGAGGTTCAAAGGTTCCTTGGATTAGCAGGCTGGTACCATCGGTTTGTCCCGAACTTTTCAAGAATAGCCGAACCCCTCAACTCACTGAAAAAGAAAGGACAACGATTTCAGTGGACAGTACAGTGCCAACAAGCATTCGAACAATTAAAGTCTTGCCTCACCTCATCACCCATCCTTGGCCATCCAGATCTTGCACTCCCCTTCACTGTTTACACTGACGCCAGTGACACGGGTCTGGGTGCAATTCTGGCCCAACGGAAAGATACTAGCAGGGAGGAAGTGATTGCATATGCAAGCAGATCCTTAACAGGAGCTGAATTAAATTACACAGCAACCGAAAAGGAATGTCTGGCAGTAGTGTGGGCTTTAGAAAAATGGCAACATTACCTGGAACACAAACTTTTCACCGTTGTCACAGACCATTCCGCCCTACACTGGGTCATGGGTTCCACCAAAACCACCAGTCGTCTCATCCGTTGGGTACTGCGACTGCAGAAATTTGATTTTATCATAGAGTACAGAAAAGGGAAACTCAATGTAGCACCAGATGCTCTATCCAGGACTTCTCAAACCTCAAGTTGCAATCTGTACACCAGCCACAAGGACCCGGAGCTTCCATTGTCAGATGTTGTCTTGTGGGAGGAACAACACAAAGACACTGAGGTTACGAAGTTATTACAAGCAGTTGCAGAAAACCGTTTAAGTCTGGTAGAACAATACGAAGTTGTTGAGGACAAATTATATCATAAAACATACCTCCCAAATAACCAGTTGCACTACCGTGTGTACGTTCCCAGTAGTCTTCGGCCCTCTCTGCTGCAGCACTATCACTCCAGTCCTCTTAGTGGCCATGGAGGAATCTACAAAACGTACAAGCGACTCCAGGAAGTAGCATTTTGGCCTGGCATGTGGTCTGATGTGAAACGTCATGTCAAAACCTGTATAAAATGTCAAACTTTGAAAAATGATAATCGAAAACCTGCTGGAAAATTGCAGCAAATTACCACCACACACCCAAACCAAATGCTAGGAGTTGACATCATGGGTCCCTTACCAC
Organism: Rutilus rutilus; assembly: GCF_951802725.1. NCBI lineage: Eukaryota > Metazoa > Chordata > Actinopteri > Cypriniformes > Leuciscidae > Rutilus > Rutilus rutilus. Next base: position 17,511,370 of record NC_140213.1, on the reverse strand, counting down.
GGAGTTCAAATCAAAATGAATACCTGCTAGTGTTCGTTGATTATTATTCGCGCTGGGTGGAGTTATTCCCCATCCGTCAGGCCACTGCACAAAGTGTTGCTTCCATCTTCAGAAAAGAGATCCTGACTCGATGGGGCGTTCCGGATTTCATTCTCTCAGACAGGGGTGCTCAGTTTGTCTCAGTTGTGTTCAGAGAGCTGTGTGAGAATTGGAGCATTACATCCAAACTAACTACAGCCTACCATCCACAAACCAACATGACAGAAAGAGTGAATCGTACCCTCAAAACTATGATGGCAGCCTACGTAGACGACAATCACAAGAAGTGGGATCAGTTCTTGCCCGAGTTTCGATTCGCCCTGAATTCCGCCATCCAAGAGACCACTGGACTATCTCCAGCAGAACTCCAGCTTGGCAGAAAGCTCCAAGGACCAATGGATAAAATACTTTGTGGCCCTAACTTATCTCCAGACACTGCTTCTTACGATGTGGTCCATCACCTCCATCAGCTGCAAATGCAAGCTAAAGAAAATAGTGAAAAAGCCAAGATGAGACAACTGAGGAACTATAATAAAAAGAGAAGAGAGTCAACTTTCAAACATAAAGACAGAGTTTGGCTGCGAAACTTTCCACAATCAAGTGCAAAACACCACTTTAGTGCAAAGTTGGCACCAAAATGGAAAGGACCGTACCGTATCCTGAAACAGTTGGGTCCACTGAACTATCAAATAGCTCTGGAAGATACAGGCGAAGATGTACGTACAGCACATGTCTGTAACTTAAAAATGTGTTTTCCAACAGCGGAAGAATTGGAGTCTCTGGGGAAAAAAAAACTGTATGAGCTATTTCAAGAACCCTCGGATGATGAAGAATTCTTAGGTTTCTAATACATGTTTTTTTTTAACAACCGTGGGTTGTTTTCTTCCAGGGAGGGAGAGTGTGGCGATTAAGGAAAAAAAAAGGAGCTTTACGCCACCTCTTCGTTTTGTTTACTTTTATTTTTTACTTTCACTTTGCGTGTATGGGGAGGCGCTTTTCAATTAACGGCGGAGGCAAGGAGGATATAAATGTGGGTTCGTACCTGAGAGAGTGCGCGTCATCCGAAGGTTTGAAGCTGAGGGAGTGATTGTTTGGATTACCGTATGAAGGGGAGAGACGGCCGCTTGTGAGCTGAGGTTTCCAGCGAGGGATGTCTGGTGCGTCGCGGAGTTCACTCAACTTCACTGCGTTGCACATCCTGATCATCTGGTTTTAATAAAGCTGAAGACAAGTATGGGCTGCTTAATCCGCCGAAACGGTGCCTGACAACAACACCCCCTAGATCCCTTCATAAACGACAAACTTGGTCAGTACCTGTGCGCCGCCATTACCCACTCATTCATTCACGCACGCACTCGCAAAACATTCACGCACGCACTTTTGATATGCTTATATTACTGTGATTGTTTATTGATTATTGTACCTTTTAAGTTTGTTGATATTAGTAACTTTGAGCTAATTAACAGAATGTTTATTCTATGTTTTTTTCTTTTTTGTACAATTTATGAATGGTCCTGGACGCGAATCTGCCTATTGGAAACGTGACACAGGTGACGCGGCGATTGCTACAGGGATTTTTTTTTTTTTCCCCTTTTTTCTTTTTCTTTTCACCCTTGAATTACATTGTTGAACAGTTTTTTTTGTTTTGTTTTTTGTGTTTTTATTTTTATTTTTTGCTCTTGAAGGTTGTTTTGTGTCTTGTTATTGGGACATTGGAAAATAAAAAATTTTTTGCTAACAGTTGTCGCTGACAAATATATATTTTTTGTAAATATTGTAACCGGTGGTTTTTTGCTATCCGGGGAAAGATACCATCTTTGTCAGGAAATTCCTGGCTGGCGCCCGAACAGAAAGAATATATTATTTCTTTGAAAGACTTTTTGTGCTAGGGCGGTCACCACCGTTACAGCGTATGCTTTAAGTTAATGTGCTTTAAGTTAAGAATAATTTTGCGCAGGCTTTAAGTTAATTTGACCAACAAGATGTTTTGAGTATTGAGTTAAAATTAAAACGTGATAAATATCGCATCATTACCGAATTCATAACTTCAATATAACTTCAATAGTCATCAAGCACCAGCTGATTTAAGTTTTTCTTCAAACAAAAGTAATTTTCTGATAAATCATCGTACACCTACACGTGTTTTGTTGTATGCACAGATTTTGAGGGTCGCTTATAGAAAGAGGCATCCTTGTCTTTATTTTTAAAAACATAGAACCAGAGAACAGAGAACCTTGTGCGGCATATCCGCATAAAGGGTTAAAATATACATTTTAGCGCTATTTAAAAACTAGGACGGTATAACGGTATATAGGACGGTATATAATATAATGTAAATGTCTCAAGTGAAGATGATGGTTTAAAACATAATTTTATCAAATCAAGCCAATTCATGCGAATACTGTCGTATATGAACAAAGAGAAGACCTAGAGTTCACTAACATTACAGCTAACTGTAGGAAACAGATATCCGGGGAGAGTGTAAAGAAAACGCCATACAAAACATTACAATCACACCCGGCAATATGATAAGTGTTGCGCTAGTGATGTTAAAAATGGTTGTTTCAGAAGAAATGCAAAGATGTGCTTTTTACGAGTGCCCGCTCGACACGTGACGTCACATCTCCGCGCTGCTGTTTTGGCGCGCTTTATGGAAGTTTGAATCGTTAGCGATGGAGCGCGTGAACACGAGCAGTGTGAGAGGATTCCTGAGATCTTGCGACGATCTGACTGAGAAGATTCTCTGTTTAATACAGAAGAAACTCATCAAGACATACTTGAGCAGGTGATATTATGCGCTTACGATGAGATGTGAACAGGGCCGTAGCTAGAGAATTCGGGGGCACCCTAAAAAATATATTCATGCGGGCCCCCTTCACCAATATCATATACTGTACAGTAGATGAGCATGGAGGCCCAAATATAACAGAAGATGGTGATGTTGTTGTAAAACCTTTATTTTAAAAGTTAAATGTTTATATAAAATTACAACTAATAAAAACTAACAAAAAGAAAGAAATAGTTGAATAATAAAACAAATTTTAAAAAAGTAACAGCAAAATAATGTTTTTCCCATCAGTCTGTTATAATTCATTAATTTAAAAAGTAAAGAATGCAGTCAAATTTAAAAAATAAAATCATTTATTGTCTTATTTTTTAATAAAGATAATATGGAACTGGCAATATTATTAAATAAATCTAATAAATGTATTCATCCATTTTTCTTGATGTAATAAATACTTCATCAGCCGGCAGGTCAGGTGCATAATGCAATGCGTCGTGACTCATGTACATTTTTTAACTCCTATGTTAAAAAGAGAAATTTTGACCGCGCAATCTTTCGGCCTTTGAAAAAGTGAATGTTTGAACTCTGGTGTATGCTAAATGAAAACAGGCGAACGGGTGTATGAATGTGTCTACAGGTGTATCTAACCCTAACAACTAATGACCAACTTTATTTTTGCTATTGTACATACATTTTATTCTTCTAACTGTTTGTCTTTGGTTAACACAGCTGGAGAAGAACAACAGGGAGGTTGGAAGACACAGTAGAGGAACTACAGAATAAATATGGAGAGAAAACAGCATTAAAAAGGATCAAGTCCATAGTGAAAAAAATAAAAAAAAGAATATCAAACGTAGGAAAGATGTATAATTTACTTTGTTAGTAGTCAATATGTTTCTCAATCTTCAATAAGCTTTACTATAATGTTTACATGGTTTTGGTTGTGTATTTAATTGCTAATTTTTTAACAGATGGTGACGTTCAACAGCCTAACAACCTTCCACAACGACGCCAGCATAATATTTCTACATCATTCGGACAGCCATTAATTCAGAACCCTAATCAGCTTAACTTAACAATTGCCCAGAAGAATGGTGGGACAATAGTTACTACAATCATGGTAGAAAATACAATATATGGTGATGTTAACATCGGTGCGGTGAGTGTCTGATAATTTAAGAGACAGTTGCTTAGTTAAGAAATGATTTGTGTATGTTATATATAATGTATGTGTATTTTTGTTTAGTTTTTTAAAGTTAGTCCATAGGGTGTGGAACTTTGCACAACTATTTACACGCATACTGTTTTTGACACATAGTGATTGTGAACATTCCATTTTTTTTTTTTTTTTTCTTTTTTTTTTTTTAATAATACATCTCTTTCATTTTGTGCCGGATGTTAAAAGATAAAGGTATTAGTTAACAACAATTAAAAACTTTAAATCAACATGAAGCCATAATATTAATCAATAAAATATGGTTAAATTACAGTACAATGACTTCCATAATATTTTATTTTATTTTATTTTATTTACAAAGTTGTGTGTCGTGAGTGAGACCTCTCAAAGATTACACCAATATTAGATTTCTTGTTGCGTGGTTGGACTATATGCCAGAAGCTTAGTCATCAACATCTAAACTAAACATTATCATGGTTTAGTTGTATTTTAAAACACTGTTTTTTTTTGTTTTGTTTTTTCAGATTTTCATTTTTCAGGTTGATATTTGTAGAAATGAGCAAAATACATTTATAAAAACAAGTTAATGACCTTGTGTCAGAACACAACAGGTCTTTTTATTGTAACTTTGAAAAGTGTAATACAGTATTTGATTTTTACAAATACCTAAACCAACAGGCCTAAGCCGTTGACCCCTGAAGTTATGACTTCTGAAGGCCTCTCATGTGTAGATTCGCTCGGTGAAAAAATGGTATTTTAATAGCTAAAATCATTGTCTGTATTCATAAAATATGTCCTCATGGGTGTAAAATGACCTCTGCCAATGATCTGACTTATCCTCGTAAGCGAAACATTTCTTATCTTTATTTACATGGGGCGGGTAAGTCCAAGGAGGCTTCCGTGTCGTTCCGCCATCTTGAAACACTATAATAGCAGAGAGGGACAAAAAGCGCTAGCCTAACTCAACACGTTTCATCATCAACACTACTCAACAGCACATTCAAAAGGACCATCAAAATAGTGTTACATTAAAAAGGCGTAATTGACAAAAATTGAAATTCTGAATTAAGTAATAATTATAACAAAAAGTTGAAATAAAAATTGACTATGCGTCATAATTATGAGATGAAAAGTTTAAATGATGATGTACTAAATTGAAATTATGATAGATAAAGTAAATATTCCATAGTGAAATTTTCTGAATTCAATATAATTGTATTTGTGAAAATGATTCAGTACTGAAACAGCATTTATGAGTTTTTACATATCTTCTGCTTGTTTCTGCAGTTCGTGTAGGCCCCTAAGACTATGAATAACTAAAAATGATTATTGAATAACTTGAATTTTGTTGACAATGTAACAAATTTTTTGACTTTCCATACCGGGAGTTGAACCCCGGGCAGCGTGGATGAAAACAAGGAATCCTAGCCACTAGACCATATGGGAGGCAATAATACTCCCCCAGCACATTTGAAAGGCTGCACAGTACATTATAATGCAGGATCATACTTATGCCGAGCCACAGGAAAAGGAATCCTCGTCGCCAAAAAGCTAAAATTTAATTTATCGGTATGTAAATAAATACCGGGATAGCTTTTCCCAGGTGGAAAGAGCTAATGAAGGAGAAAGAGGTGTAGGTGCCTGCTTTCTTCTCGACGGTTAAGTCAAAATTACGGTCTAAATGACAAGCTTTTTCCATTGCTTGGTTGTGTAAATCATTATATAGGCAGCATAACGGTAGAACATGTACAATTAAACTCGATGAAGCGCTATCGGAAGACATGTCGTCATAGATTCTTGACACATTACGGCTACCGCAGTTGCAACACGCATTTGAAAAAGCGAGTAGATGGGAGAACCACTAGATGGGAGAAATTCTTTTGGGAGGACTAACTTGTAGGGTCTTTAACAAAAAAAGCCTCCAAAATCGAGGAGGTCAAAGGGGATGCTTCCTGCTATATAGCTCTCCCCAAAGTCTGTTCATGCGGTCACCATAGGCTAATGCTAACATTTGAAACTTCTACATATATTTAAAGGGTAACATGTAAAGGGTTTCACCCTGTGTGTTTCCACACTGATTAAGGATAGTTCGGGAGATACAAGTAAAAATTATCTTATACGATCTTATACTTATACTTTGAATTAAGACGAGTAAAATTAAATATTCGCTCAACACAAACTTTACTTATCTGAAATTGTGTGGTGATTTTCCAAATGATACAACTTAGTCTAAATAAGAGCAATGTGGAGTCCTCGGATTTCTTAAAACAACACAACAACAAAACTTTGACAAAATGTTGTATGGACAAAAGATCTAAGACGACCAAGCATACTTTTTGCTTTAATTATTATTATTTTATTTTTTTATAATACACAAGTCTTCTTAGAAGATAAATAGAAGATATGATTTTAATAATACTTTAAAGATTTAATTTAAACAGTCTTTTAATTTTAAAAGATCTAATTTAAACTTTTAAGGTTATGGTTTTAAATGAGAGAGAGAGAGAGAGAGAGAGAGAGAGAGAGAGAGAGAGAGAGAACCACTCTGTGATTTTATATTATATAATTTATATACTTTTAAAGAACAGAATGTTTTTCAACTTTAGTTAAATTAGCAAGATATTATTTTATAACCATATCATTTATACTTTTAAAGAACAGTATGTTTTCAACTTTAGTTTAATTAGCACGATAATTATTTTAAAGGATAGAATTTATTTTATTTTTTATTTTTTTTGTATGACATTGTTTAATCACAGTGTCTGAACAGCACGTTTCAAATGTCAGAGTTCAAATGTGAAGGCTGGGAGAGGGAATCCCGTGACACACACACACACACAACCATAGACGCGTGGCCATCAATGGTATGGACATTGATGTGTTAAGAGTTTATTCAACTCTCTCTAAAAATTGTAAGATGATTTTTATTCTTTTAGTAAGATATATTGTATAAGCATTTCATTATATACTTTTAAAGGATAGAATGTTTTTTAAACATCATCCGACTGCTCAGCCCCTTTACTAAGTCATTAACACAGAAAATACGACCGCTGTGTAACAGATAATGATTGTTAAAAAGACGTTTATATCAACGAATACAGACCGCTAAGTCAGCATAGAAAGTGCAAAGCAGGATGGACATAGACTAACCAAAGCGCAATAATTTATTTTAACCTGTCAGACGGCCCGCAAAAATTACCAGCATCAGTGTTTTTAAACAAATGACTGTTGACTTGTATACAAGTGACTTGTATGAACGCCAAGTCAGCATACAAACTGTGAGAGCACAGCGTTCATCCTATGAAGTCATCATCCTATGATTTTTTTTATTTTTGACTGAAATAGCTGTCTTAATATCATTTTATATTGAGTATGTTTTTCAACGTTAGTTAGTGTGATATTTAGGAAACCCCATTCTCACTTTCACTGCTCTGGAATGCGAGGGGGGTCTGAACTCAGCCAGAGAGAACGCGCTCATAGACGCAGGCACGCTCGCCCCCCCCCCCCCCCCTCTTCCTGCCGACACACACACACACACACACACACAGACGCGTGTGCCACTCTGAGTGCTCTGGTGAACTAATTCAGGAAAAAACAGTGTTTTTGTTTTACCAGTTTTAATAATGTTTTGAATTTAAAAACATTATTACGACTTTTAATAATATATTACATTTAAAACATTTTTAAACCTTATGATTTTAAGGTTGGTTTGATTTTTAAGCCCTAACACAATGTCTCATCGTGATCACTGAATACAACCCTAGGAGTCAGAGACCGTCAGGTGGTACTGTAAGAGAGAACCACTCTGTGATTTTATATTATATTATTTTTGTTTATCTAAAACTAAAATTTCTGTAGTTTTTTATTTTACACAATTTTTAAAAGAACAGTATGTTTTCAGCTTTAGTTAAATTATTTTATAACCATTTCATTTATACTTTAAAAGAACAGAATGTTTTTCAACCTTAGTTAAATTATTTTATACTCATTTCATTTATACTTTTTAAAGAACAGTATGTTTTCAACTTTTTGTGGTAGGTTGAAGATATTATATATTGTATGATGTATTCTTTTATCCTTATTCATTTATTATTTTGTGTGATAGACACCACACTGATTTTCATAACCTGTACGTTGTTTTTCTTCAGCGCTCTCTATAAACATTTAACTGCTTGTATAATTGTTTTTCAATGGTTGTGTGACACACTTTCAGTCTTTTCTTCTCACTTTCACTGTTACCTCAGGAATGTCAGAGGACGCGCGCACAATCACACACACACACACACACACACACACACACACACACACATACAGGCACAATACTCTGTCTTTTTTCTCACTTTCCAAAGGGGCTCACAATGTACTCAGGAATGCTGAGGAGATGCTGACACATATCCCATATCCTATATATATATATAACAGAGCCTTCAAACTTTCTGTCAAATCACATGATTTAGGGATAAAAAGGTTCAAATAGGGCAAACTAACTGTCGAAACCACATGATCAAAGCAAGGTCAATAGGGCAAACCATAACAACATATGCCGGAAAGACACCGGAAGGCCACCTGTCAAAACACATGATCGAAGGGATAGGGAGGGTCAATAGGTCAAAACTAACTGTCAAAACCACATGATCGACGGATAGGGAGGGTCAATAGGTCAATCCAGAACAATAGAGACCGGAAGGGCGACCGGAAAGGTCAACCGGAAGGTCAATGACAACCGGAAGCCATCAATCATTTTGACACATGGTGTCCCATATTAACTACTCCTATGCAATTTACCATAGTAGGAAAAGCATGTGTGTTTCACGGGACGTTCCTTCCCCATAGTAAGTCAAAGGGGCAACTTTGGGCATCTCCTGCCCCCCAGGGGTGCAACTTTTACCCCATTGAGAGGTATGTTCTTACAGAGCCTGTCAGCCTCTTCAAATGTGGCAAATCACACGTTTCTGCGAAATCGTCGCTCAGAGTTATGACTCGTCAAAGTTTGTCGCAATGTTAAGTCTATGGGATTTTTCGGACGCTTTTTCGCCCCTGGGGCGAACACCGCACCCCCGATCGCTTATAAAAGTCATAGCACACCTCTCCTTAATGAGCCGGTCGATTTGACACCTCATTCATGGATCTGTGACAAACGGTGCGGGACAAGTTACGCGCCAAACTTTGTGTGGAATAATAAAAAGAAGAATAATAATAATAAGTATGAGCAATAACAATAGTGATGCCTTGCTTTCAGCAAGCACCACTAATAATAAGAAGAATAATAAGTATGAGCAATAACAATAGTGATGCCTTGCTTTCAGCAAGCACCACTAACTAGAATGTACATTTCCTGAAGAAAATGTGAAGTGGTGCTTGCAGTGGCAAAACTCGCCACTCGGTTGCTAGGGTGTTGTACATGATTGCATACGAGCCAACAACCATGCCTGTACGATGTTGTGGAGCTGAAATATGGCTTCTATATGTTGCAATATGGTTGCTAGGTGGCTCTAAATGGTTGCTAGGGTGTGAATACACAGTTACCATGGTGATATTTACAGACTGTTTTCCAACTGAAACTAATGAGCCAACCCCCATCTCTATATGATGTTCTGATGCAGAGATGTAGGTCTTGTAAAATGGTTGCTAGGGTACTCTGTTTGGTTGCTAGGGAGTGGCTTGGCAGCTGCCAATCATGAAACTCTAAAGGCTGCTAGTCAGTACGAATGATATAAACCAACTCCCATTCCTCTGTGACATTCAGAATGAAAGATATCCCTCTATGGATTTTGGTTGCTAAGGTGCTCGACAGTGATTGCTGGGGCGGGGCTAGCAAGTGTTGTGGTGTCTCATGAATGGCTGTTTGCTGCCCTGAGTCAAACTTGTCTTAACTCCATCTCTTTATGATGTTCTGATGCAGAGATATAGGTCTTGTAAAATGGTTGCTAGGGTACCCTGTTTGGTTGCTATGGAGTTGCTTGGCAGCTGCCAATGATGAAACTGCAAAGGCTTCTTGTCACTATGAATGATATAAACCAACTCCCATGCCTCTGTGACATTCAGAATGGAAGATATCCCTCTTTGGATTTTGGTTGCTAAGGTGCTCGACAATGGTTGCTAGGGAGGGTCTAGGAAGTATTGAGGTGATTCATGATTGGCTGTTTGCTGCCCAGAGTCAAATGAGACCACCCCCGTGTTTCTATGACAATTCAGTCTTGAGATATCCCTTTGATCTCTTTCAATGGAAGTCTATGGGACTTGTTGCTAAGGTGCTCTAAATGGTTGCTAGGGCGTGGCTTGATAGCTTCACACTGATCTTGAGGGACTGATTGGTCGTCTGAGTAAAATGAGGCCGCCCCCTTGTCTCTATGACAATGTGATCCAGAGCTACGTTCAATACAAAATCCCTATGCAATTTACCATAGTAGGAAAAGCATGTGTGTTTCACGGGACATTCCTTCCCCATAGTAAGTCAATGGGGCAACTTTGGGACGCTCTTGCCCCCCAGGGGTGCAACTTTTACCCCATTGTGAGGTATGTTCGTACAGAGCCTGTCAGCCTCTTCAAATGTGGCAAATCACACGTTTCTGCGAAATCCTCGCTCAGAGCTACGAGTGCTCAAAGTTCGTCGCAATGTTAAGTCAATGGGACTTTTTGGGACGCTTTTTCGCCCCTGGGGCGACCACCGTACAACCGATCGCTTAGAAAAGATATAGCACACCTCTCCTCAATGAGCCGGTCGATTTGACACCTCACTCAGGGGTCTGAGACAAACGGTGCGGGGCGAGTTACGCGCCAAACTTTGTCCAGAATAATAAGAATAATAACTAGAATGTACATTTCCTGAAGAAAATGTGAAGTGGTGCTTGCAGTGGCAAAACTCGCCACTCGGTTGCTAGGGTGTTGTACATGATTGCATACGAGCCAACAACCATGCCTCTACGATGTTGTGGAGCTGAAATATGGCTTCTATATGTTGCAATATGGTTGCTAGGTGGCTCTAAATGGTTGCTAGGGTGTGAATACACAGTTACCATGGTGATATTTACAGACTGTTTTCCAAATGAAACTAATGAGCCAACCCCCATCTCTATACAATATTCTGATGCAGAGAGATGTAGGTCTTGTAAAATGGTTGCTAGGGTACTCTGTTTGGTTGCTATGGAGATGCTTGTCAGCTGCTAATGATGAAACTGCAAAGGCTTCTTGTCAGTATGAATGATATAAACCAACTCCCATCTCTATATGATGTTCTGATGCAGAGATATACGTTTTGCTAAACAGTTTCTAGGGTACTCTATTTGGTTGCTAGCGAGTGGCTTGTCAGCTGCCAATCATGAAACTCCAAAGGCTTCTTGTCACTATGAATGATATAAACCAACTCCCATGCCTCTGTGACATTCAGAATGGAAGATATCCCTCTTTGGATTTTGGTTGCTAAGGTGCTCGACAATGGTTGCTAGGGAGGGGCTTGGAAGTGTTGAGGTGATTCATGATTGGCTGTTTGCTGCCCCGAGTCAAATGAGACCACCCCCATGTTTCTATGACAATTCAGTCCGGAGATATCTCTTTGAACTCTTTCAATGTAAGTCTATGGATCTTGTTGCTAAGGGGCTCTAAATGGTTGCTAAGGCGTGGCTTGATAGCTTCACAATGATCCAGAGAGACTGACTGGTCATCTGAGTAAAATGAGCCCTCCCCTTTGTCTCTATGACACTGTGATCCAGAGCTACGTTCAATACAAAGTCCCTATGCAATTTACCATAGTAGGAAAAGCATGTGTGTTTCACGGGATGTTCCTTCCCTATAGTAAGTCAATGGGGCAACTTTGGGCATCTCCTGCCCCCCAGGGGTGCAACTTTTACCCCATTGTGAGGTATGTTCTTACAGAGCCTGTCAGCCTCTTCAAATGTGGCAAATCACACGTTTCTGCGAAATCCTTGCTCAGAGCTACGTGTGGTCAAAGTTCGTCGCAATGTTAAGTCAATGGGACTTTTTTGGCCGCTTTTTCGCCCCTGGGGCGAACACCGTACCCCCGATCACTTATAAAAGTCATAGCACACCATTCCCGAATAATCCGCACGATTTGACGCCTCATTCGTGTGTCTGTGACAAAAGCTGCGGGACGAGTTACGCGCCAAACTTTTGTCCGGAATAATAAGAAGAAAAATAATAATAACTAGAATGTACATTTCCTGAAGAAAATGTGAAGTGGTGCTTGCAGTGGCAAAATTCGGCACGGTTGCTAGGGTTTTACTAGGTGGTTGCTATGGTGTTCTGGGAGGTTTCCAAGGTATTCTGGGTGGTTGCTAGGGCGTTGCTAAGTGGTTGCTAGGGTATTCAGTGTGGTTGCTAGGCAGTTGCTAAGGTGTTTACCATAGTTTACCATGATTTACCACGATTTACTATAGTTTACCATGATTTACTATAGTATGCCATGATTTACCATGTTCAAGTATGATTTACTGATTCAAGCATGATTTACCATAGTTTACCATGATTTACCACAATTTACCATAGTTTACCATAATTTACTATAGTATACCAGGATTTACCATGTTCAAGTATGATTTACTGATTCTAGCATGATTTATCATAGTTTACCATGATTTACCACGATTTACCATAGTTTACCATGTTCAAGTATGATTTACTGATTCTAGCATGATTTATCATAGTTTACCATGATTTACCACGATTTACCATAGTTTACCATGATTTATTATAGTATACCATGATTTACCATGTTCAAGTATGATTTACTGATTCTAGCATGATTTACCATAGTTTACCATGATTTACTATAGTATACCACAATTTACCATGTTCTAGTATAATTTACTGATTCTAGCATGATTTATCATAGTTACCATGATTTACCATGATTTACCATAGTTTACCATGATTTACTATAGTATACCATGATTTACCATGTTGAAGTATGATTTACTGATTCTAGCATGATTTACCATAGTTTACCATGATTTACCATAGTTTACCATGATTTACCACGATTTACCATAGTTTACCATGATTTACTATAGTTTACCATGATTTACCACGATTTACCATAGTTTACCATGATTTACTATAGTATACCATGATATACCATGTTCAAGTATGATTTACTGATTCTAGCATGATTTATCATAGTTTACCATGATTTACCATAGTTTACCATGATTTACTATAGTATACCATGATTTACCATGTTGAAGTATGATTTACTGATTCTAGCATGATTTACCATAGTTTACCATGATTTACCATAGTTTACCATGATTTACCACGATTTACCATAGTTTACCATGATTTACTATAGTATACCATGATATACCACGTTCAAGTATGATTTACTGATTTTAGCATTATTTATCATAGTTTACCATGATTTACCATAGTTTACCATGATTTACCATAGTTTACCATGATTTACCATACTTTACCATGATTTACCATAGTTTACCATGATTTACTATAGTATACCATAATTTACCATGTTGAAGTATGATTTACTGATTCTAGCATGATTTACCATAGTTTACCATGATTTACCATAGTTTACCATGATTTACCACAATTTACCATGATTTACCATAATTTACCATAGTTTACCATAATTTACCATAGTTTACCATGATTTACCATAGTTTACCATGATTTACCACGATTTACCATAGTTTACCATGATTTACTATAGTATACCATGATATACCATGTTCAAGTATGATTTACTGATTCTAGCATGATTTATCATAGTTTACCATGATTTACCATAGTTTACCATGATTTACCATAGTTTACCATGATTTACTATAGTATACCATGATTTACCATGTTGAAGTATGATTTACTGATTCTAGCATGATTTACCATAGTTTACCATGATTTACCATACTTTACCATGATTTACCATAGTTTACCATGATTTACTATAGTATACCATAATATACCATGTTGAAGTATGATTTACTGATTCTAGCATGATTTACCATAGTTTACCATGATTTACCATAGTTTACCATGATTTACCACAATTTACCATAGTTTACCATGATTTACCATAATTTACCATAGTTTACCATAATTTACCATAGTTTACCATGATTTACCATAGTTTACCATGATTTACCACGATTTACCATAGTTTACCATGATTTACTATAGTATACCATGATATACCATGTTCAAGTATGATTTACTGATTCTAGCATGATTTATCATAGTTTACCATGATTTACCATAGTTTACCATGATTTACCATAGTTTACCATGATTTACTATAATATACCATGATTTACCATGTTGAAGTATGATTTACTGATTCTAGCATGATTTACCATAGTTTACCATGATTTACCATAGTTTACCATTATTTACCACGATTTACCATAGTTTACCATGATTTACCATAGTTTACCATGATTTACCATGATTTACCATAGTTTACTATGATTTACTATAGTATACCATGATTTACCATGTTTTAGTATGATTTACTATGATTCTAGGATGATTTACCATAGTTTACCATGATTTACCACGATTTACCATAGTTTACTATGATTTACTATAGTATACCATGATTTACCATGTTTTAGTATGATTTACTATGATTCTAGGATGATTTACCATAGTTTACCATGATTTAGTCAAAAGAGCCAAGTTCCATCTCTATACTATGTTTTGATGCAGAGATATACGTTTTGCTAAACGGTTGCTAGGGTACTCTTTTTAGTTGCTATGGAGTTACTTGGCAGCTGCCAATGATGAAATTCCAAAGGCTTCTTGTCACTATGAATGATATAAACCAACTCCCATGCCTCTGTGACATTCAGAATGGAAGATATCCCTCTTTGGATTTTGGTTGCTAGGGTACTCTGTTTGGTTGCTAGGGAGTGGCTTGTCAGCTGCCAATCATGAAACTCCAAAGGCTGCTTGTCAGTATGAATGATATAAACCAACTCCCATGCCTCTGCGACATTCAGAATGGAAGATAACCCTCTTTGGATTTTGGTTGCTAGGGTACTCTGTTTGGTTGCTAGGGAGTGGCTTGTCAGCTGCCAATCATGAAACTCCAAAGGCTTCTTGTCAGTATGAATGATATAAACCAACTCCCATGCCTCTGTGACATTCAGAATGGAAGATATCCCTCTTTGGATTTTGGTTGCTAAGGTGCTCGACAATGGTTGCTAGGGAGGGGCTTGGAAGTGTTTAGGTGATTCATGATTGGCTGTTTGCTGCCCCGAGTCAAATGAGACCACCCCCATGTTTCTATGACAATTCAGTCTGGAGATATCTCTTTGAACTCTTTCAATGGAAGTCTATGGAACTTGTTGCTAAGGGGCTCTAAATGGTTGCTAGGGCGTGGCTTGATAGCTTCACAATGATCCTGAGAGACTGATTGGTCGTCTGAGTAAAATGAGCCCTCCCCCTTGTCTCTATGACACTGTGATCCAGAGCTACGTTCAATACAAAGTCCCTATGCAATTTACCATAGTAGGAAAAGCATGTGTGTTTCACGGGACGTTCCTTCCCCATAGTAAGTCAAAGGGGCAACTTTGGGCATCTCCTGCCCCCCAGGGGTGCAACTTTTACCCCATTGAGAGGTATGTTCTTACAGAGCCTCTCAGCCTCTTCAAATGTGGCAAATCACACGTTTCTGCGAAATCGTCGCTCAGAGTTATGACTCGTCAAAGTTTGTCGCAATGTTAAGTCTATGGGATTTTTCGGACGCTTTTTCGCCCCTGGGGCGAACACCGCACCCCCGATCGCTTATAAAAGTCATAGCACACCTCTCCTTAATGAGCCGGTCGATTTGACACCTCATTCATGGATCTGTGACAAACGGTGCGGGACAAGTTACGCGCCAAACTTTGTGTGGAATAATAAAAAGAAGAATAATAATAACTAGAATGTACATTTCCTGAAGAAAATGTGAAGTGGTGCTTGCAGTGGCAAAATTCGGCACGGTTGCTAGGGTTTTACTAGGTGGTTGCTATGGTGTTCTGGGAGGTTTCCAAGGTATTCTGGGTGGTTGCTAGGGCGTTGCTAAGTGGTTGCTAGGGTATTCAGTGTGGTTGCTAGGCAGTTGCTAAGGTGTTTACCATAGTTTACCATGATTTACCACGATTTACTATAGTTTACCATGATTTACTATAGTATGCCATGATTTACCATGTTCAAGTATGATTTACTGATTCAAGCATGATTTACCATAGTTTACCATGATTTACCACGATTTACCATAGTTTACCATAATTTACTATAGTATACCAGGATTTACCATGTTCAAGTATGATTTACTGATTCTAGCATGATTTATCATAGTTTACCATGATTTACCACGATTTACCATAGTTTACCATGATTTATTATAGTATACCATGATTTACCATGTTCAAGTATGATTTACTGATTCTAGCATGATTTACCATAGTTTACCATGATTTACTATAGTATACCACAATTTACCATGTTCTAGTATAATTTACTGATTCTAGCATGATTTATCATAGTTACCATGATTTACCATGATTTACCATAGTTTACCATGATTTACTATAGTATACCATGATTTACCATGTTCAAGTATGATTTACTGATTCTAGCATGATTTACCATAGTTTACCATGATTTACAACGATTTACCACTAATTACCATAGTTTACCATGATTTACTATAGTATACCATGATTTACCATGTGCAAGTATGATTTACTGATTCAGGCATGATTTACCATAGTTTACCACAATTTACCACGATTTACTATAGTTTACCATGATTTACTATAGTATACCACGATTTACCATGTTCAATTATAATTTACTGATTCTAGCATGATTTACCATGATTTACCATAGTTTACCATGATTTACTATAGTATACCATGATTTACCATGTTCAAGTATGATTTACTATGATTCTAGCATGATTTATCATAGTTTACCATGATTTACCATAGTTTACCATGATTTACCATAGTTCACCACGATTTACCATAGTTTACCATGATTTACCATGTTCAAGTATGATTTACTGATTCTAGCATGATTTACCATAGTTTACCATGATTTACCATAGTTTACCATTATTTACCACGATTTACCATAGTTTACCATGATTTACTATAGTATACCATGATTTACCATGTTCAAATATGATTTACTGATTCTAGCATGATTTACCATAGTTTACCATGATTTACCACGATTTACCATACTTTACCATGATTTACTATAGTATACCATGATTTACCATGTTCAAGTATGATTTACTGATTCTAGCATGATTTACCATAGTTTACCATGATTTACCACGATTTACCATACTTTACCATGATTTACTATAGTATACCATGATTTACCATGTTCCAGTATGATTTACTGGTTCTAGCATGATTTATCATAGTTTACCATGATTTACCATAGTTTACCATGATTTACTATAGTATACCATGATTTACCACGATTTACCATAGTTTACTATGATTTACTATAGTATACCATGATTTACCATGTTTTAGTATGATTTACTATGATTCTAGGATCATTTACCATAGTTTACCATGATTTACTATAGTATACTATGATTTACCATGTTCAAGTATGATTTACTGATTCTAGCATAATTTACCATAGTTTACCATGATTTACTATAGTTTACCATGATTTACCACGATTTAGCATAGTTTACCATGATTTACTATAGTATACCATGATTTACCATGTTCAAGTCTGATTTACTGATTTTAGCATGATTTACCATAGTTTACCATGATTTACTATAGTATACCATGATTTACCATGTTCAAGTATGATTTACTATGATTCTAGCATGATTTACCATAGTTTATCATGATTTACCACGATTTACTATAGTTTACCATGATTTACTATAGTATACCATGATTTACCATGTTCAAGTATGATTTACTGATTCTAGCATGATTTACCATAGTTTACCATGATTTACCATAGTTTACCACGATTTACCATAGTTTACCATGATTTACTATAGTATACCATGATTTACTATAGTATACCATGATATACCATGTTCAATTATGATTTACTGATTCTAGCATGATTTATCATAGTTTAACATGATTTACCATAGTTTACCATGATTTACCATAGTTTACCATGATTTACTATAGTATACCATGATTTACCATGTTCAAGTATGATTTACTATGATTCTAGCATGATTTACCATAGTTTACCATGATTTACCACGATTTACTATAGTTTACCATGATTTACTATAGTATACCATGATTTACCATGTTCAAGTATGATTTACTGATTCTAGCATGATTTACCATAGTTTACCATGATTTACCATAGTTTACCACGATTTACCACGATTTACCATAGTTTACCATGATTTACTATAGTATACCATGATATACCATGTTCAATTATGATTTACTGATTCTAGCATGATTTATCATAGTTTACCATGATTTACCATAGTTTACCATGATTTACCATAGTTTACCATGATTTACCATAGTTTACCATGATTTACTATAGTATACCATGATTTACCATGTTCAAGTATGATTTACTATGATTCTAGCATGATTTACCATAGTTTACCATGATTTACCACGATTTACCATAGTGTACTATGATTTACTATAGTATACCATGATTTACCATGTTTTAGTATGATTTACTATGATTCAAGGTTGATTTACCATAGTTTACCATGATTTAGTCAAAAGAGCCAAGTCCCATCTCTATACTATGTTTTGATGCAGAGATATACGTTTTGCTAAACGGTTGCTAGGATACTATCTTTGGTTGCTATGGAGTTACTTGGCAGCTGCCAATGATGAAATTCCAAAGGCTTCTTGTCAGTATGAATGATATAAACCAACTCCCATGCCTCTGTGACATTCAGAATGGAAGATATCCCTCTTTGGATTTTGGTTGCTAAGGTGCTCGACAATGGTTGCTAGGGAGGGGCTTGGAAGTGTTGAGGTGATTCATGATTGGCTGTTTACTGCCCCGAGTCAAATGAGACCACCCCCATGTTTCTATGACAATTCAGTCTGGAGATATCTCTTTGAACTCTTTCAATGGAAGTCTATGGAACTTGTTGCTAAGGGGCTCTAAATGGTTGCTAGGGCGTGGCTTGATAGCTTCACAATGATCCTGAGAGACTGATTGGTCGTCTGAGTAAAATGAGCCCTCCCCCTTGTCTCTATGACACTGTGATCCAGAGCTACGTTCAATACAAAGTCCCTATGCAATTTACCATAGTAGGAAAAGCATGTGTGTTTCACGGGACGTTCCTTCCCCATAGTAAGTCAATGGGGCAACTTTGGGCATCTCCTGCCCCCCAGGGGTGCAACTTTTACCCCATTGTGAGGTATGTTCTTACAGAGCCTGTCAGCCTCTTCAAATGTGGCAAATCACACATTTCTGCGAAATCCTCGCTCAGAGCTACGTGTGGTCAAAGTTCGTCGCAATGTTAAGTCAATGGGACTTTTTTGGCCGCTTTTTCGCCCCTGGGGCGAACACCGCACCCCCGATCGCTTATTAAAGTCATAGCACACCTCTCCTCAATGAGCCGGTCGATTTGACACCTCATTCATGGGTCTGTGACAAACGGTGCGGGACGAGTTACGCGCCGAAAAAAAAGTGGAATAAAAATAATAATAATAATAAGTATGGAGGATAACAATAGTGATGCCTTGCTTTCAGCAAGCACCACTAATAAGTATGAGCAATAACAATAGTGATGCCTTGCTTTCAGCAAGCACCACTAATAACTAGAATGTACATTTCCTGAAGAAAATGTGAAGTGGTGCTTGCAGTGGCAAAATTCGGCACGGTTGCTAGGGTTTTACTAGGTGGTTGCTATGGTGTTCTGGGAGGTTTCCAAGGTATTCTGGGTGGTTGCTAGGGCGTTGCTAAGTGGTTGCTAGGGTATTCAGTGTGGTTGCTAGGCAGTTGCTAAGGTGTTTACCATAGTTTACCATGATTTACCACGATTTACTATAGTTTACCATGATTTACTATAGTATGCCATGATTTACCATGTTCAAGTATGATTTACTGATTCAAGCATGATTTACCATAGTTTACCATGATTTACCACGATTTACCATAGTTTACCATAATTTACTATAGTATACCATGATTTACCATGTTCAAGTATGATTTACTGATTCTAGCATGATTTACTATAGTTTACCATGATTTACTATAGTATACCACAATTTACCATGTTCTAGTATAATTTACTGATTCTAGCATGATTTATCATAGTTACCATGATTTACCATGATTTACCATAGTTTACCATGATTTACTATAGTATACCATGATTTACCATGTTCAAGTATGATTTACTGATTCTAGCATGATTTATCATAGTTTACCATGATTTACAACGATTTACCACTAATTACCATAGTTTACCATGATTTACTATAGTATACCATGATTTACCATGTGCAAGTATGATTTACTGATTCAG
Source organism: Rutilus rutilus (assembly GCF_951802725.1). Classification (NCBI taxonomy): domain Eukaryota; kingdom Metazoa; phylum Chordata; class Actinopteri; order Cypriniformes; family Leuciscidae; genus Rutilus; species Rutilus rutilus. The sequence goes on along the minus strand of NC_140213.1, from coordinate 17,490,892 downwards.
GCATGATTTACCATAGTTTACCACAATTTACCACGATTTACTATAGTTTACCATGATTTACTATAGTATACCACGATTTACCATGTTCAATTATAATTTACTGATTCTAGCATGATTTACCATGATTTACCATAGTTTACCATGATTTACTATAGTATACCATGATTTACCATGTTCAAGTATGATTTACTATGATTCTAGCATGATTTATCATAGTTTACCATGATTTACCATAGTTTACCATGATTTACCATAGTTCACCACGATTTACCATAGTTTACCATGATTTACCATGTTCAAGTATGATTTACTGATTCTAGCATGATTTACCATAGTTTACCATGATTTACCATAGTTTACCATTATTTACCACGATTTACCATAGTTTACCATGATTTACTATAGTATACCATGATTTACCATGTTCAAATATGATTTACTGATTCTAGCATGATTTACCATAGTTTACCATGATTTACCACGATTTACCATACTTTACCATGATTTACTATAGTATACCATGATTTACCATGTTCAAGTATGATTTACTGATTCTAACATGATTTACCATAGTTTACCATGATTTACCACGATTTACCATACTTTACCATGATTTACTATAGTATACCATGATTTACCATGTTCCAGTATGATTTACTGATTCTAGCATGATTTATCATAGTTTACCATGATTTACCATAGTTTACCATGATTTACTATAGTATACCATGATTTACCACGATTTACCATAGTTTACTATGATTTACTATAGTATACCATGATTTACCATGTTTTAGTATGATTTACTATGATTCTAGGATCATTTACCATAGTTTACCATGATTTACTATAGTATACTATGATTTACCATGTTCAAGTATGATTTACTGATTCTAGCATAATTTACCATAGTTTACCATGATTTACTATAGTTTACCATGATTTACCACGATTTAGCATAGTTTACCATGATTTACTATAGTATACCATGATTTACCATGTTCAAGTCTGATTTACTGATTTCAGCATGATTTACCATAGTTTACCATGATTTACTATAGTATACCATGATTTACCATGTTCAAGTATGATTTACTATGATTCTAGCATGATTTACCATAGTTTACCATGATTTACCACGATTTACTATAGTTTACCATGATTTACTATAGTATACCATGATTTACCATGTTCAAGTATGATTTACTGATTCTAGCATGATTTACCATAGTTTACCATGATTTACCATAGTTTACCACGATTTACCATAGGTTACCATGATTTACTATAGTATACCATGATTTACTATAGTATACCATGATATACCATGTTCAATTATGATTTACTGATTCTAGCATGATTTATCATAGTTTACCATGATTTACCATAGTTTACCATGATTTATCATAGTTTACCATAATTTACTATAGTATACCATGATTTACCATGTTCAAGTATGATTTACTATGATTCTAGCATGATTTACCATAGTTTACCATGATTTACCACGATTTACCATAGTTTACCATGATTTATTATAGTATACCATGATTTACCATGTTCAAGTATGATTTACTGATTCTAGCATGATTTACCATAGTTTACCATGATTTACTATAGTATACCACAATTTACCATGTTCTAGTATAATTTACTGATTCTAGCATGATTTATCATAGTTACCATGATTTACCATGATTTACCATAGTTTACCATGATTTACTATAGTATACCATGATTTACCATGTTCAAGTATGATTTACTGATTCTAGCATGATTTACCATAGTTTACCATGATTTACAACGATTTACCACTAATTACCATAGTTTACCATGATTTACTATAGTATACCATGATTTACCATGTGCAAGTATGATTTACTGATTCAGGCATGATTTACCATAGTTTACCACAATTTACCACGATTTACTATAGTTTACCATGATTTACTATAGTATACCACGATTTACCATGTTCAATTATAATTTACTGATTCTAGCATGATTTACCATGATTTACCATAGTTTACCATGATTTACTATAGTATACCATGATTTACCATGTTCAAGTATGATTTACTATGATTCTAGCATGATTTATCATAGTTTACCATGATTTACCATAGTTTACCATGATTTACCATAGTTCACCACGATTTACCATAGTTTACCATGATTTACCATGTTCAAGTATGATTTACTGATTCTAGCATGATTTACCATAGTTTACCATGATTTACCATAGTTTACCATTATTTACCACGATTTACCATAGTTTACCATGATTTACTATAGTATACCATGATTTACCATGTTCAAGTATGATTTACTATGATTCTAGCATGATTTATCATAGTTTACCATGATTTACCATAGTTTACCATGATTTACCATAGTTCACCATGATTTACTATAGTATACCATGATTTACCATGTTCAAATATGATTTACTGATTCTAGCATGATTTACCATAGTTTACCATGATTTACCACGATTTACCATACTTTACCATGATTTACTATAGTATACCATGATTTACCATGTTCAAGTATGATTTACTGATTCTAGCATGATTTACCATAGTTTACCATGATTTACCACGATTTACCATACTTTACCATGATTTACTATAGTATACCATGATTTACCATGTTCCAGTATGATTCACTGATTCTAGCATGATTTATCATAGTTTACCATGATTTACCATAGTTTACCATGATTTACTATAGTATACCATGATTTACCACGATTTACCATAGTTTACTATGATTTACTATAGTATACCATGATTTACCATGTTTTAGTATGATTTACTATGATTCTAGGATCATTTACCATAGTTTACCATGATTTACTATAGTATACTATGATTTACCATGTTCAAGTATGATTTACTGATTCTAGCATAATTTACCATAGTTTACCATGATTTACTATAGTTTACCATGATTTACCACGATTTAGCATAGTTTACCATGATTTACTATAGTATACCATGATTTACCATGTTCAAGTCTGATTTACTGATTTCAGCATGATTTACCATAGTTTACCATGATTTACTATAGTATACCATGATTTACCATGTTCAAGTATGATTTACTATGATTCTAGCATGATTTACCATAGTTTACCATGATTTACCACGATTTACTATAGTTTACCATGATTTACTATAGTATACCATGATTTACCATGTTCAAGTATGATTTACTGATTCTAGCATGATTTACCATAGTTTACCATGATTTACCATAGTTTACCACGATTTACCATAGGTTACCATGATTTACTATAGTATACCATGATTTACTATAGTATACCATGATATACCATGTTCAATTATGATTTACTGATTCTAGCATGATTTATCATAGTTTACCATGATTTACCATAGTTTACCATGATTTATCATAGTTTACCGTAATTTACTATAGTATACCATGATTTACCATGTTCAAGTATGATTTACTATGATTCTAGCATGATTTACCATAGTTTACCATGATTTACCACGATTTACCATAGTTTACCATGATTTATTATAGTATACCATGATTTACCATGTTCAAGTATGATTTACTGATTCTAGCATGATTTACCATAGTTTACCATGATTTACTATAGTATACCACAATTTACCATGTTCTAGTATAATTTACTGATTCTAGCATGATTTATCATAGTTACCATGATTTACCATGATTTACCATAGTTTACCATGATTTACTATAGTATACCATGATTTACCATGTTCAAGTATGATTTACTGATTCTAGCATGATTTACCATAGTTTACCATGATTTACAACGATTTACCACTAATTACCATAGTTTACCATGATTTACTATAGTATACCATGATTTACCATGTGCAAGTATGATTTACTGATTCAGGCATGATTTACCATAGTTTACCACAATTTACCACGATTTACTATAGTTTACCATGATTTACTATAGTATACCACGATTTACCATGTTCAATTATAATTTACTGATTCTAGCATGATTTACCATGATTTACCATAGTTTACCATGATTTACTATAGTATACCATGATTTACCATGTTCAAGTATGATTTACTATGATTCTAGCATGATTTATCATAGTTTACCATGATTTACCATAGTTTACCATGATTTACCATAGTTCACCACGATTTACCATAGTTTACCATGATTTACCATGTTCAAGTATGATTTACTGATTCTAGCATGATTTACCATAGTTTACCATGATTTACCATAGTTTACCATTATTTACCACGATTTACCATAGTTTACCATGATTTACTATAGTATACCATGATTTACCATGTTCAAGTATGATTTACTATGATTCTAGCATGATTTATCATAGTTTACCATGATTTACCATAGTTTACCATGATTTACCATAGTTCACCATGATTTACTATAGTATACCATGATTTACCATGTTCAAATATGATTTACTGATTCTAGCATGATTTACCATAGTTTACCATGATTTACCACGATTTACCATACTTTACCATGATTTACTATAGTATACCATGATTTACCATGTTCAAGTATGATTTACTGATTCTAGCATGATTTACCATAGTTTACCATGATTTACCACGATTTACCATACTTTACCATGATTTACTATAGTATACCATGATTTACCATGTTCCAGTATGATTCACTGATTCTAGCATGATTTATCATAGTTTACCATGATTTACCATAGTTTACCATGATTTACTATAGTATACCATGATTTACCACGATTTACCATAGTTTACTATGATTTACTATAGTATACCATGATTTACCATGTTTTAGTATGATTTACTATGATTCTAGGATCATTTACCATAGTTTACCATGATTTACTATAGTATTCTATGATTTACCATGTTCAAGTATGATTTACTGATTCTAGCATAATTTACCATAGTTTACCATGATTTACTATAGTTTACCATGATTTACCACGATTTAGCATAGTTTACCATGATTTACTATAGTATACCATGATTTACCATGTTCAAGTCTGATTTACTGATTTTTGCATGATTTACCATAGTTTACCACGATTTACCATAGTTTACCATGATTTACTATAGTATACCATGATTTACTATAGTATACCATGATATACCATGTTCAATTATGATTTACTGATTCTAGCATGATTTATCATAGTTTACCATGATTTACCATAGTTTACCATGATTTACCATAGTTTACCATGATTTACTATAGTATACCATACCATGATTTACCATGTTCAAGTATGATTTACTATGATTCTAGCATGATTTACCATAGTTTACCATGATTTACCACGATTTACCATAGTGTACTATGATTTACTATAGTATACCATGATTTACCATGTTTTAGTATGATTTACTATGATTCAAGGTTGATTTACCATAGTTTACCATGATTTAGTCAAAAGAGCCAAGTCCCATCTCTATACTATGTTTTGATGCAGAGATATACGTTTTGCTAAACGGTTGCTAGGATACTCTCTTTGGTTGCTATGGAGTTACTTGGCAGCTGCCAATGATGAAATTCCAAAGGCTTCTTGTCAGTATGAATGATATAAACCAACTCCCATGCCTCTGTGACATTCAGAATGGAAGATATCCCTCTTTGGATTTTGGTTGCTAAGGTGCTCGACAATGGTTGCTAGGGAGGGGCTTGGAAGTGTTGAGGTGATTCATGATTGGCTGTTTACTGCCCCGAGTCAAATGAGACCACCCCCATGTTTCTATGACAATTCAGTCTGGAGATATCTCTTTGAACTCTTTCAATGGAAGTCTATGGAACTTGTTGCTAAGGGGCTCTAAATGGTTGCTAGGGCGTGGCTTGATAGCTTCACAATGATCCTGAGAGACTGATTGGTCGTCTGAGTAAAATGAGCCCTCCCCCTTGTCTCTATGACACTGTGATCCAGAGCTACGTTCAATACAAAGTCCCTATGCAATTTACCATAGTAGGAAAAGCATGTGTGTTTCACGGGACGTTCCTTCCCCATAGTAAGTCAATGGGGCAACTTTGGGCATCTCCTGCCCCCCAGGGGTGCAACTTTTACCCCATTGTGAGGTATGTTCTTACAGAGCCTGTCAACCTCTTCAAATGTGGCAAATCACACATTTCTGCGAAATCCTCGCTCAGAGCTACGTGTGGTCAAAGTTCGTCGCAATGTTAAGTCAATGGGACTTTTTTGGCCGCTTTTTCGCCCCTGGGGCGAACACCGCACCCCCGATCGCTTATAAAAGTCATAGCACACCTCTCCTTAATGAGCCGGTCGATTTGACACCTCATTCATGGCTCTGAGACAAACGGTGCGGGGCGAGTTACGCGCCAAACTTTGTCCAGAATAATAATAATAACTAGAATGTACATTTCCTGAAGAAAATGTGAAGTGGTGCTTGCAGTGGCAAAATTCGCCACTCGGTTGCTAGGATGTTGTAAGGCAAGGCAAGGCAAGGCAAGTTTATTTATATAGCACATTTCGTACACAATGGCAATTCAAAGTGCTTTACATAGAAGAAATTAAAATAACAAAAAGAAATAAGAATAATTAAAACAGTTTAGAAAAATAAAAAATAAAATACAGTACAAACAGTCGGACGAACATTGGCACAGTGCTCATTCAGTAAATGCATAGTTAAACAGATGTGTTTTGAGTCTGGATTTGAATGTGACTACAGTAGGAGCACATCTGATCTCCTCTGGAAGCTGGTTCCAGCTGCGGCTGGCATAATAGCTAAAAGCGGACTCGCCATGCTTAGAGTGAACCCTTGGTATTTCAAGCTGATATGATCCTAATGATCTGAGTGATCTGTTGGGTTTATATTCAGTGAGCATATCTGCAATGTATTGAGGTCCTAGGCCATTGAATGATTTATATACCAGTAATAATACTTTAAAATCAATCCTAAATTTAACTGGGAGCCAGTGTAAAGACCTGAGGACTGGTGTGATATGTTCATATTTTCTGGTTCTGCTCAGAATCCTGGCGGCAGCGTTCTGTATGAGCTGCAACTGTCTTATGGTCTTTTTGGGAAGGCCAGTGAGGAGTCCATTACAATAATCCACCCTGCTGGTGATGAAAGCATGAACAAGTTTCTCTAAGTCTTGTCTGGAAACAAAGCATCTTATTCTTGCTATATTTTTCAGATGATAGTATGCTGATTTAGTTATTGCTTTGACATGACTACTGAAACTAAGGTCTGACTCTAGTGTCACACCAAGATTCCTGACTTGATGTTTAGTTGTTTGACCCCTAGAGTGAAGGTATGCGTTCACCTTGAGAACTTCATCTTTGTTTCCAAACGCAATGACTTCAGTTTTGTCTTTGTTTAACTGAAGAAAGTTTTGACACATCCAACTGTTAACTTCATCAATGCATTGGCACAGGGAGTCAATGGGGCTGTAATCGTTAGGCGATAGGGCTAAGTAGAGCTGTGTGTCGTCTGCATAGCTGTGGTAAGCAATTTGGTTCTTTCTCATTATTTGGCTCATTGGGAGCATATACAGGAGCATTGTACATGATTGCATACGAGCCAACAACCATGTCTCTACGATGTTGTGGAGCTGAAATATGGCTTCTATATGTTGCAATATGGTTGCTAGGTGGCTCTAAACGGTTGCTAGGGTGTGAACACACAGTTACCATGGTGATATTACAGACTGTTTCCCAACCGAAACAAACAAACGCACCCTCATGTCTATACGATGTTCTGGTGCTGAGATATAGCTCATTCATGTGTTTGTACGGTTGCTAGGTTACTCCAAATGGTTGCTAAGGTTTGTTTATAAAGTTTATGCGGTAATATTTAAAGAGTATTTGCAAGTCTGGGTCAAAAAATGCCCAACTCTGTGTTTTTACAATGTTTTGTTGCTGAGATATGGCTTGTAAATGTTGTTCAATGGTTGCTAGGGGCCTGTAACTGGTTGCTAGGGCTTGGCTATGAAGTTGTTATGTCACTACTTATTGGCTGCTTGATAGGACGAATCAAAAGAGCCCAACCCCAAGGCTCTATGACCTTCTGAGCCAAAGATATTATTTTGCAAATTTTGTGCCTATGTTAAGTTTATGGGAAATTTTTTGGCAAATTTTTCGCCCGCCAGACGAACATCTTACACCCGATCACTTATAAAAGTCATAGCACACCTTTCCTCAATAAACCGGTCGATTTGACACCTCATTCAGGGGTCTGTGACAAACGGTGTGGGGCGAGTTACGCGCCGAAGTTTTGTCTAGGTGAATAGTAATCACAACACTAGAATGTACATTTCCTGAAGAAAATGTGAAGTGGTGCTTGCAGTGGCAAAACTCGCCACTCGGTTGCTAGGGTGTTGTACATGATTGCATACGAGCCAACAACCATGCCTCTACGATGTTGTGGAGCTGAAATATGGCTTCTATATGTTGCAATATGGTTGCTAGGTGGCTCTAAACGGTTGCTAGGGTGTGGCTACACAGTTACCATGATGATATTTACAGACTGGTTTCCCAACCGAAACAAACAAACACACCCCCATGTCTATACAATGTTCTGGTGATGAGATATAGCCCATTCATGTGTTTGTACGGTTGCTAGGGTACTCCAAATGGTTGCTAAGGTTTGTTTATACAATTTATGGGGTAATATTTAAAGAGTGTATGGGAGTCTGGGTCAAAAAATGCCCAACTCTGTGTTTTTACAATGTTTTGTTGCTGAGATATGGCTTGTAAATGTTGTTCAATGGTTGCTAGGGGCCTGTAACTGGTTGCTAGGGCATGACTATGAAGTTTTTATGTCATTACTTATTGGCTGCTTGATAGGACGAATCAAAAGAGCCCACCCCCAAGCCTCTATGACCTTCTGAGCCAAAGATATGATTTTACAAATTTTGTGCCAATGTTAAGTCTATGGGACATTTTTCGGCTTATTTTTCGCCCGCCAGACGAACATCGTAGACCCGATCGCTTATAAAAGTCATAGCACACCTCACCAAAATAAACCGGTCGATTTGACACCTCACTCATGGGTCTACGAGAAACGGTGCAGGGCGAGTTACGCGCCAAAGTTTTGTCTAGGTGAATAGTAATCACAACACTAGAATGTACATTTCCTGAAGAAAATGTGAAGTGGTGCTTGCAGTGGCAAAATTCGCCACTGGGCAGATGCTAACACAATTGACATGTTGTGATACCATGATATACCACATTTTAGCATCATTTACCATGATTTACCATGTTTCTAAGATGATTTACTACGATTTACCACATTCCAGCATGATTTATTATGATTAACATGTTGTTAGAATGATGCTAGCAGGATTAGCATGTTGCTAGCATGATTAGCATGTTGGTTGGATGATGCTAGCATGATTAGCATGCTTTTAACAAGATGCTAGCATGATTAGCATTTTGCTAGCATGTTTTTAGCTAGATGCTAACATGATTAGCATGTTGCTAGCATAATGCTAGCATGATTAGCATGTTGCTAGCATGATGCTAGCTTGATTAGTATGTTGCTAGCATAATGCTAGCATGATTAGCACAATGCTAGCACGATTAGCATGTTGCTAGCATAATGCTAACATGATTAGCATGTTTTAGCTAGATGCTAACATGATTAGCATGTTGCTAGCATGATGCTAGCTTGATTAGCATGTTGCTAGCATAATGCTAGCATGATTAGCACAATGCTAGCACGATTAGCATGTTGTTAGCATAATGCTAGCATGATTAGCATGTTGCTAGCATGTTTTTAGCTAGATGCTAACATGATTAGCATGTTTTGCTAGCATTATGTTAGCTTGATTAGCATGTTGCTAGCATGATTAGCATTTTGCTAGCATGATTAGCATGTTGCTAGCTTGATTAGCATGTTGCTAGCATAATGCTAGCATGATTAGCATGTTGCTAGCATGATGCTAGCTTGATTAGCATGTTGCTAGCATCATGCTAGCATGATTAGCATGTTGATAGCATGTTTTTAGCAAGATGCTGAATGTTCTGGGTGGTTGCTAGGCAGTTGCTAGGGTGTTCTGGGTGGTTGCTAGAGTTTTTTGTTAGTTGCTATGGTGTTACTAGGTGGTTGGTAGTTGTCAAATATGGTTACTATGGAGTTTTTATAGAGTTCTTAAAATCTTTAATAACGAGTGCCTTCAGTACGGCACTCGGCCTGCGGCCTCGTGCCTATGGCCGAATAGGCACAAGCATGGAGCGATATCGCAAGGCCACGAGAGTAAAATTGCTTTAAAAAATACAAAAAATGTAAAAAAATGTTTTTTTTTGGTTTAGGGTGGTTGCTAGGGAGCTCTTAGTGGTTGCTAGGGTGCTAAAACTGGTTGCTAGGGTGTGGCTATGAAGATTTTAGGCCATTACTTATTGGCTGCTTGATAATATAAATCCTCTGAGGGAGAGAGAGAGGGAGAGATGCAGGGGTGACAGGCCCTTTGGAGTCTGTGTGTGTGAAAACGTCAGTTGGGATTCAAATGTTTTTAGAACTCCCCATGTTAAGTCAATGGGACTTTTTTGGCCGCTTTTTCGTCCGCTGTGCGAAAATCGTACACCCGATCGCTTAGAAAAGTCATAGCACACCTCTCCTCAATGAGCCGGTCGATTTGACACCTCACTCAGGGGTCTGTGACAAACGGTGCGGGGCGAGTTACGCGCCAAACTTTGGGCGGAATAATAATAATAAGAAGAAGAAGAATAATAAGTATGAGCAATAACAATAGTGATGCTTTTAAAAAAGCACCACTAACTAGAATGTACATTTCCTGAAGAAAATGTGAAGTGGTGCTTGCAGTGGCAAAATTCGGCACGGTTGCTAGGGTTTTACTAGGTGGTTGCTATGGTGTTCTGGGAGGTTTCCAAGGTATTCTGGGTGGTTGCTAGGGCGTTGCTAAGTGGTTGCTAGGGTATTCAGTGTGGTTGCTAGGCAGTTGCTAAGGTGTTTACCATAGTTTACCATGATTTACCACGATTTACCACGATTTACTATAGTTTACCATGATTTACTATAGTATACCACGATTTACCATGTTCAATTATAATTTACTGATTCTAGCATGATTTACCATGATTTACCATAGTTTACCATGATTTACTATAGTATACCATGATTTACCATGTTCAAGTATGATTTACTATGATTCTAGCATGATTTATCATAGTTTACCATGATTTACCATAGTTTACCATGATTTACCATAGTTCACCACGATTTACCATAGTTTACCATGATTTACCATGTTCAAGTATGATTTACTGATTCTAGCATGATTTACCATAGTTTACCATGATTTACCTAGTTTACCATTATTTACCACGATTTACCATAGTTTACCATGATTTACTATAGTATACCATGATTTACCATGTTCAAATATGATTTACTGATTCTAGCATGATTTACCATAGTTTACCATGATTTACCACGATTTACCATACTTTACCATGATTTACTATAGTATACCATGATTTACCATGTTCAAGTATGATTTACTGATTCTAGCATGATTTACCATAGTTTACCATGATTTACCACGATTTACCATACTTTACCATGATTTACTATAGTATACCATGATTTACCATGTTCCAGTATGATTTACTGATTCTAGCATGATTTATCATAGTTTACCATGATTTACCATAGTTTACCATGATTTACTATAGTATACCATGATTTACCACGATTTACCATAGTTTACTATGATTTACTATAGTATACCATGATTTACCATGTTTTAGTATGATTTACTATGATTCTAGGATCATTTACCATAGTTTACCATGATTTACTATAGTATACTATGATTTACCATGTTCAAGTATGATTTACTGATTCTAGCATAATTTACCATAGTTTACCATGATTTACTATAGTTTACCATGATTTACCACGATTTAGCATAGTTTACCATGATTTACTATAGTATACCATGATTTACCATGTTCAAGTCTGATTTACTGATTTTAGCATGATTTACCATAGTTTACCATGATTTACTATAGTATACCATGATTCACCATGTTCAAGTATGATTTACTATGATTCTAGCATGATTTACCATAGTTTACCATGATTTACCACGATTTACTATAGTTTACCATGATTTACTATAGTATACCATGATTTACCATGTTCAAGTATGATTTACTGATTCTAGCATGATTTACCATAGTTTACCATGATTTACCATAGTTTACCACGATTTACCACGATTTACCATAGTTTACCATGATTTACTATAGTATACCATGATATACCATGTTCAATTATGATTTACTGATTCTAGCATGATTTATCATAGTTTACCATGATTTACCATAGTTTACCATGATTTACCATAGTTTACCATGATTTACCACGATTTACCATAGTTTACCATAATTTACTATAGTATACCATGATTTACCATGTTCAAGTATGATTTACTGATTCAAGCATGATTTACCATAGTTTACCATGATTTACCACGATTTACCATAGTTTACCATAATTTACTATAGTATACCAGGATTTACCATGTTCAAGTATGATTTACTGATTCTAGCATGATTTATCATAGTTTACCATGATTTACCACGATTTACCATAGTTTACCATGATTTATTATAGTATACCATGATTTACCATGTTCAAGTATGATTTACTGATTCTAGCATGATTTACCATAGTTTACCATGATTTACTATAGTATACCACAATTTACCATGTTCTAGTATAATTTACTGATTCTAGCATGATTTATCATAGTTACCATGATTTACCATGATTTACCATAGTTTACCATGATTTACTATAGTATACCATGATTTACCATGTTCAAGTATGATTTACTGATTCTAGCATGATTTACCATAGTTTACCATGATTTACAACGATTTACCACTAATTACAATAGTTTACCATGATTTACTATAGTATACCATGATTTACCATGTGCAAGTATGATTTACTGATTCAGGCATGATTTACCATAGTTTACCACAATTTACCACGATTTACTATAGTTTACCATGATTTACTATAGTATACCACGATTTACCATGTTCAATTATAATTTACTGATTCTAGCATGATTTACCATGATTTACCATAGTTTACCATGATTTACTATAGTATACCATGATTTACCATGTTCAAGTATGATTTACTATGATTCTAGCATGATTTATCATAGTTTACCATGATTTACCATAGTTTACCATGATTTACCATAGTTCACCACGATTTACCATAGTTTACCATGATTTACCATGTTCAAGTATGATTTACTGATTCTAGCATGATTTACCATAGTTTACCATGATTTACCATAGTTTACCATTATTTACCACGATTTACCATAGTTTACCCTGATTTACTATAGTATACCATGATTTACCATGTTCAAATATGATTTACTGATTCTAGCATGATTTACCATAGTTTACCATGATTTACCACGATTTACCATACTTTACCATGATTTACTATAGTATACCATGATTTACCATGTTCAAGTATGATTTACTGATTCTAGCATGATTTACCATAGTTTACCATGATTTACCACGATTTACCATACTTTACCATGATTTACTATAGTATACCATGATTTACCATGTTCCAGTATGATTTACTGATTCTAGCATGATTTATCATAGTTTACCATGATTTACCATAGTTTACCATGATTTACTATAGTATACCATGATTTACCACGATTTACCATAGTTTACTATGATTTACTATAGTATACCATGATTTACCATGTTTTAGTATGATTTACTATGATTCTAGGATCATTTACCATAGTTTACCATGATTTACTATAGTATACTATGATTTACCATGTTCAAGTATGATTTACTGATTCTAGCATAATTTACCATAGTTTACCATGATTTACTATAGTTTACCATGATTTACCACGATTTAGCATAGTTTACCATGATTTACTATAGTATACCATGATTTACCATGTTCAAGTCTGATTTACTGATTTTAGCATGATTTACCATAGTTTACCATGATTTACTATAGTATACCATGATTTACCATGTTCAAGTATGATTTACTATGATTCTAGCATGATTTACCATAGTTTACCATGATTTACCACGATTTACTATAGTTTACCATGATTTACTATAGTATACCATGATTTACCATGTTCAAGTATGATTTACTGATTCTAGCATGATTTACCATAGTTTACCATGATTTACCATAGTTTACCACGATTTACCACGATTTACCATAGTTTACCATGATTTACTATAGTATACCATGATTTACTATAGTATACCATGATATACCATGTTCAATTATGATTTACTGATTCTAGCATGATTTATCATAGTTTACCATGATTTACCATAGTTTACCATGATTTACCATAGTTTACCATGATTTACTATAGTATACCATGATTTACCATGTTCAAGTATGATTTACTATGATTCTAGCATGATTTACCATAGTTTACCATGATTTACCACGATTTACCATAGTGTACTATGATTTACTATAGTATACCATGATTTACCATGTTTTAGTATGATTTACTATGATTCAAGGTTGATTTACCATAGTTTACCATGATTTAGTCAAAAGAGCCAAGTCCCATCTCTATACTATGTTTTGATGCAGAGATATACGTTTTGCTAAACGGTTGCTAGGATACTCTCTCCTGGTTGCTATGGAGTTACTTGGCAGCTGCCAATGATGAAATTCCAAAGGCTTCTTGTCAGTATGAATGATATAAACCAACTCCCATGCCTCTGTGACATTCAGAATGGAAGATATCCCTCTTTGGATTTTGGTTGCTAAGGTGCTCGACAATGGTTGCTAGGGAGGGGCTTGGAAGTGTTGAGGTGATTCATGATTGGCTGTTTACTGCCCCGAGTCAAATGAGACCACCCCCATGTTTCTATGACAATTCAGTCTGGAGATATCTCTTTGAACTCTTTCAATGGAAGTCTATGGAACTTGTTGCTAAGGGGCTCTAAATGGTTGCTAGGGCGTGGCTTGATAGCTTCACAATGATCCTGAGAGACTGATTGGTCGTCTGAGTAAAATGAGCCCTCCCCCTTGTCTCTATGACACTGTGATCCAGAGCTACGTTCAATACAAAGTCCCTATGCAATTTACCATAGTAGGAAAAGCATGTGTGTTTCACGGGACGTTCCTTCCCCATAGTAAGTCAATGGGGCAACTTTGGGCATCTCCTGCCCCCCAGGGGTGCAACTTTTACCCCATTGTGAGGTATGTTCTTACAGAGCCTGTCAGCCTCTTCAAATGTGGCAAATCACACATTTCTGCGAAATCCTCGCTCAGAGCTACGTGTGGTCAAAGTTCATCGCAATGTTAAGTCAATGGGACTTTTTTGGCCGCTTTTTCGCCCCTGGGGCGAACACCGCACCCCCGATCGCTTATAAAAGTCATAGCACACCTCTCCTTAATGAGCCGGTCGATTTGACACCTCATTCATGGCTCTGAGACAAACGGTGCAGGGCGAGTTACGCGCCAAACTTTGTCCAGAATAATAATAATAATAATAATAATAATAAGTATGAGCAATAACAATAGTGATGCCTTGCTTTCAGCAAGCACCACTAATAACTAGAATGTACATTTCCTGAAGAAAATGTGAAGTGGTGCTTGCAGTGGCAAAATTCGGCACGGTTGCTAGGGTTTTACTAGGTGGTTGCTATGGTGTTCTGGGAGGTTTCCAAGGTATTCTGGGTGGTTGCTAGGGCGTTGCTAAGTGGTTGCTAGGGTATTCAGTGTGGTTGCTAGGCAGTTGCTAAGGTGTTTACCATAGTTTACCATGATTTACCACGATTTACTATAGTTTACCATGATTTACTATAGTATGCCATGATTTACCATGTTCAAGTATGATTTACTGATTCAAGCATGATTTACCATAGTTTACCATGATTTACCACAATTTACCATAGTTTACCATGATTTACCACAATTTACCATAGTTTACCATAATTTACTATAGTATACCAGGATTTACCATGTTCAAGTATGATTTACTGATTCTAGCATGATTTATCATAGTTTACCATGATTTACCACGATTTACCATAGTTTACCATGATTTACTATAGTATACCATGATTTACCATGTTGAAGTATGATTTACTGATTCTAGCATGATTTACCATAGTTTACCATGATTTACCATAGTTTACCATGATTTACCACGATTTACCATAGTTTACCATGATTTACTATAGTTTACCATGATTTACCACGATTTACCATAGTTTACCATGATTTACTATAGTATACCATGATATACCATGTTCAAGTATGATTTACTGATTCTAGCATGATTTATCATAGTTTACCATGATTTACCATAGTTTACCATGATTTACTATAGTATACCATGATTTACCATGTTGAAGTATGATTTACTGATTCTAGCATAATTTACCATAGTTTACCATGATTTACCATAGTTTACCATGATTTACCACGATTTACCATAGTTTACCATGATTTACTATAGTATACCATGATATACCACGTTCAAGTATGATTTACTGATTTTAGCATTATTTATCATAGTTTACCATGATTTACCATAGTTTACCATGATTTACCATAGTTTACCATGATTTACCATACTTTACCATGATTTACCATAGTTTACCATGATTTACTATAGTATACCATAATTTACCATGTTGAAGTATGATTTACTGATTCTAGCATGATTTACCATAGTTTACCTTGATTTACCATAGTTTACCATGATTTACCACAATTTACCATGATTTACCATAATTTACCATAGTTTACCATAATTTACCATAGTTTACCATGATTTACCATAGTTTACCATGATTTACCACGATTTACCATAGTTTACCATGATTTACTATAGTATACCATGATATACCATGTTCAAGTATGATTTACTGATTCTAGCATGATTTATCATAATTTACCATGATTTACCATAGTTTACCATGATTTACCATAGTTTACCATGATTTACTATAGTATACCATGATTTACCATGTTGAAGTATGATTTACTGATTCTAGCATGATTTACCATAGTTTACCATGATTTACCATACTTTACCATGATTTACCATAGTTTACCATGATTTACTATAGTATACCATAATATACCATGTTGAAGTATGATTTACTGATTCTAGCATGATTTACCATAGTTTACCATGATTTACCATAGTTTACCATGATTTACCACAATTTACCATAGTTTACCATGATTTACCATAATTTACCATAGTTTACCATAATTTACCATAGTTTACCATGATTTACCATAGTTTACCATGATTTACCACGATTTACCATAGTTTACCATGATTTACTATAGTATACCATGATATACCATGTTCAAGTATGATTTACTGATTCTAGCATGATTTATCATAGTTTACCATGATTTACCATAGTTTACCATGATTTACCATAGTTTACCATGATTTACTATAGTATACCATGATTTACCATGTTGAAGTATGATTTACTGATTCTAGCATGATTTACCATAGTTTACCATGATTTACCATAGTTTACCATTATTTACCACGATTTACCATAGTTTACCATGATTTACCATAGTTTACCATGATTTACCATGATTTACCATAGTTTACTATGATTTACTATAGTATACCATGATTTACCATGTTTTAGTATGATTTACTATGATTCTAGGATGATTTACCATAGTTTACCATGATTTACCACGATTTACCATAGTTTACTATGATTTACTATAGTATACCATGATTTACCATGTTTTAGTATGATTTACTATGATTCTAGGATGATTTACCATAGTTTACCATGATTTAGTCAAAAGAGCCAAGTTCCATCTCTATACTATGTTTTGATGCAGAGATATACGTTTTGCTAAACGGTTGCTAGGGTACTCTTTTTAGTTGCTATGGAGTTACTTGGCAGCTGCCAATGATGAAATTCCAAAGGCTTCTTGTCACTATGAATGATATAAACCAACTCCCATGCCTCTGTGACATTCAGAATGGAAGATATCCCTCTTTGGATTTTGGTTGCTAGGGTACTCTGTTTGGTTGCTAGGGAGTGGCTTGTCAGCTGCCAATCATGAAACTCCAAAGGCTGCTTGTCAGTATGAATGATATAAACCAACTCCCATGCCTCTGCGACATTCAGAATGGAAGATAACCCTCTTTGGATTTTGGTTGCTAGGGTACTCTGTTTGGTTGCTAGGGAGTGGCTTGTCAGCTGCCAATCATGAAACTCCAAAGGCTTCTTGTCAGTATGAATGATATAAACCAACTCCCATGCCTCTGTGACATTCAGAATGGAAGATATCCCTCTTTGGATTTTGGTTGCTAAGGTGCTCGACAATGGTTGCTAGGGAGGGGCTTGGAAGTGTTTAGGTGATTCATGATTGGCTGTTTGCTGCCCCGAGTCAAATGAGACCACCCCCATGTTTCTATGACAATTCAGTCTGGAGATATCTCTTTGAACTCTTTCAATGGAAGTCTATGGAACTTGTTGCTAAGGGGCTCTAAATGGTTGCTAGGGCGTGGCTTGATAGCTTCACAATGATCCTGAGAGACTGATTGGTCGTCTGAGTAAAATGAGCCCTCCCCCTTGTCTCTATGACACTGTGATCCAGAGCTACGTTCAATACAAAGTCCCTATGCAATTTACCATAGTAGGAAAAGCATGTGTGTTTCACGGGACGTTCCTTCCCCATAGTAAGTCAAAGGGGCAACTTTGGGCATCTCCTGCCCCCCAGGGGTGCAACTTTTACCCCATTGAGAGGTATGTTCTTACAGAGCCTGTCAGCCTCTTCAAATGTGGCAAATCACACGTTTCTGCGAAATCGTCGCTCAGAGTTATGACTCGTCAAAGTTTGTCGCAATGTTAAGTCTATGGGATTTTTCGGACGCTTTTTCGCCCCTGGGGCGAACACCGCACCCCCGATCGCTTATAAAAGTCATAGCACACCTCTCCTTAATGAGCCGGTCGATTTGACACCTCATTCATGGATCTGTGACAAACGGTGCGGGACAAGTTACGCGCCAAACTTTGTGTGGAATAATAAAAAGAAGAATAATAATAATAAGTATGAGCAATAACAATAGTGATGCCTTGCTTTCAGCAAGCACCACTAATAATAATAATAAGAAGAAGAATAATAAGTATGAGCAATAACAATAGTGATGCCTTGCTTGCTTTCAGCAAGCACCACTAATAATAATAATAACTAGAATGTACATTTCCTGAAGAAAATGTGAAGTGGTGCTTGCAGTGGCAAAATTCGGCACGGTTGCTAGGGTTTTACTAGGTGGTTGCTATGGTGTTCTGGGAGGTTTCCAAGGTATTCTGGGTGGTTGCTAGGGCGTTGCTAAGTGGTTGCTAGGGTATTCAGTGTGGTTGCTAGGCAGTTGCTAAGGTGTTTACCATAGTTTACCATGATTTACCACGATTTACTATAGTTTACCATGATTTACTATAGTATGCCATGATTTACCATGTTCAAGTATGATTTACTGATTCAAGCATGATTTACCATAGTTTACCATGATTTACCACGATTTACCATAGTTTACCATAATTTACTATAGTATACCAGGATTTACCATGTTCAAGTATGATTTACTGATTCTAGCATGATTTATCATAGTTTACCATGATTTACCACGATTTACCATAGTTTACCATGATTTATTATAGTATACCATGATTTACCATGTTCAGGTATGATTTACTGATTCTAGCATGATTTACCATAGTTTACCATGATTTACTATAGTATACCACAATTTACCATGTTCTAGTATAATTTACTGATTCTAGCATGATTTATCATAGTTACCATGATTTACCATGATTTACCATAGTTTACCATGATTTACTATAGTATACCATGATTTACCATGTTCAAGTATGATTTACTGATTCTAGCATGATTTACCATAGTTTACCATGATTTACAACGATTTACCACTAATTACCATAGTTTACCATGATTTACTATAGTATACCATGATTTACCATGTGCAAGTATGATTTACTGATTCAGGCATGATTTACCATAGTTTACCACAATTTACCACGATTTACTATAGTTTACCATGATTTACTATAGTATACCACGATTTACCATGTTCAATTATAATTTACTGATTCTAGCATGATTTACCATGATTTACCATAGTTTACCATGATTTACTATAGTATACCATGATTTACCATGTTCAAGTATGATTTACTATGATTCTAGCATGATTTATCATAGTTTACCATGATTTACCATAGTTTACCATGATTTACCATAGTTCACCACGATTTACCATAGTTTACCATGATTTACCATGTTCAAGTATGATTTACTGATTCTAGCATGATTTACCATAGTTTACCATGATTTACCATAGTTTACCATTATTTACCACGATTTACCTTAGTTTACCATGATTTACTATAGTATACCATGATTTACCATGTTCAAATATGATTTACTGGTTCTAGCATGATTTACCATAGTTTACCATGATTTACCACGATTTACCATACTTTACCATGATTTACTATAGTATACCATGATTTACCATGTTCAAGTATGATTTACTGATTCTAGCATGATTTACCATAGTTTACCATGATTTACCACGATTTACCATACTTTACCATGATTTACTATAGTATACCATGATTTACCATGTTCCAGTATGATTTACTGATTCTAGCATGATTTATCATAGTTTACCATGATTTACCATAGTTTACCATGATTTACTATAGTATACCATGATTTACCACGATTTACCATAGTTTACTATGATTTACTATAGTATACCATGATTTACCATGTTTTAGTATGATTTACTATGATTCTAGGATCATTTACCATAGTTTACCATGATTTACTATAGTATACTATGATTTACCATGTTCAAGTATGATTTACTGATTCTAGCATAATTTACCATAGTTTACCATGATTTACTATAGTTTACCATGATTTACCACGATTTAGCATAGTCTACCATGATTTACTATAGTATACCATGATTTACCATGTTCAAGTCTGATTTACTGATTTTAGCATGATTTACCATAGTTTACCATGATTTACTATAGTATACCATGATTTACCATGTTCAAGTATGATTTACTATGATTCTAGCATGATTTACCATAGTTTACCATGATTTACCACGATTTACTATAGTTTACCATGATTTACTATAGTATACCATGATTTACCATGTTCAAGTATGATTTACTGATTCTAGCATGATTTACCATAGTTTACCATGATTTACCATAGTTTACCACGATTTACCACGATTTACCATAGTTTACCATGATTTACTATAGTATACCATGATTTACTATAGTATACCATGATATACAATGTTCAATTATGATTTACTGATTCTAGCATGATTTATCATAGTTTACCATGATTTACCATAGTTTACCATGATTTATCATAGTTTACCATGATTTACTATAGTATACCATGATTTACCATGTTCAAGTATGATTTACTATGATTCTAGCATGATTTACCATAGTTTACCATGATTTACTACGATTTACCATAGTGTACTATGATTTACTATAGTATACCATGATTTACCATGTTTTAGTATGATTTACTATGATTCAAGGTTGATTTACCATAGTTTACCATGATTTAGTCAAAAGAGCCAAGTCCCATCTCTATACTATGTTTTGATGCAGAGATATACGTTTTGCTAAACGGTTGCTAGGATGCTCTCTTTGGTTGCTATGGAGTTACTTGGCAGCTGCCAATGATGAAATTCCAAAGGCTTCTTGTCAGTATGAATGATATAAACCAACTCCCATGCCTGTGTGACATTCAGAATGGAAGATATCCCTCTTTGGATTTTGGTTGCTAAGGTGCTCGACAATGGTTGCTAGGGAGGGGCTTGGAAGTGTTGAGGTGATTCATGATTGGCTGTTTACTGCCCCGAGTCAAATGAGACCACCCCCATGTTTCTATGACAATTCAGTCTGGAGATATCTCTTTGAACTCTTTCAATGGAAGTCTATGGAACTTGTTGCTAAGGGGCTCTAAATGGTTGCTAGGGCGTGGCTTGATAGCTTCACAATGATCCTGAGAGACTGATTGGTCGTCTGAGTAAAATGAGCCCTCCCCCTTGTCTCTATGACACTGTGATCCAGAGCTACGTTCAATACAAAGTCCCTATGCAATTTACCATAGTAGGAAAAGCATGTGTGTTTCACGGGACGTTCCTTCCCCATAGTAAGTCAATGGGGCAACTTTGGGCATCTCCTGCCCCCCAGGGGTGCAACGTTTACCCCATTGTGAGGTATGTTCTTACAGAGCCTGTCAGCCTCTTCAAATGTGGCAAATCACACATTTCTGCGAAATCCTCGCTCAGAGCTACGTGTGGTCAAAGTTCGTCGCAATGTTAAGTCAATGGGACTTTTTTGGCCGCTTTTTCGCCCCTGGGGCGAACACCGCACCCCCGATCGCTTATAAAAGTCATAGCACACCTCTCCTTAATGAGCCGGTCGATTTGACACCTCATTCATGGCTCTGAGACAAACGGTGCGGGGCGAGTTACGCGCCAAACTTTGTCCAGAATAATAATAATAATAAGAATAATAAGAATAATAATAAGTATGAGCAATAACAATAGTGATGCCTTGCTTTCAGCAAGCACCACTAATAAGAGGAATAATAAGTATGAGCAATAACAATAGTGATGCCTTGCTTTCAGCAAGCACCACTAATAATAATAATAAGAATAATAAGTATGAGCAATAACAATAGTGATGCCTTGCTTTCAGCAAGCACCACTAACTAGAATGTACATTTCCTGAAGAAAATGTGAAGTGGTGCTTGCAGTGGCAAAATTCGGCACAGTTGCTAGGGTTTTACTAGGTGGTTGCTATGGTGTTCTGGGAGGTTTCCAAGGTATTCTGGGTGGTTGCTAGGGCGTTGATAAGTGGTTGCTAGGGTATTCAGTGTGGTTGCTAGGCAGTTGCTAAGGTGTTTACCATAGTTTACCATGATTTACCACGATTTACTATAGTTTACCATGATTTACTATAGTCTGCCATGATTTACCATGTTCAAGTATGATTTACTGATTCAAGCATGATTTACCATAGTTTACCATGATTTACCACGATTTACCATAGTTTACCATAATTTACTATAGTATACCAGGATTTACCATGTTCAAGTATGATTTACTGATTCTAGCATGATTTATCATAGTTTACCATGATTTACCACGATTTACCATAGTTTACCATGATTTATTATAGTATACCATGATTTACCATGTTCAAGTATGATTTACTGATTCTAGCATGATTTACCATAGTTTACCATGATTTACTATAGTATACCACAATTTACCATGTTCTGGTATAATTTACTGATTCTAGCATGATTTATCATAGTTACCATGATTTACCATGATTTACCATAGTTTACCATGATTTACCATGTTCAAGTATGATTTACTGATTCTAGCATGATTTACCATAGTTTACCATGATTTACAACGATTTACCACTAATTACCATAGTTTACCATGATTTACTATAGTATACCATGATTTACCATGTGCAAGTATGATTTACTGATTCAGGCATGATTTACCATAGTTTACCACAATTTACCACGATTTACTATAGTTTACCATGATTTACCATAGTATACCACGATTTACCATGTTCAATTATAATTTACTGATTCTAGCATGATTTACCATGATTTACCATAGTTTACCATGATTTACTATAGTATACCATGATTTACCATGTTCAAGTATGATTTACTATGATTCTAGCATGATTTATCATAGTTTACCATGATTTACCATAGTTTACCATGATTTACCATAGTTCACCACGATTTACCATAGTTTACCATGATTTACCATGTTCAAGTATGATTTACTGATTCTAGCATGATTTACCATAGTTTACCATGATTTACCATAGTTTACCATTATTTACCACGATTTACCATAGTTTACCATGATTTACTATAGTATACCATGATTTACCATGTTCAAGTATGATTTACTATGATTCTAGCATGATTTACCATAGTTTACCATGATTTACCACGATTTACTATAGTTTACCATGATTTACTATAGTATACCATGATTTACCATGTTCAAGTATGATTTACTGATTCTAGCATGATTTACCATAGTTTACCATGATTTACCATAGTTTACCACGATTTACCACGATTTACCATAGTTTACCATGATTTACTATAGTATACCATGATTTACTATAGTATACCATGATATACCATGTTCAATTATGATTTACTGATTCTAGCATGATTTATCATAGTTTACCATGATTTACCATAGTTTACCATGATTTACCATAGTTTACCATGATTTACTATAGTATACCATGATTTACCATGTTCAAGTATGATTTACTATGATTCTAGCATGATTTACCATAGTTTACCATGATTTACCACAATTTACCATAGTGTACTATGATTTACTATAGTATACCATGATTTACCATGTTTTAGTATGATTTACTATGATTCAAGGTTGATTTACCATAGTTTACCATGATTTAGTCAAAAGAGCCAAGTCCCATCTCTATACTATGTTTTGATGCAGAGATATACGTTTTGCTAAACGGTTGCTAGGATACTCTCTTTGGTTGCTATGGAGTTACTTGGCAGCTGCCAATGATGAAATTCCAAAGGCTTCTTGTCAGTATGAATGATATAAACCAACTCCCATGCCTCTGTGACATTCAGAATGGAAGATATCCCTCTTTGGATTTTGGTTGCTAAGGTGCTCGACAATGGTTGCTAGGGAGGGGCTTGGAAGTGTTGAGGTGATTCATGATTGGCTGTTTACTGCCCCGAGTCAAATGAGACCACCCCCATGTTTCTATGACAATTCAGTCTGGAGATATCTCTTTGAACTCTTTCAATGGAAGTCTATGGAACTTGTTGCTAAGGGGCTCTAAATGGTTGCTAGGGCGTGGCTTGATAGCTTCACAATGATCCTGAGAGACTGATTGGTCGTCTGAGTAAAATGAGCCCTCCCCCTTGTCTCTATGACACTGTGATCCAGAGCTACGTTCAATACAAAGTCCCTATGCAATTTACCATAGTAGGAAAAGCATGTGTGTTTCACGGGACGTTCCTTCCCCATAGTAAGTTAATGGGGCAACTTTGGGCATCTCCTGCCCCCCAGGGGTGCAACTTTGACCCCATTGTGAGGTATGTTCTTACAGAGCCTGTCAGCCTCTTCAAATGTGGCAAATCACACATTTCTGCGAAATCGTCGCTCAGAGCTATACGTGTGGTCAAAGTTCGTCGCAATGTTAAGTCAATGGGACTTTTTTGGCCGCTTTTTCGCCCCTGGGGCGAACACCGCACCCCCGATCGCTTATAAAAGTCATAGCACACCTCTCCTTAATGAGCCGGTCGATTTGACACCTCATTCATGGCTCTGAGACAAACGGTGCGGGGCGAGTTACGCGCCAAACTTTGTCCAGAATAATAATAATAATAAGAAGAAGAACTAGAATGTACATTTCCTGAAGAAAATGTGAAGTGGTGCTTGCAGTGGCAAAACTCGCCACTTGGTTGCTAGGGTGTTGTACATGATTGCATACGAGCCAACAACCATGTCTGTACGATGTTGTGGAGCTGAAATATAGCTTCTATATGTTGCAATATGGTTGCTAGGTGGCTTTAAACGGTTGCTAGGGTGTGAATACACAGTTACCATGGTGAAATTTACAGACTGTTTCCCAACCGAAAGAAAAGAGCCAACCCCCATCTCTGTACGATGTTCTGATGCAGAGACATGGGTCTTGATAAACGGTTGCTAGGGTACTCTGTTTGGTTGCTAGGGAGTGGCTTGTCAGCTGCCAATCATGAAACTCCAAAGGCTTCTTGTCACTATGAATGATATAAACCAACTCCCATGCCTCTGCGACATTCAGAATGGAAGATATGCCTCTTTGGATTTTGGTTGCTAGGGTACTCTGTTTGGTTGCTAGGGAGTGGCTTGTCAGCTGTCAATGATGAAATTCCAAAGGCTTCTTGTCAGTATGAATTATATAATCCAACTCCCATGCCTCTGTGACATTCAGAATGTAAGATATGCCTCTTTGGATGTTGGTTGCTAGGGTACACTGTTTGGTTGCTAGGGAGTTACTTGGCAGCTGCCAATGATGCAATTCCAAAGGCTTCTTGTCACTATGAATGATATAAACCAACTCCCATGCCTCTGTGACATTCAGAATGGAAGATATCCCTCTTTGGATTTTGGTTGCTAGGGTACTCTGTTTGGTTGCTAGGGAGTGTCTTGGCAGCTGTCAATCATGAAACTCAAAGGCTGCTTGTCAATATGAATGATATAAACCAACTCCCATGCCTCTGTGACATTCAGAATGGAAGATATCCCTCTTTGGATTTTGGTTGCTAAGGTGCTCGACAATGGTTGCTAGGGAGGGGCTTGGAAGTGTTGAGGTGATTCATGATTGGCTGTTTGCTGCCCCGAGTCAAATGAGACCACCCCCATGTTTCTATGACAATTCAGTCCGGAGATATCTCTTTGAACTCTTTCAATGGAAGTCTATGGAACTTGTTGCTAAGGGGCTCTAAATGGTTGCTAGGGCGTGGCTTGATAGCTTCACAATGATCCAGAGAGACTGATTGGTCATCTGAGTAAAATGAGCCCTCCCCCTTGTCTCTATGACACTGTGATCCAGAGCTACGTTCAATACAAAGTCCCTATGCAATTTACCATAGTAGGAAAAGCATGTGTGTTTCACAGGATGTTCCTTCCCCATAGTAAGTCAATGGGGCAACTTTTGCAAAGTTGAACATACCAACCCTGCAACCCCCAGGGGTGCAACTTTTACCCCATTGTGAGGTATGTTCTTACAGAGCCTGTCAGCCTCTTCAAATGTGGCAAATCACACGTTTCTGCGAAATCCTTGCTCAGAGCTACGTGTGGTCAAAGTTCGTCGCAATGTTAAGTCAATGGGACTTTTTTGGCCGCTTTTTCGCCCATGGGGCGAACACCGCACCCCCGATCGCTTATAAAAGTCATAGCACACCTCTCCTTAATGAGCCGGTCGATTTGACACCTCACTCAGGGGTCTGTGACAAACGGTGCGGGGCGAGTTACGCGCCAAACTTTGGGCGGAATAATAATAATAATAAGAAGAAGAACTAGAATGTACATTTCCTGAAGAAAATGTGAAGTGGTGCTTGCAGTGGCAAAACTCGCCACTCGGTTGCTAGGGTGTTGTACACGAGCCAACAACCATGCCTCTACGATGTTGTGGAGCTGAAATATGGCTTCTATATGTTGCAATATGGTTGCTAGGTGGCTCTAAATGGTTGCTAGGGTGTGAATACACAGTTACCATGGTGATATTTACAGACTGTTTTCCAACTGAAACTAATGAGCCAACCCCCATCTCTATACAATATTCTGATGCAGAGATGTAGGTCTTGTAAAATGGTTGCTAGGGTACTCTGTTTGGTTGCTATGGAGATGCTTGTCAGCTGCTAATGATGAAACTGCAAAGGCTTCTTGTCAGTATGAATGATATAAACCAACTCCCATCTCTATATGATGTTCTGATGCAGAGATATACGTTTTGCTAAACAGTTGCTAGGGTACTCTATTTGGTTGCTAGCGAGTGGCTTGTCAGCTGCCAATCATGCAACTCCAAAGGCTTCTTGTCACTATGAATGATATAAACCAACTCCCATGCCTCTGCGACATTCAGAATGGAAGATATGCCTCTTTGGATTTTGGTTGCTAGGGTACTCTGTTTGGTTGCTAGGGAGTGTCTTGGCAGCTGTCAATCATGAAACTCAAAGGCTGCTTGTCGATATGAATGATATAAACCAACTCCCATGCCTCTGTGACATTCAGAATGGAAGATATCCCTCTTTGGATTTTGGTTGCTAAGGTGCTCGACAATGGTTGCTAGGGAGGGGCTTGGAAGTGTTGAGGTGATTCATGATTGGCTGTTTGCTGCCCCGAGTCAAATGAGACCACCCCCATGTTTCTATGACAATTCAGTCCGGAGATATCTCTTTGAACTCTTTCAATGGAAGTCTATGGATCTTGTTGCTAAGGGGCTCTAAATGGTTGCTAAGGCGTGGCTTGATAGCTTCACAATGATCCAGAGAGACTGACTGGTCATCTGAGTAAAATGAGCCCTCCCCTTTGTCTCTATGACACTGTGATCCAGAGCTACGTTCAATACAAAGTCCCTATGCAATTTACCATAGTAGGAAAAGCATGTGTGTTTCACGGGATGTTCCTTCCCTATAGTAAGTCAATGGGGCAACTTTGGGCATCTCCTGCCCCCCAGGGGTGCAACTTTTACCCCATTGTGAGGTATGTTCTTACAGAGCCTGTCAGCCTCTTCAAATGTGGCAAATCACACGTTTCTGCGAAATCCTTGCTCAGAGCTACGTGTGGTCAAAGTTCGTCGCAATGTTAAGTCAATGGGACTTTTTTGGCCGCTTTTTCGCCCCTGGGGCGAACACCGTACCCCCGATCACTTATAAAAGTCATAGCACACCATTCCCGAATAATCCGCACGATTTGTCGCCTCATTCGTGTGTCTGTGACAAAAGCTGCGGGACGAGTTACGCGCCAAACTTTTGTCCGGAATAATAAGAAGAAAAACTAGAATGTACATTTCCTGAAGAAAATGTGAAGTGGTGCTTGCAGTGGCAAAATTCGGCACGGTTGCTAGGGTTTTACTAGGTGGTTGCTATGGTGTTCTGGGAGGTTTCCAAGGTATTCTGGGTGGTTGCTAGGGCGTTGCTAAGTGGTTGCTAGGGTATTCAGTGTGGTTGCTAGGCAGTTGCTAAGGTGTTTACCATAGTTTACCATGATTTACCACGATTTACTATAGTTTACCATGATTTACTATAGTATGCCATGATTTACCATGTTCAAGTATGATTTACTGATTCAAGCATGATTTACCATAGTTTACCATGATTTACCACAATTTACCATAGTTTACCATAATTTACTATAGTATACCAGGATTTACCATGTTCAAGTATGATTTACTGATTCTAGCATGATTTATCATAGTTTACCATGATTTACCACGATTTACCATAGTTTACCATGATTTACTATAGTATACCATGATTTACCATGTTGAAGTATGATTTACTGATTCTAGCATGATTTACCATAGTTTACCATGATTTACCATAGTTTACCATGATTTACCACGATTTACCATAGTTTACCATGATTTACTATAGTTTACCATGATTTACCACGATTTACCATAGTTTACCATGATTTACTATAGTATACCATGATATACCATGTTCAAGTATGATTTACTGATTCTAGCATGATTTATCATAGTTTACCATGATTTACCATAGTTTACCATGATTTACTATAGTATACCATGATTTACCATGTTGAAGTATGATTTACTGATTCTAGCATGATTTACCATAGTTTACCATGATTTACCATAGTTTACCATGATTTACCACGATTTACCATAGTTTACCATGATTTACTATAGTATACCATGATATACCACGTTCAAGTATGATTTACTGATTTTAGCATTATTTATCATAGTTTACCATGATTTACCATAGTTTACCATGATTTACCATAGTTTACCATGATTTACCATACTTTACCATGATTTACCATAGTTTACCATGATTTACTATAGTATACCATAATTTACCATGTTGAAGTATGATTTACTGATTCTAGCATGATTTACCATAGTTTACCTTGATTTACCATAGTTTACCATGATTTACCACAATTTACCATGATTTACCATAATTTACCATAGTTTACCATAATTTACCATAGTTTACCATGATTTACCATAGTTTACCATGATTTACCACGATTTACCATAGTTTACCATGATTTACTATAGTATACCATGATATACCATGTTCAAGTATGATTTACTGATTCTAGCATGATTTATCATAATTTACCATGATTTACCATAGTTTACCATGATTTACCATAGTTTACCATGATTTACTATAGTATACCATGATTTACCATGTTGAAGTATGATTTACTGATTCTAGCATGATTTACCATAGTTTACCATGATTTACCATACTTTACCATGATTTACCATAGTTTACCATGATTTACTATAGTATACCATAATATACCATGTTGAAGTATGATTTACTGATTCTAGCATGATTTACCATAGTTTACCATGATTTACCATAGTTTACCATGATTTACCACAATTTACCATAGTTTACCATGATTTACCATAATTTACCATAGTTTACCATAATTTACCATAGTTTACCATGATTTACCATAGTTTACCATGATTTACCACGATTTACCATAGTTTACCATGATTTACTATAGTATACCATGATATACCATGTTCAAGTATGATTTACTGATTCTAGCATGATTTATCATAGTTTACCATGATTTACCATAGTTTACCATGATTTACCATAGTTTACCATGATTTACTATAGTATACCATGATTTACCATGTTGAAGTATGATTTACTGATTCTAGCATGATTTACCATAGTTTACCATGATTTACCATAGTTTACCATTATTTACCACGATTTACCATAGTTTACCATGATTTACCATAGTTTACCATGATTTACCATGATTTACCATAGTTTACTATGATTTACTATAGTATACCATGATTTACCATGTTTTAGTATGATTTACTATGATTCTAGGATGATTTACCATAGTTTACCATGATTTACCACGATTTACCATAGTTTACTATGATTTACTATAGTATACCATGATTTACCATGTTTTAGTATGATTTACTATGATTCTAGGATGATTTACCATAGTTTACCATGATTTAGTCAAAAGAGCCAAGTTCCATCTCTATACTATGTTTTGATGCAGAGATATACGTTTTGCTAAACGGTTGCTAGGGTACTCTTTTTAGTTGCTATGGAGTTACTTGGCAGCTGCCAATGATGAAATTCCAAAGGCTTCTTGTCACTATGAATGATATAAACCAACTCCCATGCCTCTGTGACATTCAGAATGGAAGATATCCCTCTTTGGATTTTGGTTGCTAGGGTACTCTGTTTGGTTGCTAGGGAGTGGCTTGTCAGCTGCCAATCATGAAACTCCAAAGGCTGCTTGTCAGTATGAATGATATAAACCAACTCCCATGCCTCTGCGACATTCAGAATGGAAGATAACCCTCTTTGGATTTTGGTTGCTAGGGTACTCTGTTTGGTTGCTAGGGAGTGGCTTGTCAGCTGCCAATCATGAAACTCCAAAGGCTTCTTGTCAGTATGAATGATATAAACCAACTCCCATGCCTCTGTGACATTCAGAATGGAAGATATCCCTCTTTGGATTTTGGTTGCTAAGGTGCTCGACAATGGTTGCTAGGGAGGGGCTTGGAAGTGTTTAGGTGATTCATGATTGGCTGTTTGCTGCCCCGAGTCAAATGAGACCACCCCCATGTTTCTATGACAATTCAGTCTGGAGATATCTCTTTGAACTCTTTCAATGGAAGTCTATGGAACTTGTTGCTAAGGGGCTCTAAATGGTTGCTAGGGCGTGGCTTGATAGCTTCACAATGATCCTGAGAGACTGATTGGTCGTCTGAGTAAAATGAGCCCTCCCCCTTGTCTCTATGACACTGTGATCCAGAGCTACGTTCAATACAAAGTCCCTATGCAATTTACCATAGTAGGAAAAGCATGTGTGTTTCACGGGACGTTCCTTCCCCATAGTAAGTCAAAGGGGCAACTTTGGGCATCTCCTGCCCCCCAGGGGTGCAACTTTTACCCCATTGAGAGGTATGTTCTTACAGAGCCTGTCAGCCTCTTCAAATGTGGCAAATCACACGTTTCTGCGAAATCGTCGCTCAGAGTTATGACTCGTCAAAGTTTGTCGCAATGTTAAGTCTATGGGATTTTTCGGACGCTTTTTCGCCCCTGGGGCGAACACCGCACCCCCGATCGCTTATAAAAGTCATAGCACACCTCTCCTTAATGAGCCGGTCGATTTGACACCTCATTCATGGATCTGTGACAAACGGTGCGGGACAAGTTACGCGCCAAACTTTGTGTGGAATAATAAAAAGAAGAATAATAATAATAAGTATGAGCAATAACAATAGTGATGCCTTGCTTTCAGCAAGCACCACTAATAATAACTAGAATGTACATTTCCTGAAGAAAATGTGAAGTGGTGCTTGCAGTGGCAAAACTCGCCACTCGGTTGCTAGGGTGTTGTACATGTTTGCATAGGAGCCAACAACCATGTCTGTACGATGTTGTGGAACTGAAATGTGGCTTCAATATGTTGCAATATGGTTGCTAGGTAGCTTTAAACGGTTGCTAAGGTGTGGTTACACAGTTACCATGATGATATTTACAGATTGGTTTCCCAACCGAAACAAACAAGCACACCCCCATGTCTATACGATGTTCTGGTGCTGAGATATACTGTAGCTCATTCATGTGTTTGTACGGTTGCTAGGGTACTCCAAATGGTTTCTAAGGTTTGTTTATACAGTTTATGGGGTAATATTTAAAGAGTATTTGCAGGTATGGGTAAAAAAATGCCCAACTCTGTGTTTTTACAATGTTTTGTTGCTGAGATATGGCTTGTAAATGTTGTTCAATGGTTGCTAGGGGCCTGTAACTGGTTTCTAGGGCGTGGCTATGAAGTTGTTATGTCACTACTTATTGGCTGCTTGATAGGATGAATCAAAAGAGCCCAACCCCAAGGCTCTATGACCTTCTGAGCCAAAGATATGATTTTGCAAATTTTGTGCCTATGTTAAGTCTATGGGACATTTTTCGGCTAATTTTTCGGCCGCCAGACGAACATCTTACACCCGATCGCTTATAAAAGTCATAGCACACCTCTCCTCAATAAACCGGTCGATTTGACACCTCATTCAGGGGTCTGTGACAAACGGTGTGGGGCGAGTTACGCGCCGAAGTTTTGTCTAGGCGAATAGTAATCACAACACTAGAATGTACATTTCCTGAAGAAAATGTGAAGTGGTGCTTGCAGTGGCAAAACTCGCCACCCGGTTGCTAGGGTGTTGTACATGATTGCATACGAGCCAACAACCATGTCTGTACGATGTTGTGGAGCTGAAATATGGCTTCTATATGTTGCAATATGGTTGCTAGGTAGCTTTAAACTGTTGCTAAGGTGTGGTTACACAGCGACCATGATGATATTTACAGATTGGTTTCCCAACCAAAACAAACAAACACATCCCCATGTCTATACAATGTTCTTGTGCTGAGATATAGCCCATTCATGTGTTTGTACGGTTGCTAGGGTACTCCAAATGGTTGCTAAGGTTTGTTTATACAGTTTATGGGGTAATATTTAAAGAGTATTTGCAAGTCTGGGTCAAAAAATGCCCATCTCTGTGTTTGTACAATGTTTTGTTGCTGAGATATGGCTTGTAAATGTTGTTCAATGGTTGCTAGGGGCCTGTAACTGGTTGCTAGGGCGTGGCTATGAAGTTGTTATGTCACTACTTATTGGCTGCTTGATAGGACGAATCAAAAGAGCCCAACCCCAAGGCTCTATGACCTTCTGAGCCAAAGATATGATTTAGCAAATTTTGTGCCTATGTTAAGTCTATGGGACATTTTTCGGAAATTTTTTTGCCCGCCAGACGAACATCGTACACCCGATCGCTTTTAAAAGTCATAGCACACCTCTTCTCAATGAACCAGTCGGTTTGACACCTCATTCAGGGGTCTGTGACAAACGGTGTGGGGCGAGTTACGCGCCGAAGTTTTGTCTAGGTGAATAGTAATCACAACACTAGAATGTACATTTCCTGAAGAAAATGTGAAGTGGTGCTTGCAGTGGCAAAATTCGGCACGGTTGCTAGGGTTTTACTAGGTGGTTGCTATGGTGTTCTGGGAGGTTTCCAAGGTATTCTGGGTGGTTGCTAGGGCGTTGCTAAGTGGTTGCTAGGGTATTCAGTGTGGTTGCTAGGCAGTTGCTAAGGTGTTTACCATAGTTTACCATGATTTACCACGATTTACTATAGTTTACCATGATTTACTATAGTATGCCATGATTTACCATGTTCAAGTATGATTTACTGATTCAAGCATGATTTACCATAGTTTACCATGATTTACCACGATTTACCATAGTTTACCATAATTTACTATAGTATACCATGATTTACCATGTTCAAGTATGATTTACTGATTCTAGCATGATTTATCATAGTTTACCATGATTTATTATAGTATACCATGATTTACCATGTTCAAGTATGATTTACTGATTCTAGCATGATTTACCATAGTTTACCATGATTTACTATAGTATACCACAATTTACCATGTTCTAGTATAATTTACTGATTCTAGCATGATTTATCATAGTTACCATGATTTACCATGATTTACCATAGTTTACCATGATTTACTATAGTATACCATGATTTACCATGATTTACTATAGTATACCATGATTTACCATGTTCAAGTATGATTTACTGATTCTAGCATGATTTACCATAGTTTACCATGATTTACAACGATTTACCACTAATTACCATAGTTTACCATGATTTACTATAGTATACCATGATTTACCATGTGCAAGTATGATTTACTGATTCAGGCATGATTTACCATAGTTTACCACAATTTACCACGATTTACTATAGTTTACCATGATTTACTATAGTATACCACGATTTACCATGTTCAATTATAATTTACTGATTCTAGCATGATTTACCATGATTTACCATAGTTTACCATGATTTACTATAGTATACCATGATTTACCATGTTCAAGTATGATTTACTATGATTCTAGCATGATTTATCATAGTTTACCATGATTTACCATAGTTTACCATGATTTACCATAGTTCACCACGATTTACCATAGTTTACCATGATTTACCATGTTCAAGTATGATTTACTGATTCTAGCATGATTTACCATAGTTTACCATGATTTACCATAGTTTACCATTATTTACCACGATTTACCATAGTTTACCATGATTTACTATAGTATACCATGATTTACCATGTTCAAATATGATTTACTGATTCTAGCATGATTTACCATAGTTTACCATGATTTACCACGATTTACCATACTTTACCATGATTTACTATAGTATACCATGATTTACCATGTTCAAGTATGATTTACTGATTCTAGCATGATTTACCATAGTTTACCATGATTTACCACGATTTACCATACTTTACCATGATTTACTATAGTATACCATGATTTACCATGTTCCAGTATGATTTACTGATTCTAGCATGATTTATCATAGTTTACCATGATTTACCATAGTTTACCATGATTTACTATAGTATACCATGATTTACCACGATTTACCATAGTTTACTATGATTTACTATAGTATACCATGATTTACCCTGTTTTAGTATGATTTACTATGATTCTAGGATCATTTACCATAGTTTACCATGATTTACTATAGTATACTATGATTTACCATGTTCAAGTATGATTTACTGATTCTAGCATAATTTACCATAGTTTACCATGATTTACTATAGTTTACCATGATTTACCACGATTTAGCATAGTTTACCATGATTTACTATAGTATACCATGATTTACCATGTTCAAGTCTGATTTACTGATTTTAGCATGATTTACCATAGTTTACCATTATTTACTATAGTATACCATGATTTACCATGTTCAAGTATGATTTACTATGATTCTAGCATGATTTACCATAGTTTACCATGATTTACCACGATTTACTATAGTTTACCATGATTTACTATAGTATACCATGATTTACCATGTTCAAGTATGATTTACTGATTCTAGCATGATTTACCATAGTTTACCATGATTTACCATAGTTTACCACGATTTACCATAGTTTACCATGATTTACTATAGTATACCATGATTTACTATAGTATACCATGATATACCATGTTCAATTATGATTTACTGATTCTAGCATGATTTATCATAGTTTACCATGATTTACCATAGTTTACCACGATTTACCATAGTTTACCATGATTTACTATAGTATACCATGATTTACCATGTTCAAATATGATTTACTGATTCTAGCATGATTTACCATAGTTTACCATGATTTACCACGATTTACCATACTTTACCATGATTTACTATAGTATACCATGATTTACCATGTTCAAGTATGATTTACTGATTCTAGCATGATTTACCATAGTTTACCATGATTTACCACGATTTACCATACTTTACCATGTTCAAGTATGATTTACTGATTCTAGCATGATTTACCATAGTTTACCATGATTTACCACGATTTACCATACTTTACCATGATTTACTATAGTATACCATGATTTACCATGTTCCAGTATGATTTACTGATTCTAGCATGATTTATCATAGTTTACCATGATTTACCATAGTTTACCATGATTTACTATAGTATACCATGATTTACCATGTTTTAGTATGATTTACTATGATTCTAGGATCATTTACCATAGTTTACCATGATTTACTATAGTATACTATGATTTACCATGTTCAAGTATGATTTACTGATTCTAGCATAATTTACCATAGTTTACCATGATTTACTATAGTTTACCATGATTTACCACGATTTGGCATAGTTTACCATGATTTACTATAGTATACCATGATTTACCATGTTCAAGTCTGATTTACTGATTTTAGCATGATTTACCATAGTTTACCATGATTTACTATAGTATACCATGATTTACCATGTTCAAGTATGATTTACTATGATTCTAGCATGATTTACCATAGTTTACCATGATTTACCACGATTTACTATAGTTTACCATGATTTACTATAGTATACCATGATTTACCATGTTCAAGTATGATTTACTGATTCTAGCATGATTTACCATAGTTTACCATGATTTACCATAGTTTACCACGATTTACCACGATTTACCATAGTTTACCATGATTTACTATAGTATACCATGATTTACTATAGTATACCATGATATACCATGTTCAATTATGATTTACTGATTCTAGCATGATTTATCATAGTTTACCATGATTTACCATAGTTTACCATGATTTACCATAGTTTACCATGATTTACTATAGTATACCATGATTTACCATGTTCAAGTATGATTTACTATGATTCTAGCATGATTTACCATAGTTTACCATGATTTACCACGATTTACCATAGTGTACTATGATTTACTATAGTATACCATGATTTACCATGTTTTAGTATGATTTACTATGATTCAAGGTTGATTTACCATAGTTTACCATGATTTAGTCAAAAGAGCCAAGTCCCATCTCTATACTATGTTTTGATGCAGAGATATACGTTTTGCTAAACGGTTGCTAGGATACTCTCTTTGGTTGCTATGGAGTTACTTGGCAGCTGCCAATGATGAAATTCCAAAGGCTTCTTGTCAGTATGAATGATATAAACCAACTCCCATGCCTCTGTGACATTCAGAATGGAAGATATCCCTCTTTGGATTTTGGTTGCTAAGGTGCTCGACAATGGTTGCTAGGGAGGGGCTTGGAAGTGTTGAGGTGATTCATGATTGGCTGTTTACTGCCCCGAGTCAAATGAGACCACCCCCATGTTTCTATGACAATTCAGTCTGGAGATATCTCTTTGAACTCTTTCAATGGAAGTCTATGGAACTTGTTGCTAAGGGTCTCTAAATGGTTGCTAGGGCGTGGCTTGATAGCTTCACAATGATCCTGAGAGACTGATTGGTCGTCTGAGTAAAATGAGCCCTCCCCCTTGTCTCTATGACACTGTGATCCAGAGCTACGTTCAATACAAAGTCCCTATGCAATTTACCATAGTAGGAAAAGCATGTGTGTTTCACGGGACGTTCCTTCCCCATAGTAAGTCAATGGGGCAACTTTGGGCATCTCCTGCCCCCCAGGGGTGCAACTTTTACCCCATTGTGAGGTATGTTCTTACAGAGCCTGTCAGCCTCTTCAAATGTGGCAAATCACACATTTCTGCGAAATCCTCGCTCAGAGCTACGTGTGGTCAAAGTTCGTCGCAATGTTAAGTCAATGGGACTTTTTTTGGCCGCTTTTTCGCCCCTGGGGCGAACACCGCACCCCCGATCGCTTATAAAAGTCATAGCACACCTCTCCTTAATGAGCCGGTCGATTTGACACCTCATTCATGGCTCTGAGACAAATGGTGCGGGGCGAGTTACGCGCCAAACTTTGTCCAGAATAATAATAATAATAAGAAGAATAATAAGTATGAGCAATAACAATAGTGATGCCTTGCTTTCAGCAAGCACCACTAACTAGAATGTACATTTCCTGAAGAAAATGTGAAGTGGTGCTTGCAGTGGCAAAATTCGCCACTCGGTTGCTACGGTGTTGTACATGATTGCATACGAGCCAACAATCATGTCTGTACGATGTTGTGGAGCTGAAATTTGGCTTCTATATTCAATATGGTTGCTAGGTAGCTTTAAACGGTTGCTAAGGTGTGGTTACACAGTTACCATGATGATATTTACAGACTGGTTTCCCAACCGAACAAACAAGCACACCCCCATGTCTATACGATGTTCTGGTGCTGAGATATAGCTCATTCATGTGTTTGTACGGTTGCTAGGGTACTCCAAATGGTTGCTAAGGTTTGTTTATACAGTTTATGGGGTAATATTTAAAGAGTATTTGCAGGTCTGGGTCAAAAAATGGCCAACTCTGTGTTTTTACAATGTTTTGTTGCTGAGATATGTCTTGTTAATGTTTTTCAATGGTTGCTAGGGGCCTGTAACTGTTTTCTAGGGCGTGGCTATGAAGTTGTTATGTCACTACTTATTGGCTGCTTGATAGGCTGAATCAAAAGAGCCCAACCCCAAGGCTCTATGACCTTCTGAGCCAAAGATATGATTTAGCAAATTTTGTGCCAATGTTAAGTCTATGGGACATTTTTCGGCTAATTTTTCGGCCGCCAGACGAACATCTTAA
Organism: Rutilus rutilus; assembly: GCF_951802725.1. Lineage (NCBI taxonomy): Eukaryota > Metazoa > Chordata > Actinopteri > Cypriniformes > Leuciscidae > Rutilus > Rutilus rutilus. The sequence continues at coordinate 17,451,815 of NC_140213.1, read as the reverse complement.
ACCCGATCGCTTATAAAAGTGATAGCACACCTCTCCTCAATAAACCGGTCGATTTGACACCTCATTCAGGGGTCTGTGACAAACGGTGTGGGGCAAGTTACGCGCCGAAGTTTTGTCTAGGCGAATAGTAATCACAACACTAGAATGTACATTTCCTGAAGAAAATGTGAAGTGGTGCTTGCAGTGGCAAAATTCGGCACGGTTGCTAGGGTTTTACTAGGTGGTTGCTATGGTGTTCTGGGAGGTTTCCAAGGTATTCTGGGTGGTTGCTAGGGCGTTGCTAAGTGGTTGCTAGGGTATTCAGTGTGGTTGCTAGGCAGTTGCTAAGGTGTTTACCATAGTTTACCATGATTTACCACGATTTACTATAGTTTACCATGATTTACTATAGTATGCCATGATTTACCATGTTCAAGTATGATTTACTGATTCAAGCATGATTTACCATAGTTTACCATGATTTACCACAATTTACCATAGTTTACCATAATTTACTATAGTATACCAGGATTTACCATGTTCAAGTATGATTTACTGATTCTAGCATGATTTATCATAGTTTACCATGATTTACCACGATTTACCATAGTTTACCATGATTTACTATAGTATACCATGATTTACCATGTTGAAGTATGATTTACTGATTCTAGCATGATTTACCATAGTTTACCATGATTTACCATAGTTTACCATGATTTACCACGATTTACCATAGTTTACCATGATTTACTATAGTTTACCATGATTTACCACGATTTACCATAGTTTACCATGATTTACTATAGTATACCATGATATACCATGTTCAAGTATGATTTACTGATTCTAGCATGATTTATCATAGTTTACCATGATTTACCATAGTTTACCATGATTTACTATAGTATACCATGATTTACCATGTTGAAGTATGATTTACTGATTCTAGCATGATTTACCATAGTTTACCATGATTTACCATAGTTTACCATGATTTACCACGATTTACCATAGTTTACCATGATTTACTATAGTATACCATGATATACCACGTTCAAGTATGATTTACTGATTTTAGCATTATTTATCATAGTTTACCATGATTTACCATAGTTTACCATGATTTACCATAGTTTACCATGATTTACCATACTTTACCATGATTTACCATAGTTTACCATGATTTACTATAGTATACCATAATTTACCATGTTGAAGTATGATTTACTGATTCTAGCATGATTTACCATAGTTTACCTTGATTTACCATAGTTTACCATGATTTACCACAATTTACCATGATTTACCATAATTTACCATAGTTTACCATAATTTACCATAGTTTACCATGATTTACCATAGTTTACCATGATTTACCACGATTTACCATAGTTTACCATGATTTACTATAGTATACCATGATATACCATGTTCAAGTATGATTTACTGATTCTAGCATGATTTATCATAGTTTACCATGATTTACCATAGTTTACCATGATTTACCATAGTTTACCATGATTTACTATAGTATACCATGATTTACCATGTTGAAGTATGATTTACTGATTCTAGCATGATTTACCATAGTTTACCATGATTTACCATACTTTACCATGATTTACCATAGTTTACCATGATTTACTATAGTATACCATAATATACCATGTTGAAGTATGATTTACTGATTCTAGCATGATTTACCATAGTTTACCATGATTTACCATAGTTTACCATGATTTACCACAATTTACCATAGTTTACCATGATTTACCATAATTTACCATAGTTTACCATAATTTACCATAGTTTACCATGATTTACCATAGTTTACCATGATTTACCACGATTTACCATAGTTTACCATGATTTACTATAGTATACCATGATATACCATGTTCAAGTATGATTTACTGATTCTAGCATGATTTATCATAGTTTACCATGATTTACCATAGTTTACCATGATTTACCATAGTTTACCATGATTTACTATAGTATACCATGATTTACCATGTTGAAGTATGATTTACTGATTCTAGCATGATTTACCATAGTTTACCATGATTTACCATAGTTTACCATTATTTACCACGATTTACCATAGTTTACCATGATTTACCATAGTTTACCATGATTTACCATGATTTACCATAGTTTACTATGATTTACTATAGTATACCATGATTTACCATGTTTTAGTATGATTTACTATGATTCTAGGATGATTTACCATAGTTTACCATGATTTACCACGATTTACCATAGTTTACTATGATTTACTATAGTATACCATGATTTACCATGTTTTAGTATGATTTACTATGATTCTAGGATGATTTACCATAGTTTACCATGATTTAGTCAAAAGAGCCAAGTTCCATCTCTATACTATGTTTTGATGCAGAGATATACGTTTTGCTAAACGGTTGCTAGGGTACTCTTTTTAGTTGCTATGGAGTTACTTGGCAGCTGCCAATGATGAAATTCCAAAGGCTTCTTGTCACTATGAATGATATAAACCAACTCCCATGCCTCTGTGACATTCAGAATGGAAGATATCCCTCTTTGGATTTTGGTTGCTAGGGTACTCTGTTTGGTTGCTAGGGAGTGGCTTGTCAGCTGCCAATCATGAAACTCCAAAGGCTGCTTGTCAGTATGAATGATATAAACCAACTCCCATGCCTCTGCGACATTCAGAATGGAAGATAACCCTCTTTGGATTTTGGTTGCTAGGGTACTCTGTTTGGTTGCTAGGGAGTGGCTTGTCAGCTGCCAATCATGAAACTCCAAAGGCTTCTTGTCAGTATGAATGATATAAACCAACTCCCATGCCTCTGTGACATTCAGAATGGAAGATATCCCTCTTTGGATTTTGGTTGCTAAGGTGCTCGACAATGGTTGCTAGGGAGGGGCTTGGAAGTGTTTAGGTGATTCATGATTGGCTGTTTGCTGCCCCGAGTCAAATGAGACCACCCCCATGTTTCTATGACAATTCAGTCTGGAGATATCTCTTTGAACTCTTTCAATGGAAGTCTATGGAACTTGTTGCTAAGGGGCTCTAAATGGTTGCTAGGGCGTGGCTTGATAGCTTCACAATGATCCTGAGAGACTGATTGGTCGTCTGAGTAAAATGAGCCCTCCCCCTTGTCTCTATGACACTGTGATCCAGAGCTACGTTCAATACAAAGTCCCTATGCAATTTACCATAGTAGGAAAAGCATGTGTGTTTCACGGGACGTTCCTTCCCCATAGTAAGTCAAAGGGGCAACTTTGGGCATCTCCTGCCCCCCAGGGGTGCAACTTTTACCCCATTGAGAGGTATGTTCTTACAGAGCCTGTCAGCCTCTTCAAATGTGGCAAATCACACGTTTCTGCGAAATCGTCGCTCAGAGTTATGACTCGTCAAAGTTTGTCGCAATGTTAAGTCTATGGGATTTTTCGGACGCTTTTTCGCCCCTGGGGCGAACACCGCACCCCCGATCGCTTATAAAAGTCATAGCACACCTCTCCTTAATGAGCCGGTCGATTTGACACCTCATTCATGGATCTGTGACAAACGGTGCGGGACAAGTTACGCGCCAAACTTTGTGTGGAATAATAAAAAGAAGAATAATAATAATAAGTATGAGCAATAACAATAGTGATGCCTTGCTTTCAGCAAGCACCACTAACTAGAATGTACATTTCCTGAAGAAAATGTGAAGTGGTGCTTGCAGTGGCAAAACTCACCACTCGGTTGCTAGGGTGTTGTACATGATTGCATACGAGTCAAGTCAAGTCAAGTCAAGTCATCTGCATTTATATAGCGCTTTTAACAATGTAGATTGTCTCAAAGCAGCTTTACAGAGATAAGCGTATAATTTAAGGTAACAGAGATTGTTTCGGCTTTACAGCAGAGTTAAGTTATTTCCATCTAAAGTTAGTTTTAATTGATTTGGTTCCGTCGCAATGATCATTTGTTATTAAATTAGGGGCCGCTAAGACGACACCATTCTCTCTACACAGACTTTAAACGCGAACCTGTGAGAAACGCTGATGGCGTTCACATGCGCATTTAGAATGGGTTCTATAGTTATGTGCGTTAGAATATACGCAGGTTTGGAATTCCCTACAAGCCAAGCCTAAACAAAATACTTGTCTTTCCTTATAAATTTTGATAAGGAATTTTATTTTATTTGTTGCTTTGGGGTAGGACCGCGAGACGAATTTTCCCGACAACGCCTTATCTGTAGAGTGGTAGTGGGATCCTCCATAGGGAGAGACTAGTTGGCACTTCAGCACTGCGTTGTCATCGGTCCAGGTGAAGGTCCTTCGTCAGATCTGGATACGGCCCGGATCCGGCAGGCTGCAGGAAAAACCTTGGGATAAACACAGACACTAAAATTAGCGTAGATGCCATTCTTCTCATGATGTAACGAGTACATCAGGATTTTTGGGAAGTGTTCCCGGTTCCGGCTGACCTAATCTATGCAGCATAACATTAAATTATAGAAGTCTATAATGTATTATGTGAAAGCTAGGTCAAAGAGATGTGTCTTTAATCTGGCTTTGAACTGACAGAGTGTGTCTGCTTCCCGGACAATGGTAGGAAGACTGTTCCAGAGTTTTGGTGCTAAATAGGAAAAGGATCTACCGCCAGCAGTGGATTTTGATATTCTAGGTATAATCAACTGGCCGGAATTTTGAGATCGTAATAGACGTGACGGACTATAATGCGTTAAGAGCTCGCTCAAGTACTGCGGAGCTAAACCATTCAGTGCTTTGTAAGTAATCAGCAATATTTTAAAATTTATGCGATGTTTAATAGGGAGCCAATGCAGTTTTGACAGAACTGGGCTAATATGGTCATACTTCCTGGTTCTGGTAAGAACTCGAGCTGCTGCGTTTTGAACTAGCTGTAGTTTGTTTATTAAGCGTGCAGGGCAACCACCCAGTAGAGCATTACAATAATCTAGCCTTGAGGTCATGAACGCATGAACTAATTGTTCCGCATTTGTCAATGAGAGCATATGACGTAATTTAGATATATTTTTAAGATGGAAAAATGCAGTTTTACAGATACTAGACACGTGACTTTCAAATGAAAGATTGGTATCAAAGAGCACACCCAGGTTCCTAACCGACGACGAAGACTTAACAGAGCAGCCATCAAGTGTTAGACAGTATTCTAGGTTATTACGTGAGGAAGTTTTTTGTCCAATAATTAGAAACTCTGTTTTTTCAGAATTTAGAAGTAGGAAATTACAAGTCATCCAATTTTTTATATCCGCTATGCATTCCGTTAATTTTGTGAATTGATAAGTTTCGTTAGGTTTTGAAGAAATATAGAGCTAAGTATCATCGGCATAACAGTGAAAGCTAATGCCATGTTTCCTAATGATATCTCCTAATGGTAGCATGTACAGAGTGAACAGCAGCGGTCCTAGTACTGAGCCTTGTGGTACGCCATACTGAACTTGTGATCGATGAGACATCTCATCATTTACTGCTACAAACTGATAACGGTCAGATAAGTATGATTTAAACCATGCTAGTGCATTTCCCGTAATGCCAACATAATGTTCTAATCTATTTAAAAGAACGTTGTGGTCGATGGTGTCAAATGCAGCACTAAGATCGAGTAACACTAATAGAGAGATACAACCACGATCGGATGATAAGAGCAAATCATTTGTGACTCTAACGAGAGCTGTTTCGGTACTATGGTACGGTCTAAATCCGGACTGGAAATCCTCGCAGATATCATTTCTTTCAAGAAAGGAACACAGTTGTGAGGATACTGCCTTTTCTAATATCTTTGACAGAAAAGGTAGATTCGAGATCGGCCTGTAATTGACTAATTCTGAAGGATCAAGTTGCGTTTTTTTAACAAGCGGTTTAATCAAAGCCAGCTTAAAGTTTTTTGGTACGTATCCTAGAGACAAAGACGAATTAATGATATTAAGAAGAGGATCTATGACCTCTGGAAGTATTTCTTTCAGTAGCTTAGTCGGTATCGGGTCTAACATACATGTTGTCGATTTAGATGATTTAACGAGTTTAGTAAATTCTTCCTCTCCTATAGCAATGAATGAATCAAATTTTTCCTCAGGGAGACTACAATGCACTGCCTGATGCGATACTGTAGTAGACGGTTGCATAGTTATAATTTTGTCCCTGATATTATCAATCTTATAAGTGAAGAAGTTCATAAAGTCATTACTGCTGTGTTGCTTGGAAACTTCGGTGCTTGAAGCTTTATTTTTCGTTAGTTTAGCCACCGTTTCAAATAAATACCTAGGATTATGTTTATTTTCTTCTAATAGGGTTGAAAAATAAGCAGATCTAGCAGCTTTTAAAGCCTCTCTGTAAGTAATTGAGCTCTCTTTCCATGAAATGCGAAATACCTCTAGTTTTGTTTTCTTCCAGTTGCGCTCCATTTTTCTGGCTGCTCTCTTAAGGGCCCGAGTGTGCTCGTTGTACCACGGCGTTGGACTATTTTCTTTAATCTTCTTTAAGCGCAACGGAGCAACTGTGTCTAAAGTGCTGGAAAAGAGAGAGTTAAACGTTTCTGTTGTAATATCTAGTTCTTCTAAGCTATCTGAGATGCTGAGATGATGAAACTGATTAGGAAGATTATTAATAAAGCAATCTTTAGTAGCAGAAGTGATAGGTCTCACATATTTGAATATTTGAAACACGGAGTCGGCTTTGCAGCCTTGGCTAAATGCAAATTACACGAGACTAGATAATGATCTGAGATGTCATCGCTCTGCTGCAGAATTTCAACGGCATCAACATCTATTCCGTGTGATAATATTAGATCTAGAGTATGATTACGACGATGAGTAGGTCCTGACACGTGTTGTCTAACTCCAATTGAATTTACAATGTCTTTAAATGCCAATCCCAATGCATCTTTTTCATTATCGATGTGTATATTAAAATCACCAACAATTAGTACTTTATCTGCAGTCAATATTAATTCTGATAGAAAGTCCGCAAATTCTTTGATAAAGTCTGTATGGTGCCCTGGTGGCCTGTATACAGTAGCCAGCACAAATCTCAAACGTGATTTATCGTTTACACTATATATTTTTACATTAAGCACCAATGCTTCAAAAGAATTATATTTAAAACTTGATTTCTTAGTGGTTTTGAAACTATTACTATAAATTACAGCAACACCACCCCCTTTGCGTTTCAGACGAGGCTCATGTTTATAACAGTAGTCTTGCGGGGTGGACTCATTTAAAGTAATGTAATCGTTTGGTTTTAGCCAGGTTTCTGTCAAACACAGCACATCTAGGTTATTATCTGAAATCATATCGTTAACAACGAGTGCTTTTGAAGTAAGCGATCGAATATTCAGCAACCCAAGCTTTAGCATTTGCTCATCTGTATTATAGCTGTTTTTTATTTGTTGAACATCAATTAAATTTTTAACCTTAGTTGGGTTTAAACGGTTTTTGGATTTCCAAATTCGGGGAACAGACACAGTCTCTATATGATGATAGCTAGGTGAAAGAGGCTCTATGTGATAGGATTTATCTGACCTTGGTGACGCGAGGCCGCTAGCAGACAGTCGGTTAAGCCAGTCTGTCTGCTTCCTGACCTGAGCCCCAGATTGTCATGTTTGAGCTCTAAGACTATGAGCCATATTACTAGAGAGAAGAGCAGCACCATCCCAGGAGGGATGAATACCATCTCTTTTCAACAGGTCAGGTTTGCCCCAAAACCTTTTCCAATTGTCTATGAATTCTATATTATTAAGCGGACACCACCGAGACAGCCAACCGTTAAGCGAACATAATCTACTAACTATCTCATCACTCCTGCGAACAGGAAGGGGGCCAGAGCAAATTACAGTGCCTGACATCGTACTTGCAAGTTCACACACCTCTTTAATATTAATTTTGGTGATCTCCGACTGGCGGAGTCGAACATCATTAGTGCCGACATGAATAATGATCTTAGAGAATTTACGATTAGCATTAGCCAGCACTTTTAAATTTGCTTTGATGTCAGGCGCTCTGGCTCCCGGCAAACATGTGACTATGGTGGTTGGTGTCTCTATTTTCACGTTCCGTGTAATAGAATCGCCAATAACTAGGGCACAATCATTCTCAGTGGGTGTTTCACTGAGCGGGGCAAATCGATTTGTTATGGTAATCGGAACGGAAGAGTGGTTTTTAGATCCGCGACTAGAGCGATCCCTCACTGTCACCCATTTGCCCGGCTGCACGGGCTCTACTTCAGCCAGAACCGACTCATGTAAAGTGTTCACTATGCTATGCGCATCCAAAACATCTAAAGCACTAGCACTCTTACTATCCTCAATTAAAGTTTGGATGCGTGTTTCTAATTCTGAAATCTTCTCTGTCAACCTAACTGTCTCCTTACATTTATCACATATAAATCCTATATTGTCGACAGAGAAGCCTATACTAAACATGTGACATGAAGTGCAAGTGAAAATAACAGGACAAGACATTACTCACCGTGTTTGTTGAGTGATTATTACTCACCTGAGCTTTTTATGAACTCAAAGGCGCGAGCGCGCGAGAGAAAAATAAATAAATAAAATAGCTGAGCGCACGGGTGGCGCGTTAACAGGCTAGCGAATTACTAGCGTGTTGTGCTAGTAGTACTAATAAAAAAGCTAGCGATGTCAGGTTAATCTGAGATGTTGGGTAAAATGTAGTAGTATAAACAACTAGAAATGGTAGTAAAATGATGGTTCAAAACAAAGAAATATATGGCTAAGACGGAGCTTATCGCACCGAATCAAACAAACACACTCACAGCAGGCAACGAGGCAGACAGGAGCAATCGATCAGACAGCAATCCAAATTGCAATCCAAACGAGCCAACAACCATGTCTGTACGATGTTGTGGAGCTGAAATATGGCTTCTATATGTTGCAATATGGTTGCTAGGTGGCTCTAAACGGTTGCTAGGGTGTGAATACAGTTACCATGGTGATATTTACATACTGGTTTCCCAACCGAAACAAACAAACACACACCCATGTCTATACGATGTTCTGGTGCTGAGATATAGCTCATTCATGTGTTTGTACGGTTGCTAGGGTACTCCAAATTGTTGCTAAGGTTTGTTTATACAGTTTATGGGGTAATATTTAGAGAGTATTTGCAAGTCTGGGTCAAAAAATGCCCAACTCTGTGTTTTTACAATGTTTTGTTGCTGAGATATGGCTTGTAAATGTTGTTCAATGGTTGCTAGGGACCTATAACTGGTTGCTATGGCGTGGCTATGAAGTTGTTATGTCACTACTTATTAGCTGCTTGATAGGATGAATCAAAAGAGCCCAACCCCAAGGCACTATGACCTTCTGAGCCAAAGATATGATTTTACAAATTTTGTGCCTATGTTGAGTCTATGGGACATTTTTCGGCAAATTTTTCGCACGCCAGACGAACATCTTACACCCGATCGCTTATAAAAGTCATAGCACACCTCTCCTCAATAAACCGGTCGATTTGACACCTCATTCAGGGGTCTGTGACAAACGGTGTGGGGCAAGTTACGCGCCGAAGTTTTGTCTAGGCGAATAGTAATCACAACACTAGAATGTACATTTCCTGAAGAAAATGTGAAGTGGTGCTTGCAGTGGCAAAATTCGGCACGGTTGCTAGGGTTTTACTAGGTGGTTGCTATGGTGTTCTGGGAGGTTTCCAAGGTATTCTGGGTGGTTGCTAGGGCGTTGCTAAGTGGTTGCTAGGGTATTCAGTGTGGTTGCTAGGCAGTTGCTAAGGTGTTTACCATAGTTTACCATGATTTACCACGATTTACTATAGTTTACCATGATTTACTATAGTATGCCATGATTTACCATGTTCAAGTATGATTTACTGATTCAAGCATGATTTACCATAGTTTACCATGATTTACCACGATTTACCATAGTTTACCATAATTTACTATAGTATACCAGGATTTACCATGTTCAAGTATGATTTACTGATTCTAGCATGATTTATCATAGTTTACCATGATTTACCACGATTTACCATAGTTTACCATGATTTATTATAGTATACCATGATTTACCATGTTCAAGTATGATTTACTGATTCTAGCATGATTTACCATAGTTTACCATGATTTACTATAGTATACCACAATTTACCATGTTCTAGTATAATTTACTGATTCTAGCATGATTTATCATAGTTACCATGATTTACCATGATTTACCATAGTTTACCATGATTTACTATAGTATACCATGATTTACCATGTTCAAGTATGATTTACTGATTCTAGCATGATTTACCATAGTTTACCATGATTTACAACGATTTACCACTAATTACCATAGTTTACCATGATTTACTATAGTATACCATGATTTACCATGTGCAAGTATGATTTACTGATTCAGGCATGATTTACCATAGTTTACCACAATTTACCACGATTTACTATAGTTTACCATGATTTACTATAGTATACCACGATTTACCATGTTCAATTATAATTTACTGATTCTAGCATGATTTACCATGATTTACCATAGTTTACCATGATTTACTATAGTATACCATGATTTACCATGTTCAAGTATGATTTACTATGATTCTAGCATGATTTATCATAGTTTACCATGATTTACCATAGTTTACCATGATTTACCATAGTTCACCACGATTTACCATAGTTTACCATGATTTACCATGTTCAAGTATGATTTACTGATTCTAGCATGATTTACCATAGTTTACCATGATTTACCATAGTTAACCATTATTTACCACGATTTACCATAGTTTACCATGATTTACTATAGTATACCATGATTTACCATGTTCAAATATGATTTACTGATTCTAGCATGATTTACCATAGTTTACCATGATTTACCACGATTTACCATACTTTACCATGATTTACTATAGTATACCATGATTTACCATGTTCAAGTATGATTTACTGATTCTAGCATGATTTACCATAGTTTACCATGATTTACCACGATTTACCATACTTTACCATGATTTACTATAGTATACCATGATTTACCATGTTCCAGTATGATTTACTGATTCTAGCATGATTTATCATAGTTTACCATGATTTACCATAGTTTACCATGATTTACTATAGTATACCATGATTTACCACGATTTACCATAGTTTACTATGATTTACTATAGTATACCATGATTTACCATGTTTTAGTATGATTTACTGATTCTAGCATAATTTACCATAGTTTACCATGATTTACTATAGTATACTATGATTTACCATGTTCAAGTATGATTTACTGATTCTAGCATAATTTACCATAGTTTACCATGATTTACTATAGTTTACCATGATTTACCACGATTTAGCATAGTTTACCATGATTTACTATAGTATACCATGATTTACCATGTTCAAGTCTGATTTACTGATTTTAGCATGATTTACCATAGTTTACCATGATTTACTATAGTATACAATGATTTACCATGTTCAAGTATGATTTACTATGATTCTAGCATGATTTACCATAGTTTACCATGATTTACTACGATTTACTATAGTTTACCATGATTTACTATAGTATACCATGATTTACCATGTTCAAGTATGATTTACTGATTCTAGCATGATTTACCATAGTTTACCATGATTTACCATAGTTTACCACGATTTACCACGATTTACCATAGTTTACCATGATTTACTATAGTATACCATGATTTACTATAGTATACCATGATATACCATGTTCAATTATGATTTACTGATTCTAGCATGATTTATCATAGTTTACCATGATTTACCATAGTTTACCATGATTTACCATAGTTTACCATGATTTACTATAGTATACCATGATTTACCATGTTCAAGTATGATTTACTATGATTCTAGCATGATTTACCATAGTTTACCATGATTTACCACGATTTACCATAGTTTACCATGATTTATTATAGTATACCATGATTTACCATGTTCAAGTATGATTTACTGATTCTAGCATGATTTACCATAGTTTACCATGATTTACTATAGTATACCACAATTTACCATGTTCTAGTATAATTTACTGATTCTAGCATGATTTATCATAGTTACCATGATTTACCATGATTTACCATAGTTTACCATGATTTACTATAGTATACCATGATTTACCATGTTCAAGTATGATTTACTGATTCTAGCATGATTTACCATAGTTTACCATGATTTACAACGATTTACCACTAATTACCATAGTTTACCATGATTTACTATAGTATACCATGATTTACCATGTGCAAGTATGATTTACTGATTCAGGCATGATTTACCATAGTTTACCACAATTTACCACGATTTACTATAGTTTACCATGATTTACTATAGTATACCACGATTTACCATGTTCAATTATAATTTACTGATTCTAGCATGATTTACCATGATTTACCATAGTTTACCATGATTTACTATAGTATACCATGATTTACCATGTTCAAGTATGATTTACTATGATTCTAGCATGATTTATCATAGTTTACCATGATTTACCATAGTTTACCATGATTTACCATAGTTCACCACGATTTACCATAGTTTACCATGATTTACCATGTTCAAGTATGATTTACTGATTCTAGCATGATTTACCATAGTTTACCATGATTTACCATAGTTTACCATTATTTACCACGATTTACCATAGTTTACCATGATTTACTATAGTATACCATGATTTACCATGTTCAAGTATGATTTACTATGATTCTAGCATGATTTATCATAGTTTACCATGATTTACCATAGTTTACCATGATTTACCATAGTTCACCATGATTTACTATAGTATACCATGATTTACCATGTTCAAATATGATTTACTGATTCTAGCATGATTTACCATAGTTTACCATGATTTACCACGATTTACCATACTTTACCATGATTTACTATAGTATACCATGATTTACCATGTTCAAGTATGATTTACTGATTCTAGCATGATTTACCATAGTTTACCATGATTTACCACGATTTACCATACTTTACCATGATTTACTATAGTATACCATGATTTACCATGTTCCAGTATGATTCACTGATTCTAGCATGATTTATCATAGTTTACCATGATTTACCATAGTTTACCATGATTTACTATAGTATACCATGATTTACCACGATTTACCATAGTTTACTATGATTTACTATAGTATACCATGATTTACCATGTTTTAGTATGATTTACTATGATTCTAGGATCATTTACCATGGTTTACCATGATTTACTATAGTATTCTATGATTTACCATGTTCAAGTATGATTTACTGATTCTAGCATAATTTACCATAGTTTACCATGATTTACTATAGTTTACCATGATTTACCACGATTTAGCATAGTTTACCATGATTTACTATAGTATACCATGATTTACCATGTTCAAGTCTGATTTACTGATTTTTGCATGATTTACCATAGTTTACCACGATTTACCATAGTTTACCATGATTTACTATAGTATACCATGATTTACTATAGTATACCATGATATACCATGTTCAATTATGATTTACTGATTCTAGCATGATTTATCATAGTTTACCATGATTTACCATAGTTTACCATGATTTACCATAGTTTACCATGATTTACTATAGTATACCATACCATGATTTACCATGTTCAAGTATGATTTACTATGATTCTAGCATGATTTACCATAGTTTACCATGATTTACCACGATTTACCATAGTGTACTATGATTTACTATAGTATACCATGATTTACCATGTTTTAGTATGATTTACTATGATTCAAGGTTGATTTACCATAGTTTACCATGATTTAGTCAAAAGAGCCAAGTCCCATCTCTATACTATGTTTTGATGCAGAGATATACGTTTTGCTAAACGGTTGCTAGGATACTCTCTTTGGTTGCTATGGAGTTACTTGGCAGCTGCCAATGATGAAATTCCAAAGGCTTCTTGTCAGTATGAATGATATAAACCAACTCCCATGCCTCTGTGACATTCAGAATGGAAGATATCCCTCTTTGGATTTTGGTTGCTAAGGTGCTCGACAATGGTTGCTAGGGAGGGGCTTGGAAGTGTTGAGGTGATTCATGATTGGCTGTTTACTGCCCCGAGTCAAATGAGACCACCCCCATGTTTCTATGACAATTCAGTCTGGAGATATCTCTTTGAACTCTTTCAATGGAAGTCTATGGAACTTGTTGCTAAGGGGCTCTAAATGGTTGCTAGGGCGTGGCTTGATAGCTTCACAATGATCCTGAGAGACTGATTGGTCGTCTGAGTAAAATGAGCCCTCCCCCTTGTCTCTATGACACTGTGATCCAGAGCTACGTTCAATACAAAGTCCCTATGCAATTTACCATAGTAGGAAAAGCATGTGTGTTTCACGGGACGTTCCTTCCCCATAGTAAGTCAATGGGGCAACTTTGGGCATCTCCTGCCCCCCAGGGGTGCAACTTTTACCCCATTGTGAGGTATGTTCTTACAGAGCCTGTCAGCCTCTTCAAATGTGGCAAATCACACATTTCTGCGAAATCCTCGCTCAGAGCTATGTGTGGTCAAAGTTCGTCGCAATGTTAAGTCAATGGGACTTTTTTGGCCGCTTTTTCGCCCCTGGGGCGAACACCGCACCCCCGATCGCTTATAAAAGTCATAGCACACCTCTCCTTAATGAGCCGGTCGATTTGACACCTCATTCATGGCTCTGAGACAAACGGTGCGGGGCGAGTTACGCGCCAAACTTTGTCCAGAATAATAATAATAATAATAATAATAATAACTAGAATGTACATTTCCTGAAGAAAATGTGAAGTGGTGCTTGCAGTGGCAAAATTCGGCACGGTTGCTAGGGTTTTACTAGGTGGTTGCTATGGTGTTCTGGGAGGTTTCCAAGGTATTCTGGGTGGTTGCTAGGGCGTTGCTAAGTGGTTGCTAGGGTATTCAGTGTGGTTGCTAGGCAGTTGCTAAGGTGTTTACCATAGTTTACCATGATTTACCACGATTTACTATAGTTTACCATGATTTACTATAGTATGCCATGATTTACCATGTTCAAGTATGATTTACTGATTCAAGCATGATTTACCATAGTTTACCATGATTTACCACGATTTACCATAGTTTACCATAATTTACTATAGTATACCATGATTTACCATGTTCAAGTATGATTTACTGATTCTAGCATGATTTACTATAGTTTACCATGATTTACTATAGTATACCACAATTTACCATGTTCTAGTATAATTTACTGATTCTAGCATGATTTATCATAGTTACCATGATTTACCATGATTTACCATAGTTTACCATGATTTACTATAGTATACCATGATTTACCATGTTCAAGTATGATTTACTGATTCTAGCATGATTTATCATAGTTTACCATGATTTACAACGATTTACCACTAATTACCATAGTTTACCATGATTTACTATAGTATACCATGATTTACCATGTGCAAGTATGATTTACTGATTCAGGCATGATTTACCATAGTTTACCACAATTTACCACGATTTACTATAGTTTACCATGATTTACTATAGTATACCACGATTTACCATGTTCAATTATAATTTACTGATTCTAGCATGATTTACCATGATTTACCATAGTTTACCATGATTTACTATAGTATACCATGATTTACCATGTTCAAGTATGATTTACTATGATTCTAGCATGATTTATCATAGTTTACCATGATTTACCATAGTTTACCATGATTTACCATAGTTCACCACGATTTACCATAGTTTACCATGATTTACCATGTTCAAGTATGATTTACTGATTCTAGCATGATTTACCATAGTTTACCATGATTTACCATAGTTTACCATTATTTACCACGATTTACCATAGTTTACCATGATTTACTATAGTATACCATGATTTACCATGTTCAAATATGATTTACTGATTCTAGCATGATTTACCATAGTTTACCATGATTTACCACGATTTACCATACTTTACCATGATTTACTATAGTATACCATGATTTACCATGTTCAAGTATGATTTACTGATTCTAGCATGATTTACCATAGTTTACCATGATTTACCACGATTTACCATACTTTACCATGATTTACTATAGTATACCATGATTTACCATGTTCCAGTATGATTTACTGATTCTAGCATGATTTATCATAGTTTACCATGATTTACCATAGTTTACCATGATTTACTATAGTATACCATGATTTACCACGATTTACCATAGTTTACTATGATTTACTATAGTATACCATGATTTACCATGTTTTAGTATGATTTACTATGATTCTAGGATCATTTACCATAGTTTACCATGATTTACTATAGTATACTATGATTTACCATGTTCAAGTATGATTTACTGATTCTAGCATAATTTACCATAGTTTACCATGATTTACTATAGTTTACCATGATTTACCACGATTTAGCATAGTTTACCATGATTTACTATAGTATACCATGATTTACCATGTTCAAGTCTGATTTACTGATTTCAGCATGATTTACCATAGTTTACCATGATTTACTATAGTATACCATGATTTACCATGTTCAAGTATGATTTACTATGATTCTAGCATGATTTACCATAGTTTACCATGATTTACCACGATTTACTATAGTTTACCATGATTTACTATAGTATACCATGATTTACCATGTTCAAGTATGATTTACTGATTCTAGCATGATTTACCATAGTTTACCATGATTTACCATAGTTTACCACGATTTACCATAGGTTACCATGATTTACTATAGTATACCATGATTTACTATAGTATACCATGATATACCATGTTCAATTATGATTTACTGATTCTAGCATGATTTATCATAGTTTACCATGATTTACCATAGTTTACCATGATTTATCATAGTTTACCATAATTTACTATAGTATACCATGATTTACCATGTTCAAGTATGATTTACTATGATTCTAGCATGATTTACCATAGTTTACCATGATTTACCACGATTTACCATAGTTTACCATGATTTATTATAGTATACCATGATTTACCATGTTCAAGTATGATTTACTGATTCTAGCATGATTTACCATAGTTTACCATGATTTACTATAGTATACCACAATTTACCATGTTCTAGTATAATTTACTGATTCTAGCATGATTTATCATAGTTACCATGATTTACCATGATTTACCATAGTTTACCATGATTTACTATAGTATACCATGATTTACCATGTTCAAGTATGATTTACTGATTCTAGCATGATTTACCATAGTTTACCATGATTTACAACGATTTACCACTAATTACCATAGTTTACCATGATTTACTATAGTATACCATGATTTACCATGTGCAAGTATGATTTACTGATTCAGGCATGATTTACCATAGTTTACCACAATTTACCACGATTTACTATAGTTTACCATGATTTACTATAGTATACCACGATTTACCATGTTCAATTATAATTTACTGATTCTAGCATGATTTACCATGATTTACCATAGTTTACCATGATTTACTATAGTATACCATGATTTACCATGTTCAAGTATGATTTACTATGATTCTAGCATGATTTATCATAGTTTACCATGATTTACCATAGTTTACCATGATTTACCATAGTTCACCACGATTTACCATAGTTTACCATGATTTACCATGTTCAAGTATGATTTACTGATTCTAGCATGATTTACCATAGTTTACCATGATTTACCATAGTTTACCATTATTTACCACGATTTACCATAGTTTACCATGATTTACTATAGTATACCATGATTTACCATGTTCAAGTATGATTTACTATGATTCTAGCATGATTTATCATAGTTTACCATGATTTACCATAGTTTACCATGATTTACCATAGTTCACCATGATTTACTATAGTATACCATGATTTACCATGTTCAAATATGATTTACTGATTCTAGCATGATTTACCATAGTTTACCATGATTTACCACGATTTACCATACTTTACCATGATTTACTATAGTATACCATGATTTACCATGTTCAAGTATGATTTACTGATTCTAGCATGATTTACCATAGTTTACCATGATTTACCACGATTTACCATACTTTACCATGATTTACTATAGTATACCATGATTTACCATGTTCCAGTATGATTCACTGATTCTAGCATGATTTATCATAGTTTACCATGATTTACCATAGTTTACCATGATTTACTATAGTATACCATGATTTACCACGATTTACCATAGTTTACTATGATTTACTATAGTATACCATGATTTACCATGTTTTAGTATGATTTACTATGATTCTAGGATCATTTACCATAGTTTACCATGATTTACTATAGTATTCTATGATTTACCATGTTCAAGTATGATTTACTGATTCTAGCATAATTTACCATAGTTTACCATGATTTACTATAGTTTACCATGATTTACCACGATTTAGCATAGTTTACCATGATTTACTATAGTATACCATGATTTACCATGTTCAAGTCTGATTTACTGATTTTTGCATGATTTACCATAGTTTACCACGATTTACCATAGTTTACCATGATTTACTATAGTATACCATGATTTACTATAGTATACCATGATATACCATGTTCAATTATGATTTACTGATTCTAGCATGATTTATCATAGTTTACCATGATTTACCATAGTTTACCATGATTTACCATAGTTTACCATGATTTACTATAGTATACCATACCATGATTTACCATGTTCAAGTATGATTTACTATGATTCTAGCATGATTTACCATAGTTTACCATGATTTACCACGATTTACCATAGTGTACTATGATTTACTATAGTATACCATGATTTACCATGTTTTAGTATGATTTACTATGATTCAAGGTTGATTTACCATAGTTTACCATGATTTAGTCAAAAGAGCCAAGTCCCATCTCTATACTATGTTTTGATGCAGAGATATACGTTTTGCTAAACGGTTGCTAGGATACTCTCTTTGGTTGCTATGGAGTTACTTGGCAGCTGCCAATGATGAAATTCCAAAGGCTTCTTGTCAGTATGAATGATATAAACCAACTCCCATGCCTCTGTGACATTCAGAATGGAAGATATCCCTCTTTGGATTTTGGTTGCTAAGGTGCTCGACAATGGTTGCTAGGGAGGGGCTTGGAAGTGTTGAGGTGATTCATGATTGGCTGTTTACTGCCCCGAGTCAAATGAGACCACCCCCATGTTTCTATGACAATTCAGTCTGGAGATATCTCTTTGAACTCTTTCAATGGAAGTCTATGGAACTTGTTGCTAAGGGGCTCTAAATGGTTGCTAGGGCGTGGCTTGATAGCTTCACAATGATCCTGAGAGACTGATTGGTCGTCTGAGTAAAATGAGCCCTCCCCCTTGTCTCTATGACACTGTGATCCAGAGCTACGTTCAATACAAAGTCCCTATGCAATTTACCATAGTAGGAAAAGCATGTGTGTTTCACGGGACGTTCCTTCCCCATAGTAAGTCAATGGGGCAACTTTGGGCATCTCCTGCCCCCCAGGGGTGCAACTTTTACCCCATTGTGAGGTATGTTCTTACAGAGCCTGTCAACCTCTTCAAATGTGGCAAATCACACATTTCTGCGAAATCCTCGCTCAGAGCTACGTGTGGTCAAAGTTCGTCGCAATGTTAAGTCAATGGGACTTTTTTGGCCGCTTTTTCGCCCCTGGGGCGAACACCGCACCCCCGATCGCTTATAAAAGTCATAGCACACCTCTCCTTAATGAGCCGGTCGATTTGACACCTCATTCATGGCTCTGAGACAAACGGTGCGGGGCGAGTTACGCGCCAAACTTTGTCCAGAATAATAATAATAATAACTAGAATGTACATTTCCTGAAGAAAATGTGAAGTGGTGCTTGCAGTGGCAAAATTCGGCACGGTTGCTAGGGTTTTACTAGGTGGTTGCTATGGTGTTCTGGGAGGTTTCCAAGGTATTCTGGGTGGTTGCTAGGGCGTTGCTAAGTGGTTGCTAGGGTATTCAGTGTGGTTGCTAGGCAGTTGCTAAGGTGTTTACCATAGTTTACCATGATTTACCACGATTTACTATAGTTTACCATGATTTACTATAGTATGCCATGATTTACCATGTTCAAGTATGATTTACTGATTCAAGCATGATTTACCATAGTTTACCATGATTTACCACAATTTACCATAGTTTACCATAATTTACTATAGTATACCAGGATTTACCATGTTCAAGTATGATTTACTGATTCTAGCATGATTTATCATAGTTTACCATGATTTACCACGATTTACCATAGTTTACCATGATTTACTATAGTATACCATGATTTACCATGTTGAAGTATGATTTACTGATTCTAGCATGATTTACCATAGTTTACCATGATTTACCATAGTTTACCATGATTTACCACGATTTACCATAGTTTACCATGATTTACTATAGTTTACCATGATTTACCACGATTTACCATAGTTTACCATGATTTACTATAGTATACCATGATATACCATGTTCAAGTATGATTTACTGATTCTAGCATGATTTATCATAGTTTACCATGATTTACCATAGTTTACCATGATTTACTATAGTATACCATGATTTACCATGTTGAAGTATGATTTACTGATTCTAGCATGATTTACCATAGTTTACCATGATTTACCATAGTTTACCATGATTTACCACGATTTACCATAGTTTACCATGATTTACTATAGTATACCATGATATACCACGTTCAAGTATGATTTACTGATTTTAGCATTATTTATCATAGTTTACCATGATTTACCATAGTTTACCATGATTTACCATAGTTTACCATGATTTACCATACTTTACCATGATTTACCATAGTTTACCATGATTTACTATAGTATACCATAATTTACCATGTTGAAGTATGATTTACTGATTCTAGCATGATTTACCATAGTTTACCGTGATTTACCATAGTTTACCATGATTTACCACAATTTACCATGATTTACCATAATTTACCATAGTTTACCATAATTTACCATAGTTTACCATGATTTACCATAGTTTACCATGATTTACCACGATTTACCATAGTTTACCATGATTTACTATAGTATACCATGATATACCATGTTCAAGTATGATTTACTGATTCTAGCATGATTTATCATAATTTACCATGATTTACCATAGTTTACCATGATTTACCATAGTTTACCATGATTTACTATAGTATACCATGATTTACCATGTTGAAGTATGATTTACTGATTCTAGCATGATTTACCATAGTTTACCATGATTTACCATACTTTACCATGATTTACCATAGTTTACCATGATTTACTATAGTATACCATAATATACCATGTTGAAGTATGATTTACTGATTCTAGCATGATTTACCATAGTTTACCATGATTTACCATAGTTTACCATGATTTACCACAATTTACCATAGTTTACCATGATTTACCATAATTTACCATAGTTTACCATAATTTACCATAGTTTACCATGATTTACCATAGTTTACCATGATTTACCACGATTTACCATAGTTTACCATGATTTACTATAGTATACCATGATATACCATGTTCAAGTATGATTTACTGATTCTAGCATGATTTATCATAGTTTACCATGATTTACCATAGTTTACCATGATTTACCATAGTTTACCATGATTTACTATAGTATACCATGATTTACCATGTTGAAGTATGATTTACTGATTCTAGCATGATTTACCATAGTTTACCATGATTTACCATAGTTTACCATTATTTACCACGATTTACCATAGTTTACCATGATTTACCATAGTTTACCATGATTTACCATGATTTACCATAGTTTACTATGATTTACTATAGTATACCATGATTTACCATGTTTTAGTATGATTTACTATGATTCTAGGATGATTTACCATAGTTTACCATGATTTACCACGATTTACCATAGTTTACTATGATTTACTATAGTATACCATGATTTACCATGTTTTAGTATGATTTACTATGATTCTAGGATGATTTACCATAGTTTACCATGATTTAGTCAAAAGAGCCAAGTTCCATCTCTATACTATGTTTTGATGCAGAGATATACGTTTTGCTAAACGGTTGCTAGGGTACTCTTTTTAGTTGCTATGGAGTTACTTGGCAGCTGCCAATGATGAAATTCCAAAGGCTTCTTGTCACTATGAATGATATAAACCAACTCCCATGCCTCTGTGACATTCAGAATGGAAGATATCCCTCTTTGGATTTTGGTTGCTAGGGTACTCTGTTTGGTTGCTAGGGAGTGGCTTGTCAGCTGCCAATCATGAAACTCCAAAGGCTGCTTGTCAGTATGAATGATATAAACCAACTCCCATGCCTCTGCGACATTCAGAATGGAAGATAACCCTCTTTGGATTTTGGTTGCTAGGGTACTCTGTTTGGTTGCTAGGGAGTGGCTTGTCAGCTGCCAATCATGAAACTCCAAAGGCTTCTTGTCAGTATGAATGATATAAACCAACTCCCATGCCTCTGTGACATTCAGAATGGAAGATATCCCTCTTTGGATTTTGGTTGCTAAGGTGCTCGACAATGGTTGCTAGGGAGGGGCTTGGAAGTGTTTAGGTGATTCATGATTGGCTGTTTGCTGCCCCGAGTCAAATGAGACCACCCCCATGTTTCTATGACAATTCAGTCTGGAGATATCTCTTTGAACTCTTTCAATGGAAGTCTATGGAACTTGTTGCTAAGGGGCTCTAAATGGTTGCTAGGGCGTGGCTTGATAGCTTCACAATGATCCTGAGAGACTGATTGGTCGTCTGAGTAAAATGAGCCCTCCCCCTTGTCTCTATGACACTGTGATCCAGAGCTACGTTCAATACAAAGTCCCTATGCAATTTACCATAGTAGGAAAAGCATGTGTGTTTCACGGGACGTTCCTTCCCCATAGTAAGTCAAAGGGGCAACTTTGGGCATCTCCTGCCCCCCAGGGGTGCAACTTTTACCCCATTGAGAGGTATGTTCTTACAGAGCCTGTCAGCCTCTTCAAATGTGGCAAATCACACGTTTCTGCGAAATCGTCGCTCAGAGTTATGACTCGTCAAAGTTTGTCGCAATGTTAAGTCTATGGGATTTTTCGGACGCTTTTTCGCCCCTGGGGCGAACACCGCACCCCCGATCGCTTATAAAAGTCATAGCACACCTCTCCTTAATGAGCCGGTCGATTTGACACCTCATTCATGGATCTGTGACAAACGGTGCGGGACAAGTTACGCGCCAAACTTTGTGTGGAATAATAAAAAGAAGAATAATAATAACTAGAATGTACATTTCCTGAAGAAAATGTGAAGTGGTGCTTGCAGTGGCAAAATTCGGCACGGTTGCTAGGGTTTTACTAGGTGGTTGCTATGGTGTTCTGGGAGGTTTCCAAGGTATTCTGGGTGGTTGCTAGGGCGTTGCTAAGTGGTTGCTAGGGTATTCAGTGTGGTTGCTAGGCAGTTGCTAAGGTGTTTACCATAGTTTACCATGATTTACCACGATTTACTATACTTTACCATGATTTACTATAGTATGCCATGATTTACCATGTTCAAGTATGATTTACTGATTCAAGCATGATTTACCATAGTTTACCATGATTTACCACGATTTACCATAGTTTACCATAATTTACTATAGTATACCAGGATTTACCATGTTCAAGTATGATTTACTGATTCTAGCATGATTTATCATAGTTTACCATGATTTACCACGATTTACCATAGTTTACCATGATTTATTATAGTATACCATGATTTACCATGTTCAAGTATGATTTACTGATTCTAGCATGATTTACCATAGTTTACCATGATTTACTATAGTATACCACAATTTACCATGTTCTAGTATAATTTACTGATTCTAGCATGATTTATCCTAGTTACCATGATTTACCATGATTTACCATAGTTTACCATGATTTACTATAGTATACCATGATTTACCATGTTCAAGTATGATTTACTGATTCTAGCATGATTTACCATAGTTTACCATGATTTACAACGATTTACCACTAATTACCATAGTTTACCATGATTTACTATAGTATACCATGATTTACCATGTGCAAGTATGATTTACTGATTCAGGCATGATTTACCATAGTTTACCACAATTTACCACGATTTACTATAGTTTACCATGATTTACTATAGTATACCACGATTTACCATGTTCAATTATAATTTACTGATTCTAGCATGATTTACCATGATTTACCATAGTTTACCATGATTTACTATAGTATACCATGATTTACCATGTTCAAGTATGATTTACTATGATTCTAGCATGATTTATCATAGTTTACCATGATTTACCATAGTTTACCATGATTTACCATAGTTCACCACGATTTACCATAGTTTACCATGATTTACCATGTTCAAGTATGATTTACTGATTCTAGCATGATTTACCATAGTTTACCATGATTTACCATAGTTTACCATTATTTACCACGATTTACCATAGTTTACCATGATTTACTATAGTATACCATGATTTACCATGTTCAAATATGATTTACTGATTCTAGCATGATTTACCATAGTTTACCATGATTTACCACGATTTACCATACTTTACCATGATTTACTATAGTATACCATGATTTACCATGTTCAAGTATGATTTACTGATTCTAGCATGATTTACCATAGTTTACCATGATTTACCACAATTTACCATACTTTACCATGATTTACTATAGTATACCATGATTTACCATGTTCCAGTATGATTTACTGATTCTAGCATGATTTATCATAGTTTACCATGATTTACCATAGTTTACCATGATTTACTATAGTATACCATGATTTACCACGATTTACCATAGTTTACTATGATTTACTATAGTATACCATGATTTACCATGTTTTAGTATGATTTACTATGATTCTAGGATCATTTACCATAGTTTACCATGATTTACTATAGTATACTATGATTTACCATGTTCAAGTATGATTTACTGATTCTAGCATAATTTACCATAGTTTACCATGATTTACTATAGTTTACCATGATTTACCACGATTTAGCATAGTTTACCATGATTTACTATAGTATACCATGATTTACCATGTTCAAGTCTGATTTACTGATTTTAGCATGATTTACCATAGTTTACCATGATTTACTATAGTATACCATGATTTACCATGTTCAAGTATGATTTACTATGATTCTAGCATGATTTACCATAGTTTACCATGATTTACCACGATTTACTATAGTTTACCATGATTTACTATAGTATACCATGATTTACCATGTTCAAGTATGATTTACTGATTCTAGCATGATTTACCATAGTTTACCATGATTTACCATAGTTTACCACGATTTACCACGATTTACCATAGTTTACCATGATTTACTATAGTATACCATGATATACCATGTTCAATTATGATTTACTGATTCTAGCATGATTTATCATAGTTTACCATGATTTACCATAGTTTACCATGATTTACCATAGTTTACCATGATTTACTATAGTATACCATGATTTACCACGTTCAAGTATGATTTACTATGATTCTAGCATGATTTACCATAGTTTACCATGATTTACCACGATTTGCCATAGTGTACTATGATTTACTATAGTATACCATGATTTACCATGTTTTAGTATGATTTACTATGATTCAAGGTTGATTTACCATAGTTTACCATGATTTAGTCAAAAGAGCCAAGTCCCATCTCTATACTATGTTTTGATGCAGAGATATACGTTTTGCTAAACGGTTGCTAGGATACTCTCTTTGGTTGCTATGGAGTTACTTGGCAGCTGCCAATGATGAAATTCCAAAGGCTTCTTGTCAGTATGAATGATATAAACCAACTCCCATGCCTCTGTGACATTCAGAATGGAAGATATCCCTCTAGGATTTTGGTTGCTAAGGTGCTCGACAATGGTTGCTAGGGAGGGGCTAGGAAGTGTTGAGGTGATTCATGATTGGCCATTTGATGCCCTGAGTGAAATGAGACCACCTTCGTGTTTATATGATCTACTAGAGCGTTTCTAGACGTTTCTAGGGTGTTCAGGATGGAGAGCCCAACCCTAAGGCTCTATGACCTTCTGAGCCAAAGTTATGATTTTGCAAATTTTGGGCCTATGTTAAGTCTATGGGACATTTATCTGCTAATTTTTCGCCCGCCAGACGAACATCTTACTCCCGATCACTTAGAAAAGTCATAGCACACCTCTCCTCAATAAACTGGTCGATTTGACACCTCATTCAGGGGTCTGTGACAAACGGTGTGGGGCGAGTTACGCGCCGAAGTTTTGTCTAGGTGAATAGTAATCACAACACTAGAATGTACATTTCCTGAAGAAAATGTGAAGTGGTGCTTGCAGTGGCAAATCTCGCCACTCGGTTGCTAGGGTGGTGTACATGATTGCATACGAGCCAACAACCATGTCTGTACGATATTGTGGAGCTGAAATATGGCTTCTATATGTTTCAATATGGTTGCTAGGTGGCTCTAAACGGTTGCTAGGGTGTGAATACACAGTTACCATGGTGATATTTACAGACTGTTTCCCAACAAAAACAAAAGAGCCAACCCCCATCTCTATATGATGTTCTGATGCAGAGACATGGGTCTTGATAAACGGTTGCTAGGGTCCTCTGTTTGGTTGCCAGGGAGTGACTTGGCAGGTGCCAATCATGAAACTCCAAAGGCTGATTGTCAGTATGAATGATTTAAACCAACTCCCATGCCTCTGTGATATTCAGAATGGAAGATATCCTTCTTTGGAATTTGGTTGCTAGGCTACTCTGTTTGGTTGCTAGAGAGTTGCTTGACAGCTGCCAGTCATGAAACTCCAGAGGCTGCTTGTCATTATGAATGATATAAAACAACTTCCATGCCTGTGTGACATTCAGAATGGAAGATATCCCTCTTTGGATTTTGGTCGCTAGGGTCCTCTGATTGGTTGCTATGGAGTTACGTGGCAGCTGCCAATGATAAATCTGCAAAGACTTCTTGTCACTATGAATGAAATAAACAAACTCCCATGCCTCTGTGACATTCAGAATGGAAGATATCCCTCTTTGGATTTTGGTTGCTAGGGTACTCTTCTTGGTTGCTAGGGAGTGGCTTGGCAGCTGCCAATCATGAAACTCCAAAGGCTTTTTGTTACTATGAATGATATAAACCAACTCCCATGCCTCTGTGACATTCAGAATGGAAGATATCCCTCTTTGAATTTTGGTTGCTAGGGTAATCTGTTTGGTTGCCATGGAGTTGCTTGACAGCTGCCATTGATGAAACTGCAAAGGCTTTTTGTTACTATGAATGATATAAACCAACTCCCATGCCTCTGTGACATTCAGACTGGAAGATATCCCTCTTTGGATTTTGGTTGCTAGGGTACTCTGATTGGTTGCTAGGGTGTGGCTTGGCAGCTGCCAATCATGAAACTCCAAAGGCTTCTTGTCACTATGAATTATATAAACCAACCCCCATCTCTATACGATGCTCTGATACAGAGATATATGTCTTGCTAAATAGTTGCTAGGGTACTCTGTTTGGTTGCTATGGAGTGGCTTGGCAGCTGCTAATGATGAAACTCCAAAGGCTGCTTTTTCAGTATGAATGATATAAACCAACTCCCATGCCTCTGTCATATTCAGAATAGAAGATATCCCTCTAGGATTTTGGTTGCTAAGGTGCTCGACAATGGTTGCTAGGGAGGGGCTAGGAAGTGTTGAGGTGATTCATGATTGGCCATTTGATGCCCTGAGTGAAACGGGACCACCTTCATGTTTATATGATCTACTAAAGCGTTTCTAGACGTTGCTAGGGTGTTCTGGATGGTTGCTAAGGTATTTTTTTGTAGTTGCTATGGTGTTACTAGGTGGTTGGTAGTTGTCAAAGATGTGGTTACTATGGAGTTTTTATAGAGTTATTAAAATCTTTAATAACGAGTGCCTTCAGTACGGCACTCGGCCTGCGGCCTCGTGCCTATGGCCGATTAGGCACAAGCATGGAGCGATATCGCAAGGCCACGAGTGTAATATTGCTTTAAAAAATACAAAAAAAAATACAAAAAAATGTTGGGTTGCTAGGGAGCTCTTAGTGGTTGCTAGGGTGCTGTAACTGGTTGCTAGGGTGTGGCTATGAAGATTTTAGGCCATTACGTATTGGTTGCTTGATAATATAAATCCTCTGAGGGAGAGAGAGAGGGAGAGACGCAGGGGTGTCAGGCCGTTTTGGAGTCTGTGTGTGTGAAAACGTCGGTTTGGATTCAAATGTTTTTAGAACTCCCCATGTAAAGTCAATGGGACTTTTTTGGACGCTTTTTCGTCCGCTGTGCGAACATCGTACACCCGATCGCTTAGAAAAGTCATAGCACACCTCTCCTCAATGAGCCGGTCGATTTGACACCTCACTCAGGGGTCTGAGACAAACGGTGCGGGGCGCATTAATCGCCAAACTTTTGTCCGCAATAATAAGAAGAAGAAGAATAATAAGTATGAGCAATAACAATAGTGATGCTTTTAAAAAAGCACCACTAATAAGTATGAGCAATAACAATAGTGATGCCTTGCTTTCAGCAAGCACCACTAATAAGTATGAGCAATAACAATAGTGATGCCTTGCTTTCAGCAAGCACCACTAATAATAAGAATAATAAGTATGAGCAATAACAATAGTGATGCCTTGCTTTCAGCAAGCACCACTTATAAGAAGAAGAAGAATAATAAGTATGAGCAATAACAATAGTGATGCCTTGCTTTCAGCAAGCACCACTAATAAAAAAAATAATAATAAGTATGCAAGAGAACACTAATGATGCCTTGCTTTCAGCAAGCACCATTAATAATAAGTATGCAAGAGAACACTAATGATGCCTTGCTTTCAGCAAGCACCATTAATAAGTATGAGCAATAACAATAGTGATGCTTTTAAAAAAGCACCACTAATAATAAGTATGCAAGAGAACACTAATGATGCCTTGCTTTCAGCAAGCACCATTAATAAGTATGGAGAATAACAATAGTGTTGCTTTGAAAAGCACCACTAATAATAAGTATGAGCAATAACAATAGTGATGCCTTGCTTTCAGCAAGCACCACTAATAAGAATAATAAGTATGAGCAATAACAATAGTGATGCCTTGCTTTCAGCAAGCACCACTAATAATAAGTATGAGCAATAACAATAGTGATGCCTTGCTTTCAGCAAGCACCACTAATAAGTATGAGCAATAACAATAGTGTTGCTTTGAAAAGCACCACTAACTAGAATGTACATTTCCTGAAGAAAATGTGAAGTGGTGCTTGCAGTGGCAAAATTCGCCACTGGGCAGATGCTACCACAATTACCATGTTGTGATACCATGATATACCACGTTTTAGCATTATTTACCATGATTTACCATGTTTCTAAGATGATTTACTATGATTTACCACATTCCAGCATGATTTACTATGATTAACATGTTGTTAGAATGATGCTAGCATGATTAGCATGTTGCTAGCATGCTTTTAGCTAGATGCTAACATGATTAGCATGTTGCTAACATTATGCTAGCTTGATTAGAATATTGCTAGCATGATGCTAGCTTGATTAGCATGTTGTTAGCATTATGTTAGCTTGATTAGCATGATGCTAGCTTGATTAACATGTTGCTAGCATGATGCTAGCATGATTAGCATGTTGCTAGCATGTTTTTAGCAAGATGCTGTTGCCAGGTGGTTGCTATGGTGTTGCTAGGCAGTTGCTAAGGTGTTCTGGGTGGTTGCTAGGCAGTTGCTAGGGTATTATTGGTGGTTGCTAGGCGCGTTGCTAGGTGGTTGCTAGGGTTTTCTGGGTGGTTGCTATGGTGTTGCTAGGCAGTTGCTATGGTATTCTGGGTGGATGCTAGGGCATTGCTAGGCAGTTGCTAGGGTGTTCTGGGTGGTTGCTAGGCAGTTGCTAGGGTGTTCTGGGTGGTTGCTAGGGTATTTTTGGTGGTTACTAGAGCATTTCTAGACGTTGCTAGGGTGTTCAGAGTGGTTGCTAAGGTATTTTTGGTAGTTGCTATGGTGATACTAGGTGGTTGGTAGTTGTCAAAGATGGTTACTATGGAGTTTTTGTAGAGTTCTTAAAATCTTTAATAACGAGTGCCTTCAGTACGGCCAAATTGGCACAAGCATGGAGCGATATCGCAAGGCTACGAGTGTGATATTGCTTTAAAAATGAAAAAATATATATATATATTTATTATTGGTTTAGGGTGGTTGCTAGGGAGCTCTTAGTGGTTGCTAGGGTGCTGTAACTGGTTGCTAGGGTGTGGCTATGAAGATTTTAGGCCATTACTTATTGGTTGCTTGATAATATAAATCCTCTGAGGGAGAGAGAGAGGGAGAGACACAGGGGTGTCAGGCCCTTTGGAGTCTGTGTGTGTGAAAACGTCGGTTTGGATTTGAATTTTTTAGAATGCCCAAGGTTAAGTCAATGGGACTTTTTTGGCCGCTTTTTCGTCCGCTGTGCGAACATCGTACACCCGATCGCTTAGAAAAGTCATAGCACACCTCTCCTCAATGAGCCGGTCGATTTGACACCTCACTCAGGGGTCTAAGACAAACGGTGCGGGGCGAGTTACGCGCCAAACTTTGTGTGGAATAATAAGTATGAGCAATAACAATAGTGTTGCTTTGAAAAGCACCACTAACTAGAATGTACATTTCCTGAAAATGTGAGGTATGTTCTTACAGAGCCTGTCAGCCTCTTCAAATGTGGAAAATCACACGTTTCTGCGAAATCCTTGCTCAGAGCTATGAGTGCTGAAAGTTCGTCGCAATATATGCGCACTATATATATATGGCTGTATGTAAGCACAGTATGATACAAATTTTATCTGAAACAATTTTATAAACAGCTGATTTCAAAAAACATTGGCAATGCTATTTATTGGCTTTTCTTACTAAACTACTTAACGTTAAGCCAAAAAATTTAGTTTCTGCTATGATTTTAATTTAGAACGTACCATGTAGTACTTACCTTATCACATTGTATTGCAATGACACTTAAATGTCAGGGCAAATATACTGTGTAATTAAAAGTTTTTTTTGTTTTGTTTTTTTAATAAGAGTACCTTTCTCTGTAATTACTGTGCAAATAGTGTTGTTTCGTATTGTTACATAGTAAGTAGTGTTTGTTACCCGTTTCAACTGTGTATTTACAGGGTAAGTATAACTCCTGCGGGCTGTAAATTAAAGTGGCGCATGTTACCCCTTTGTTCTGTGTAGTTACAGGGTAAGTGTAACTCCTGCGGGCTGTAAATTAAAGTGGCGCATGTTACCCCCTTGTTCTGTGTAGTTACAGGGTAAGTGTAAGTCCTGCGGGCTGTAAATTAAAGTGGCGCTTGTTACCCCCTTGTTCTGTGTAGTTACAGGGTAAGTGTAACTAATGCGGACTGTAAATTAAAGTGGCGCTTGTTACCCCCTTGTTCTGTGTAGTTACAGGGTAAGTGTAACTCCTGCGGGCTGTAAATTAAAGTGGCGCTTGTTACCCCCTTGTTCTGTGTAGTTACAGGGTAAGTGTAACTCCTGCGGGCTGTAAATTAAAGTGGCGCTTGTTACCCCCTTGTTCTGTGTAGTTACAGGGTAAGTGCAGTAAATATACAATAAAGGATCCCATTTAATTTCTGACTTTTATTTTACAAAAAAATGTCATAAAACAACTTAATAAAACATTGGCTTTTCTACAGTATACTCAAACAACAAAGTAACACATTATACCCCCCCCCCCCCCCCTCTATTTGCTTCTCTTGCTTTTCTTCTTCTTTCTTTTCTTGCTCTTCTGTTTCTTAACTTCCACTGGGGACTCTGAAGTTGAGGAGTTGATGGAGTCCCATTGGTCTTGCTGCACTGCAAAATATGAATATATATACATGCTCTTAGCAAGCTACACCTTCAATTTTAAGTTGTCGAACAATCCTCCACTCTAAAACATTTTGTGCCACCTGATATTACTGTAGTAACTGTAATTTTGAAGAAAACACATTTTGGTGAAGTTTGAGGCAGGTCATGGGGGGGTTGTGATATTTTATAGTGATAATGACTGTAGTGCAGCAGAACATGTTTTAAAAAAAGGCATAGTTGTTCTGACAGCAACAAAAAACAAAAAAGCATGAAACACAAACCTGAGGGCTGTGGCACTATAGGAACAGTATATCTCTGTGCCATTGCAGATGGGACAGCAGACTTCATCTTTTCAATTTCCTTTTTCAAAAAATCACACTCATCTTTGAGCAAAGTGATCTCTGCTTTAAGAGTGATAATCTTATCTTTGAAAGAAAGAAAGAAAGAAAGAAAGAAAGAAAGAAAGAAAGAAAGAAAGAAAGAAAGAAAGAAAGAAAGAAAGAAAGAAAGTTAGACGTTTAAATTTAACTCCTGCTCTACTCCAGGGCTTATACTTGTGACCACTTTCCTATTTTTTAAAACATCAAATTGAAGAACGTCTCCGGTTACTTGACTGTAACCTTGTTCCCTGAGAAAGCGGAACGAGATGCTGCGCTGCTCAGCGCATTGGGAACGTCTTTAATCGTGACCAGCTGTGAATATTGTGTATAACACGTCAATGAAATTGACCCGGAGGCAATATAGCCTCGGTCGGTGACGTCATCGGCGCGCCCCCGCGACACGAGGCTATAAGTAGATGAGCCACAGGTGCATCGTCAGGATATTTTGTCTGAAGAGCAGTCCTGGGACATCTTCAGCACGGCAAAGTAGCGCAGCATCTCGTTCCGCTTTCTCAGGGAACAAGGTTACAGTCAAGTAACCGGAGACGTTCCCTTTCGAAAGCTACAATCGATGCTGCGCTGCTCAGCGCATTGGGAACGAGAATACCCACGCCGCCGTGCTTGAACATGTCTGGACTCCCACGGTTGTGCAGGTGTGTTTCACAAGAACGTAAGAAGGTCTAGACATTAGCTTGCGATGTCGACTCAAGGACATGAGAGCCCGGAGTGGCATGAACATCCAAACTATAAAATCTTATGAATGTGTGCGGAGAGGACCAGCCTGCCGCATCACAAATAAACTGCAAGGGGCACCTCTTGCCAAGGCAGCAGAGGAGGCGACCCCTCTGGTGGAGTGAGCCCTTAAAGCCATTGGCGAAGCTTGACCGCGCGCCTCATAGACAAGAGCAATAGCATCCCTGACCCAATGTGACATGATCTGCTTAGTGGCGGCAGCCATCGGTTGCGGCCCCCATAACAGACGAAAAGTCGCTCTGACTTACGCTACTAGCTAGTGCGGTGGACGTAGGCCTGAAGAGCACGGACTGGACATAGTCTATGAGATCTCTCCTGTTCCGGCGTCGTGAAAGGCCGAGAGCAGAAGGCCTCAAGCGTGACAGGATGTATAGCCGAAAAAGGCACCTTAGACAGGTAATCAGGATGAGGATGCAAAATCACTTTCACCATTCCTGGGGCAAAGTCTAAGCAGGGTGGCAAAATCGACAGAGCCTGCATATCCCCAATTCTTTCAAAGAAGTTATTGCCATAAGAAAAAACATCTTTAGAGTCAGAAGTTTTCAGACGCTGATTCTAGAGTTTCAAAAGGTGTCTCAACCAGACCCTTCTAGGACTACTGCTATGTCCCATGATGGGATATTGGTTTTTACGGGAGGCCTCAGTTGTCTGGCCCCACGAATGAAACAAGCGAGCAGAGGATGTCTCCCGAGTGGCACCCCGTAAACCAAGGCATGGCAAGCCAAAAGAGCGGCCAAATAAACCTTGAGAGTGGCGGGGCATGTGCCTGTAGTTCATTTTTCCTGCAGAAAATCCAGAACTGAAGCAATCTGGCAGTTGACCGGATCTGCATTATGTACAACACCTTTCAAAGACACTCCATTTGTTGGCATAACTCTTTCTAGTGGAGGAATCCCTAGCACTTAGAATGGTCTCAATAACGGCAGGCGAAAGCCCAGTGTCCCTCAGTTGGTACCCATCAGGGGCCAAACATGAAGGTTCCAGAGGTTGGGCCTGGGATGGAATATCGCGGCCTCCGTCTGAAACAGAAAGTCCCTTCTCTCCGGAATCGTCCATGGCGAGCCGTTGAGGAGAGATATTATCTCGGAGAACCAAACTCTGGCTAGAACTCCTGGGAGCAGAGAAACTGGAGGAAACGCATACAGGCACATTCTGGGCCATGTGTGCGCCATCGCATCCAGACCCAGGGGCTGGGTGATTCAGAGAGAAGTAGAGGGGACATTGCGCTTTCTGATAAGAGGCGAAGAGGTCCAACACCACTTCGTAAAATCTGGTCCAAATCTGTTTGACTACTTCTGGGTGGAGTTTCCATTCCCCTATCGGTAGTTTCTGTCTGAACAGTAAATCCGCTCCCACATTCAGGTGCCCTGAAATGTACACTGCCCTGAGTGACAGGAACTTTTCCTGGGCCCAGAGAAAGATCTGCCTCGCTATTCTGTTCAGATTGCGTGAGCACAAACCTCCCTGGTAATTTATGTAAGAGACTGCCGCTGTGCTGCACTAGGACATGACGGTCTCTCAACTGAGGGAGAAAGTATTTCAGGGCCAGAAATACAGTCATCAGCTTGAGGCAGTTGATGTGCCAATTGAGCTGATGACCCTCCCATTCCCCTTGAGCTGGACGACCACTTAAGACCGCTCCCCAGCCCATCAGGGAGACGTCTGCCGTTAGCATTCTGCGACAGCGAGACGCACCTAAAGTGGGACCCAAAGCAAGGAACCGGGGTCTGAACCACATAGAAAGGGAACGAAGCCGCAGCGCGTAACCCTTACCATAAACATGGATTTTAGAAAGTGCACGAAGCGTTCAGCGCGTGACTCACCATAAACATGGATTTTAGAAAGGACACGAAGCACTCAGCGAGTGTTCTTGCCTTTATTTGCCCTTGGGGATTGTAGGTTGAACTCCCCCGTTTTGAGCCACAACTAAAATGGTCTCATGCGCAAAAGGCCCAGAAGAATCATTGTGGACGCAGCTGCCATGATACCCATGTAATGTCCTGACCTAGCTAGATGTTGCTTAGGATGTTAAAACTGGTCCTGACACGAGCGGGAGACAATTATGCCCGATGGTGACAGAGTCTCATTTAACCCCAAACATGTTACCCTCAGGGTGGGAGAGAGAACGCCCTTGGCGTTGACCTCAGCCCCCTAGAGATAACATGGCTAAGTCGAATGGAAGGACCCAAATTGGTAAGCTTTGCCCCAAAAGCAAACTTGGGAACCTCCTGTGTTGTGGCAATATTCTATATGAAAATATACGTCCTTCAGATCGATCGTGACAAATCAAACGTGATGTTGAATTTACAACACGATCGTCTTACCGTTAACATCTTGAACTTGAGTGCTTTAACTGTACGGTTTAAGCCTTGAAGATTGAAGATTGGACGCAACCCCCCATCCTTTTTGGGGACCAGGAAGTATCTGCTGTAATAGCCTGACTCTCTCTCTGGAAGAGGAACATGTTCTATGGCCTCTTTTCTCAGCAGAGATTGTAGCTCTTGTAACAGTACATGCGCCAGTTCCGGTCTCACGGAAGTGAATACCACGCCGTTGAAACGCGGAGGACGATTAATAAATTGGATTCTATCCTATTTGTACTGTACTTAATACCCACATAGAAAAACCTGGCAGAAGTTTCCACGCTGCCAGACTCTCTGAGAGTGGTATCAACTTAACACTTCCTTTTGAGGGGATGTTAGATGTTCCGTGTCCTGGATGACAGCAGAAAAGCAACAGAACATCTAACATTTCGCTGGAAACCGCTGCTCCCCGAATCACCAGAGGTGGCGAGGAAGTACAGTGGTTTCGTGAGGGTGTCAGGTAGGAGCTGTTTGATTTACATGTCTCGTCCCGTAGGGGCACACCCCCACAGACCTGGGACAAAACAACCCTCAGGATTTTGTCTTAGGTCTATTATGCAGCTGCTGAGTACAACGAGCCGGTCCCCAGTTTTCACGAGGGGGAGCGCAACTCGTTACACTCTGCTTTTGAACCCTCCTAAAATGATGATGAGCAAAAAGAAGAGAAGAAAATGTCTCTTCAGACTGGCCCATCATCGTATAACCACACAGCCCCGCACCCATGATAGTCTTAATACGTCAAGGGCACAAAGATGCACGAAGAATAAGGTTTTCCCATAACCGAGTTAACGTCATGGAGATCCTCAAGGAGGGCAGTCTAGCTGTAATCCGACCATCACTCAAGTCACCACCAGAACCTCTCAAACGTTTTAACATAACGAGAGATGTGTTCAGAGGCAGCTTTAATTCTTCAGAATTAAATGTGTCCGGAAAACAGCCAGACAATATAATATATTATATATAATACATACATATATGTATATATAATTATATTATATTAGGCTATATAAATATTATATATAAATATAAATATCAGTTCCTCAGCAATAAACACATCCCAATCAGACAAGCAAACACGGTCTGGATGAGAGGCTGTGTTTAAATCTTTCATAAGATCAACCTGGTATGCTTTTCACACGGCCATGGTGTACAACGCAGTACCAGCCTAACCGCTGAAAATGCATCTGATAAT